>NW_026067907.1:3813931-4094293 GCF_014885135.2 Alexandromys fortis
CTCCCGGGTAGACCCAAGAGCTCTGCTCTCTGGAGCAGAGACACCACGATGGACTTTGGCTAGAATCTTCCCGGTAAGCGCACCTTGGGATGCTTACACACATCATTAGAAATGGGCTAGTCCAGGTGCGAGAATTAGCCTGTAAGGGCTAGAGTTCAGGCCAAGCAGTTCTTAAATGAATACAGTTTGTGTGTTGTTATTTCGGGCATGAGCTAGCCATGCGGGCAGCCGGGTGCTGGGGACGCAGCCCTGCCGCTCCTATTTCAACATTAATACATAGAAAATATGCATAAAATTACTTTAACAACCATAGACCTCTTTTCTCTTCCTAATAAACCCTGTCCTCTTTTGGTCACTAAAGGTCAGTGTCTTCTAGTGTCTGCTGTGTCTCTCATGGCATTTGTGCGCTGTAATTTACTTGACTGTTAATTTCATAATCTATCGTCTCATTTTGCCTAGAACTCTGGTCAAGGTGTGTGTGTGGGGAGAACCCAGGAGGTATTTGGGGGTATTCCATCTGTCCTTTTATCTCTTTGTTAAAGACAAAAATCTCATTCTCTGTAGTTTTTTTTTTATTGTAATTTTCTTTTTAGGTAGGGTCTCATGTAGCTCTGGCTGACACTTTCCAGAAGAAGGACTTTGAACTTTTGATTCTCCTGCCACCCCTCTGGAGTGCTGGGATGATAGGCATGGGCCAGCATTTCTGGCTTATCAGGTACTGGGAACTGAACCCAGGGATTTTTACATGCTCTGTAAGGCACTCTACCAGCTGAGGCACATGTAACTGGGGCTTGCCTGGGTTCTCATCGCTACCACTATACTACAAATGGTTTGATGGATATCACCGCATTCTGCTGAGCCACCGACATGTTTCCCGTAGGCCTGCTAGCTGCCTCCAAGGGCCTCACAGCATCGGCACTTAGGCCTCTGACACAGCCGCTGTGGGGAACTTTGGGAGGTGATCCTCCTGCCTCAGACCCATGATCTGTTTCTGCCCATCAACATTTTTGGGGGCAGTCTCCCGACTCCCGACAGCCTGTGGTTCCTGATCCCTTCTGTCAGTCATGCTGGTAATATTAGCTCTTTCTGTAAGGTGGTGACATATTTATGAAGCGCAGAGTGACTTGAGGAAAAGTCATTTGTACTTTTAATCGTCTTTTTCCCCTAAGGCGAACTTTTCTGACTTGACTAATTTGCTAGAAGTGACAGCTGACACCATGGTTGCCCTGAGAGTGCTCAGGAACACAGCCTCCTCATGGCTTCTAGACAGTGAACAGAGGAATTCGTTTTCTTTTTAAAGAGAACATGGGGCATACTAACCATACCCTGCTTGCACACCCTGCCTGAGCTGGGGCACCCTTAAGGTTTTTCATCTCCAACAGGCCTGGCATTATTCTAGCATTTTAAAGGCAGAAGCATCATCCACCCAGTTCTTCTGCCTGGTATCTTGGAGCATTATCTCAGTGGGCATCATGCAGACTTGCCTTGGGTTCAGATCCGTGGCCTAGGGCAGAGCTGCTAAGTGTGGAGAGAAAGCGGGGATGAGAAGGCAGCTAGAGGAGTGTGAGGGAGCACACACTGCGATATTGCTCTCGGAGCTGGGCGGGTAACCTGTGCTGCTAGAAAGCAGGTCAGACCAGCAGTCCTTAATCAGCCAATTAGAAGAGCCAGATTGACAGTGGAAAGCAGAGAAAGGGATTTATTCAATGTGGCCGTATTGGGAAGACAGACAGAGAGACGAGGGAAGCCCTCACATCTGTTTTCCAGGCCCTGAGTGAGATCGGAATTTAAATAGAGGGCAAGGAAGATGAAAAACACTGAAGACAGCTTATGCTGGAGAGGCTGTGGGGAAAGGGAACACTTCTGCATTGCTGGTGGGAATGCAAGCTGGTGCAGCCCCTTTGGATATCAGTGTGATGATTTCTCAGAAACTTAGGAAACAACCTTCCTCAAGACCCAGTAATACCACGTTTGGGTATATATCGAAAGGATGCTCAATTGTGCCACAAGGACATGTGCTCAACTATGTTTGTAGCAGCTTTGTTTGTCATAGCCAGAACCTGGAAACAACCTAAATGCCCCTCGACTGAAGAATGGATAAGGAAAATGTGGTACATTTACACAATGGAGTACTATACAGCAGAAAAAAAATAATGACATCTTGAATTTTGCAGGAAAATGGATGGAGCTAGAAAACATTATTTTGAGTGAGGTAACCCAGACATAGACAATTATCACATGTACTCACTCATAGGTGGTTTTTAAACAAAAAGCAAAGAAAGCCAGCCTACAAACCACAATCCCAGAGAACTTAGACAATGATGTGGACACTAAGAGAGACTTTCATAGATCTAGTCTACATGGGAAGTAGAAAAAAGCAATATCTCCTGAGTAAATTGGGAGCATGGGGACCTTGGGGGAGAGGGTTGAAGGGGGGAGGAGAAAGGCAGGGAAGGGACCAGAGAAAAATGTAGCACTCAATAAAAACCAATAAAAAAACAGATGGCTAGGGATGTCCATATTTAAGCAGTTCCCACCAAGTGGGGCCCCGCTCACCATTGACCCACGCTTATCCGGGCTTCAATCTCATCCTGTGAGGTGATCTGGCAAGTTGTTAGAACTATGAAGTCTCTTTCAGGGAGACAAGATCTCCCTCTGTCTTGCACCCCTTTCCTTCTCCCATCATGAGATTCCTGGGGAAATCCTTGTTTCTTCGGGGTTCATAATTTCAATAGTCTAATAGTGTGATTGACAGTCCTGCCTGTCCTCTCTGCATGTCTTAATCTCTCCATTTCTGCCAGGCTGTTTACAATATGCCCAGTCACCCCAACATCTGAATAACATCAGGGGGCAGTGTGTTGGTTGCCTCTGCTACTGATACCCACCACCAAGCTCTTCTTGTAGTTTGGGAACTCAAAAGCAGTGCACACTGACCTTTTGGTTTCTGCGTTTATATGACATATTCCTTCGTCATCCATCACCTTTGAATCTCCTTTCATGGGCGGAAAATGCTTGTGAGCCAAGCCTTTCAGACAAAAGTAGGTGCTGTACCTAAGTCGTGGATGGGGCGCTGTTGCACACTGGGCCATCATGAGACTCAGTCAGGCTGCTGCGTGGGGCTTCTGAGCAGGGCAGTAGCCATGACATCTCATAATATGAGGTGCTTTAACCCCTAGCAGTTCCTTTTAAGGTCCCGACGTCCTCAAGGAAACTACAAAACCCAGGCAAAGGATGATCTCCAAATAGGAACATTGCAGTTACCAGAGCTGTTGTGTGGTCTGGAGATTTTGCAAATCAAGTCCCAGGGAGACTGATGGAAAGTGCCTTGTTGTCCCGGTTAGGAGGGCTACAGGGTCGCCAGAGCTTGGCCTGATCAAGACTCTGTCCTGCTTTCCTCCCAAGAGCAACTGAGGTTAGGTGCTTGCTCATTGTAGGCAGTGCTGGTGCCTTCGCCCCAAATGTTTTTCTGGGCTCCTTGAAAATAGACACATTGCCTCTTTTATGGGGAGGCAGAAGGTGCCTTATCCACACATGGAAACAAAACCCAGCAGAACTTTGCCTAGGCATCTGTCTGAATTCAGAGTTCCCCAGTGAGTCAGGCCGTGTCTATAGAAAAGATAAAATTGTTTTCAAGTAGGGAATCAAACTTGGTGGCTCTAAATACCTGATAATTTTAGATTGATTTGTCAGGAGACAAGATCTCACTACGTAGCAGGCTAGACTCGGTGTTGTAATCTTCTTGCCCAAGACTTTCCAGTGTTAGATTTCTAGGTGTGCACTATAGTGTCAAGCAAGAACTTGAAAAAACATTTTGAGTGTGGGGAGAGAGTGTCCATGCCTGGCTTTTCCAGATAGTTTTAAGGGAAACTTTTCATTTATTCTTTTAAGAATGAAGAGAGTGTTTTTTGGTCCTCTTGAAAACCCAGAGGGCCACCATGATCCTGATTGCTACACACTGAAAACCAGAAGTCTCCCCATAAAAGAGGCAATGTGTCTATTTTCAAGGAGCCCAGAAAAACATTTGGGGCGAAGGCACCAGCACTGCCTACAATGAGCAAGCACCTAACCTCAGTTGCTCTTGGGAGGAAAGCAGGACAGAGGCTTCCGCTTCAGCAGGCCGGTTCCTTCTGTTCTGCACACGCTCGCCTCAGCACTCTCTCGGGAACCTGAGTCTTCACACGTTCCCACCTGCACCTTGTAACCATGTCTTTCGCTTTTCAAGCAGCCTTCCTGGGCCTGAGGCCTGGATGGCCTGACAGACAGTTGTCCCCCAGGTGGACCCCAGAGTGCCACATTTGCCAGGATGCTTGCTGCCTTCACCACTCTGAGTGGTGGGGACCACGTCCTCCGAACACCTGGGCAGGAGAGTCGGACCCTGTGGTAGACGGAGGTGGCAGGAAGAACAGGTCCTCTCTCCTGTGCTGCACTGAATATATTATGAGTGGCCAGTGCAGGGAAGAGCTTGCTGCCCTCGACAGGGAATCAGTGGGTCATTCTAAAGCCGAGATGCTGGCATGTTCTGTGGGAGCAGGACCTCACACGTGTGGTGTGGTGCCGGCGCTCAATAAATGCAAGTTCCCTCTTCTCCCGGACCTCCATGGAGAAGGGCGTGGTCACCTGACAGGCATCAGGAAGGTTGCAGAAGACTCAGGAATGTCATTGCTCCTAAGTGACTTAACGATAGGCTGTGGCCTGTTACTGCCTGATGTTTATTACCACGAGGAAGTACAGAGGAAGTGACCTGTATCCAGGTGAGGCTGTCAATGCATCCTTAAAAACACTTAAAAACCCTATGACCCCGCCTCCTTATGATCCAGGTAATCCTTGAAGCCACCTTTAGGCAATGGCTTAAACTGTTAACTGTGCAAAAGGCATCTCTGCAGCCTTTGAATACTTAATTGCAGTATCTTGACAAGTAAATTTGCCATTGAAACAACCCGGCTAACATTCACTTTTTGGAAGTCAATCCCATGAGAAGTGTTTTTAAAATGAATTCTGATTTTTCCAAAATGGCAAGATACTTTATTTTTGAAATCTTGTTATTTTAACACCGCAGTGTTAGGTGTGAGTTCTGACATCCCAGCAAGGCAAAACTGTAATCTCACCAGATGCCATGTAACTTATGGTGCATTTTGTCAGATCTTATTTTGTGTGGAGTATGCAAGCTTAATATAGATTCTGCAGCTCTGGAGACTATTGGTTCTCAGGACTGCAGGACTGCATTGTCTGAGTCTGCCGTGCACATCCCAGAATAAAATTTCAAGTAAGGAGTTTTTGAGCCTTTTATTCTCATGGGCTTTTTAGTAATTAGTAGAAGGCCAGGCCTAAAACCAGGGCCACAGTCTGGGTGATTTTTTCTGGATGTAAGCCAATCCTATGCCTCTTCTATGTTGCTATCCTGGGGGAAAGGGTGATAAGTTGGAGTCAGTGCCACACCTGGGAAACCTGGGCAGGTGTAGTTGGCCTGATGGGTAGACCAGTAGTTCTCCTGAAGGCCACATCTTGGCATCACTTGGGGAAACTTCTAATAGATATCCACGGTGTTGGGCATGGTGATGCATCCTTGTAATCTAACATTTGGGAGGGTAAGGTAGGAAATACAAAGTTGCTGGGGGCTACATAGGGCGACCCAGTCTTAAAAACAGTCACACCGCTGGGCATAGTGGCATAGACTTGTGATCTCAGCATTTGGACTGCTGCAAGCTGGGAGGAAGTCTGGCCTATTGAGCAAGTTCCTGGCCAACCAGGCCTACATAGTTAGACCTTGTTTCGTAAAATGAAACCAGACAACAAACAGACAAACAAAAACTCCACCTGTGGTGGGATCCCAGGGCTTCTAGTTCAGAAAGGAATCGTGCTGGAAGCTTCCAGAGAAAAATGAGCGTGAGGCTAGGGAACCCTGGCAAGGGGGGAATGCAGGAGTCTGGATGTCTCAGTTCTAGTCCTTCGTGTTCCTCACGGGCTGGAGGAGAAAGGCTGCCGCCTCTGGCTGCCCTCTCCTGTGTGCTTAGGCTGTTAGGATGTGATGGGGTTAGAGCTTCTAAAACAGATCACAAAGTCTGACGGTTGTAAACATGATATGAGACGTTCAAAAAAGAAAGCTGGATTCTGAAGCCTTCAGATCTGTAATATCGTGTGTGTGTTGGGGGGCAGTGTCTGATACAGCTCAGACAGGCCTCAAACTCATTTTGTAGTTGAATATGACTTTTAGCTTCTGACCCTCCTGCCTGTGCCTCCCGAGTGCTGGGACTATAGTCGTGCACTTCTATGCCCACGCTGGCTTTCCTGGTGCTTGGGATCAAACCCAGGAAATGTGTCCAACCTAGGAGAGCACTCCTTCAGCCGAGCCATGCCCCGGGCCCTCCACATCTGTTTCCGTAGTGAATTTTATACACATCTTCTGATAGGCATTGCCAGAAATATTCGTGTTCAAATTTAAAAATAAAAACAAGTAGAAAATACCTATGTTCAAGGAAAATTGTTTTTGTTTGAACTGTTTTGTAAACTCTCTTGAAGTCTGTCCAGTCATAGACACAATCTCTCCTTCACCTCGTGCCTTATTGTAGGCTAGGATTAAGGTAAAAATGAGAGCAGAGGCTCCCCGTCACCTGCTCCTGGAATTAGGTTCTGTATGTTACTGCGTCCAGGTTCCTACCACAATACTAGAGCATTCTGGGTTCTTCCTTGGCTCATGTATCTCTCGGGACCACATTGACAATTCACCTTGTAGCTGGGTTTCCACAATTTCCTGGTCCAGGGTGGGCTTTCCATCTACCATGTCTGTATTTTCCAGTTGTTTTACCCATACCCTTGCTGGTTTCCAGACCGCCCAGTCTGCACCTCGATGTTTCTAACCTTGGGAAGTCTTCTCTAGGTGGGCAGGAGCTACCCTCCACTTCTCTGAAGATGGACAGGATTACAGTTGGGACTCCTTGAACTAGAGAGCAAGGCCAGGCAGGGGATGCTTGTTGAGGTTTTGTCTCGATCTTGATTTTCCATTGAACGACGAAGACACTATGTTGGGAAGCAGAGGAGGTGGAACAGAAAGGGATGGTGGGCCAGAACAGCTAATTTTTCTGAGGCATGTAATTCGTGTCTCACTTTCTACTCCACTCTAGTGTGAGCGTTTTCATCTATAACCACTACTTGGCTTGGCCTAAATGGTTAGATTTGAGGGCAGAACTCAGGCAGACTGGGGCCAAGCCATCCTAAAATTGCCACGGTACCTCACCATGTGTGAGTCTCCCAGAACACTGGGAGTTGGAGAGCCCTTGTCAGGCCAACTGTTGAGGACAAGATAGATTTCACGAGTCTGCTTCCTGTATGTTCTGTTCAGAAAGCTCTATGTCTGGGTGTTAGGAGAAACCTCAACTTTAGCAGAGAGTCAGCCTCATTCCTGACTTTAGTACTAATGCATTCACGGCTCTTGTGACAGCGTGTAGCATTGCGTACCAACGGAAACATTAGAGATGCCATCTTACTTTCAGGACTCGGGTTATAGTGAGAGCAGCTTAAGGTGAATGAAGCCATGTGCCCCAGACCCGCCTCTTTGTAAGGCTCCTTGATAATGTACTGGGTGCAGGTGGGAACACTTGGTGTTCCTGGTGAGGCAGACACCCAATGCTGGCGAGCCGAGTCCTGAGCCTGACTTTCTTGTTGTTTCCAGAGCGCTGAACAGATCACCGAGCTCTGCAGGGGCTTCCCCAGCACGAGCACCAACACCATGGAAGCACCGGCTGAGAGCCAGGACCCACCTTCCCGGCCTCTGGCTCGCCACCTCTCGGATGCAGACCGCCTCCGCAAAGTCATCCAGGAGCTCGTAGACACGGAGAAGTCTTACGTGAAGGTAATGGGACGGGCTGGACATTCCTACCTCCTTGAATGATGGTGAGGTCACACCTCAGATCACCTCTGTCTGAGACAACCGCCACTCAGGAGGTAGATACATGCTCCTTGAGGTGGATTGCCGCAGGGAAGGGAGGGAAAAGAACTGAGAAGACTCAAAAAAAAAAAAAAATTCTTGGCTTGTGTCTGTTGCCAAGGTAGCTTTCACTATGGAAACAGATGTTGTAGTTCATTATTTGCAATCTGTGGGAATGAAGTCTATCTACACTGCTTTAGCAAGAAGGGTAGCGATCACTTTGGGTTATGAGGAGCTGGGGAGCAATCTGTGCCCCAGGGGCCCTGAAGCTCGGTCCTCAGAGCTCCGAGTCCTCCTATCCATGGAGATCCCCATGCAGGATGGAAGCCCATGCACAGGTGTTTCGGCCATCACACGGGACGTCCTCACACCATGACGAGGGTGTAGCTACCACAGACTTGGGTACCCACACTGAATCCATTTCTCTGTCTTTTTAGCTTGCCTCTAGTTAGTGCTTTGGGAAATGTTTATTAACACAGGAGATTAGAAAAACTAGTATTCTTTGCTTTAAGCATTTTCTCATGCTTTGGGTCTATCTTAAACTTGCTGCATTTGTGAGTTCTAGAAGGGTATGGCATAGGACAGTGGCTGGGAGTCCAGGCCCAGGCTGACTTGTCTTCATGGCCCTCGGAAGGTCCTCTCCAACTTCCCTGTTGGTCCCTGTGCTTGTCTTCAGCGTTCTAGACATTCCTAGTCTGTGAAGCCCAGGAGGTACACACTGGCACGCATATGTGACTATTACCCTTTATTCTATGAAGCAATTTCTGGGACGCTAAGACTGTCTTATTTGGTACAGTACTTGCCTAGCCTGCGCAAAACCGCTGGATTTGATACCAGAACAGGATATGATCGTACATGCCTATAACCTCAACACTCTGGAAGTAGAAAAAGATCAGGAAGTAAGTGTATCCTCCGCTACATGGAGTTTAAGGCCAGGGTGGCTTACATAAGACTGAAAAAACCGACAATGATGTTGATGACGACAGAGCTGAGTGTCTCCTTTAAGTACTGTGTCTCCAGGACCCTCCCCAAAGTCTTATTCACAGCTAGCTCCAGTGCCGCTTGCACTGGGGGGTGGATGGAGGAAAGCTAGAGGGTTGAACTTTACGTTCCATTATGTCTTGTCCTGTACCCAGTGGAAGAGAGCTAGAGTGTCTGCCAGAGAGCCCGCAGGTTCCTACATGACCCAGCATGCCCATAGGCCCTCTGGGAGCTGTGACTGCTTCTGAGGCTCAAGAGCCCTCAGGGACATGTCATGTGGCTTCCCAGACCCTGCTGGGTCCAGGGCAGAGTTGGAAATGGAACTCATTCTCCTTTGCCACACAGTTTCTTACCTTCCTTTTGGGATGCCCTGGATCAGGACGGCCATTTCCAATGCTTCTTATTAGTGACCAGGTAGGCAAGGAAGGACCAACTCTCCCTTCCCTGCAAGAACCCTGCCATTTGTTTTCATAGGGCTCCAGGCATGGAGGCTCTTTGTCACCCCCAGCTCAGCGTGACCCGCTCTTGCTGTGCAGTAAGTCCATGGAGCAAGTGGCATTAGCCTGACAGGGGTGACTGTCCGACAAATAACCAGACCTAGTGTGAACTTAGCATTCACGGTGCTCCCTACTAGTCCTCCATCTCTTTCCCGTGGCCGACCCTTAACACAGTTTTCTTGCTTGAACCTAACTCCAAACCTCCGCATGCACCTCAAGATTTTCCACATCCGTGTGTCCCCCAAGATTCGATCCAGTAACTCACAGATGACTTCCCTTCCACATTCGTGTGTCCCTGAGATTTGCTCCAGTAACTCACCATTGCCTGCCCCTTCTCACATCCCAGGTTGCTGTGGAACAAGGAGGGAGGGGGGAGCCAGGGAGGCTTTTCATTGTGAAGTGCCAGCCAGCCGAGCTGAGTTCTGGGTTTGCTCTCAGTACTGCCACTAGGCAGGCACCGCGTGGCACTCTGGACTTCACAGGGCTCTCCGGTTTCTAAGATTCTCCCTTGCAAAGCCAGGGAACAGCAGTCAACTATCGCTAGATACACAACTCTCAATTCTTCCAAACAAATGAAACTCTAAAGTCAAGTCTTTTCTGTAATTAAATTATGGATTGCTTCTGGCTTCAAGTTCTTAAATAGAAACTTTAGTGGTATTATGTAAGTACTTACACTGCTGTGTTCTCCAGGAGACTAACCCAGTAGTGACTCAAGTGTGGCTTTGATTGTAAACATCCCCACTGCTCCATGGTGGGGCTCTTGTACTTGAACATAGGAGTTGGAAATTCTCCTGGTTTTAGCCTGAAGCTGGAGAAATGCCTAGGTCTTGTCCCTCACAGCTCCACCCAGACTGATACCCTGCTCCCTGACATAGAAGAGAAAGCCAGGACACTGGTATCCAGCCACAACGGCAGCTCTCTCTCTTCCTCTTTGGAGAAATGGCGCCTCCTGTGGCAGGAAAGACAGAGCCTGTTCTGTTGGGAAGACGTTAGCCTCCGAGCGGGGCTGGCACTTCACAGGGACCATGTGAAATCCAGTAGGTGGCAATGTGGTGGCATCCACCTTTGTATTAGGAGCAATGATAACCACTTTGAAGATCAAGAATTTCAACAAGACAACTATGTCACTGGTCCTAATGGGGGTCTCTGGAGCTGCTGCTTGGGCTACTGGAATCAACTGGTTATTTTGGAGATTTGTGTGCTAAAGAGACTCTTCTCTTGACTTGCAGGATCTGAGCTGCCTCTTTGAATTATACTTGGAGCCACTCCAGAGTGAGACCTTTCTTACCCAAGATGAGGTAAATTGTGGATACTTTTCTTCTCCTCTGACATGCCAGTCCTGTCTTTGAGCCTTTTAGCAGAGGTCCTAGACCAGGTGTGCGCTTCTTTTAACATTACAGAGTGATGTTCTTACCTACAGAGTTGATGCCCAAGAATCCCAGTTTAAAAAAAAAAAAAGCAACAACAAAAACTTGCTTTTGAGACAGGGTCTCGCTGTGTATCCTGGCTGGTCTGGAATTCACTATGTAGACCAGGCCGGCTTCTCGGTCCCTAATGCTAGGATTAACGTTGCATGACACAATGCCCGATGTAAAGAAGTCGTGCTTTGATTAAGTTGGTGATTTGTGCGGGCTGTATCCATAGCTGCCTGTGGCTTCATGTGGCCCATGGATGCAGGCTGGACACAACTGTTAGAATAGAGCTACAGAGCCCCAGCAAACACTGAAGGATCATCAGAAACTCTGTGTGTGATCTTTAAAGCCACTGATGTGGCTCTGTCGTGGAAGGCACAGTGGCACACTTATGAAGGCAGAAGGGTGGTCTTGTTTTTCTGTTGTTGTTTCTTTTTTATTTGCTAAGAGGTACAGCCAAAAGCTACTTTCCAGTATATGAATTGTTAATATTAAATCACAAGAGTTAGCTCCTTTCCAATGATTGCCATTTCTCCCAATTTGGATCCGAATCCACTTGAAAAGTTACTTTGAGACTGGGATTGCAGGGAGCCAGAGCTGTGTCTCTCTCTAGGTATAGAGTACACCCTGTGAATGTGCTCTGTAAGCATCTGCTATGCCTGCTTCTCGGGCACGCGTCTATGGTGGAGGTGAGGGAGTCTTGCTTGGCCTGGCTACACCTTTTCCCGCCTCACCCCCGCCCTTCCTGCAGATGGAGTCACTGTTCGGAAGCTTGCCGGAGATGCTGGAGTTTCAGAAGGTGTTCCTGGAGACGCTGGAGGACGGAGTCTCTGCTTCCTCGGACTTCAGTGTCCTGGAGACCCCCTCCCAGTTTCGAGTAAGTCTTTTTGGATTTGCATTTAAAGCAAAGACAAGTGGGTAGGGTGTAAAGTTCTCCCCTAAATCGATGAATTTAGTGTGATCCCTTGTCCTGCATTCTCAGTGGGTCAGGGAAGGCGGCTTTGTGGTTTTCTCCCAGACTGCTTTCAGCGGTCAGCAGTCTGGATCACCTGACTGCTGGCCATATCGGTTCTTCACTATCAAAAAAGATACTGCAGCAACTTTTAAGAAAAGATTTACTATGATTATATATAGTGTTCTGCCTCCATGTAGGCTTGTATGCATGAAGAGAGCACCAGATCTCATTACAGATGGTTGTGAGCCACCATGTGGTTGCTGGGAATTGAACTCAGGACCTCTGGAAGAGCAGCCGGCACTGTTAACCTCTGAGCCATCTCTCCAGCCTCTGTAGCGACTTCTTTTTAAACAAGAGCAGCTTCCCTGCCCTTGATTCCTCTCTTATGTGGTCCTGAGAAACTGGGTTGGAAAAGGTGGGTTTCAGATGGCCATCGGAGAAGTTTGTGCCTTGTGAAGGAGTAAGGACCATAGCCAATAGGATGTTCGTCCAGGAGTGAGAGGGTGGGGAAAAGTAGAAAGGGGTTTTAGAAGCATGCAGTAGGCACAATTCATCCCAAGTAATGGAGCAGGCAACTCTGAAAGTTCCCACACCACCGTAGACCACTGTAGTCCCATTCATCAGATGCAGTTAATCTGCTACCAGGAAGCGCCTCTGCCAGAACCTTCCCCATCTATCTATAGGTGAGTCAGGGCAGACTGGTCTCCACCTACAGCCCGAACAGAGCAGCAATGAGAGCCGTCAGTAGCAAGTTATCTGCTGAAGCCAGAGTACATGGGAGACGTGTTTGATTTGACCTTTTCTCATCCCTTCCAGAAGTTGCTCTTTTCCCTTGGAGGCTCCTTCCTCTATTATGCTGACCACTTTAAGCTGTATAGTGGATTCTGTGCCAACCACATCAAAGTGCAGAAGGTTCTAGAGCGAGGTGAGTTGTTTAGAGCCTTTATAAACTGTTAATAAGGGGTAGAGGGTTAAATGTGATTTTGATGGGCTGTCCTCTCTTGGCCTTAAAAATGAGAAAAAGTTAGAGGGACACTTCAGGTTCTTCGCAGTTATGTAGTAGTGGGTAGGTAGGCTTTGCTGTTCCTGTCTGTCAAACCATTGCAGCACAAGCCTCGGGTAACCGGAGAGAATACATGCTCTGTTTAACTCTGGTGTTAACTTTCTTCGGCATGTGGAGTTACTACACAATAAAGTCCCATCATCTAACTCCAAGGAAGGGCATAGCTAAGTTGTTCCCTGGTGGAACTGGGAAAAACTGCCTCCCAGAGGCCAGAGGTCCTCTCTACTCTCATGACTCAGGGAAGAGGGTGGGGAGAGGAGGCTTCTCTTACAATCTTGGGTGTAAGATCTCCATTAATGCAGTTCAAACCCATTTGACTTAAATAGGGAACTTTGCAGTATCCCAGAAATTCCGAGTTTAAAAAATGCATCTCGGAATGCTTCAAATGATGGTGAGCTAGCCAAACAGCCAAAAGCATCTTCTCTGGTCACTGTCAACAAAGGACCGTGTGCATTTGCTTTCTCATTCACAAACACCTTTATAAAGGGATGGTCTAACGAGGTGCACAGCTATGGTGGTTTCCCTGGTGGAACTGGGAGCAACTTCGCCTACCAGAGGCTGCCCACTCTCTACTGTCACGGAATGGAGGGTGGGAGGTCATAGATAAAAAAACACTCAAACTGGTTGGTCCCTACATGGCTGGTCTGTCACCAGCACCCCGTGGAACCCAGTGTGATGGCTGGCGTGCCCACTGTCCATCATCTGCACCTGTGTTTGTGTGCATCCTTTCTAACAGTGATGGACAGAGGCTGCTCTGGCTGCTAAGGGGTCCCCAGGCCCCACTGGGTGGAAAGAACTGCAACTCTGGGGTTAAGTAGTCTAGTCTGCCTGGAGCTGTGGGGTGATGGCAGGACGGCTTTATAAGGCGAGTGTAGAGAGGAAGGACAGCCAGCGCTAGGGCAGGAGAGGAAATGCCGTTCTGTATGGATTGTTGTCGTGAACTGTTGAAGCTCATCTTTGGGCCGCCCAGAACAATCTGTGATGGGCATGCACAGCTGCACTGTGGGTGACTCCATGTCCTTTTCTAGAGTGGGGACTGGAAAGCTTCCTGCACCCGCAGGCCTTGTGAGAGAGATGACAGAGACCTGCTGATACCTGGGTACTTCAGCTGTGGACGCACTTGGGTTTTTATTACCAAACAGCATTAGGACCGAGGAAATAATGCAAAACTACGCTGGAAGGTAGCATTATACAGTTCAGTTCATCCCACTGCGCTCTCCTAAGGGTCTTTTATCCATTGCTTGCAGCTAAAACCGATAAAGCCTTCAAGACTTTCCTGGATGCCCGAAATCCCACCAAGCAGCACTCCTCCACGCTGGAGTCTTACCTCATCAAGCCTGTTCAGAGAGTGCTCAAGTACCCCCTGCTCCTCAAGGAGCTTGTGTCGCTGACGGACCACGAGAGTGAGGAACACTATCACCTCACAGGTAAGGCTGGAAGGAGGCTGCTTGTGGCCGAGAATGCTAGCCAGGTGCCTATAGCTTTGCCCTGTGAATCCGCAGCACGGTGACTGCTCGCCTTAGTTACAGGTCTCGTATATGGGAACAGCTTAATACAGCCATCGTTCAGGGTGCGCTCAATGAGTCTGGGGACCTTTAACTAGAGGCAGGATTTCAGTGTGTAGCTCTGGCTGGCCCGAAACGCACAGAAGTATTCCTCCTGAGGGTTGGGACTGAAGGTGTGCATCATCACTCCTGGCTTACAGACAATCTCACAATGAGATTGTCCCTACTGAATTGATCAAGAGGGATGATTTGATTTAAGCTTTTCAAATAATGGAATTTAGGTCTAGTGAGGTCACTTGGCTGGTGACGGTGCCTCTCCTGTAATTTCCATGGTTTGACTAGGCCACAGCTCATGCTTGCTGGTTGGGGTGCCACCTGGTGGAGATCTCTGAGCTCTACAGCTTCTGAGGACAAAGTACAGAACTACTGAGGTTTTGCCAAAATCCTTTGTCCCTTATATCCCCTTGCCCAGGCTATAAACAAACAACATGTATAAACGCAAACAGCTGAATGCTCAGTTGGGCATTGGTAATTTACAGACATCTCTAAGTCTTTTTCCCTTGAACCTGGGAGCCAAATTCTGGCCCATGTGTCTGAGTGAGGCTCGTGCTGGCACGGAGCTCTATTCCTGACACTGAATTCAAGAGCAGCTCCCCCAAGGCTGGACCGTGTTGCACTGAATTCTGGTTCCTACTCATTTTTCTCCAGCACTCTGGTAAAACTGCACCTGTTTTATCTTCTGCAATATGATATTGGTTGCAGTCACTGTGTTCTCTGGGGCACAGAAAGCACTGTTGGGCTATGCAGCTGGGCTAAGGTTAGCTTTATTAATGGTACTTTTCAGAATCTCCCAATTTCTGAGAGAACTTGAGGTAGGGGATCTGACTGCCCTTGATTAAATAGGCCATTGTGAGCCGGGCCGCCATCATGCCATTACTTGGGATTTGGAATGACGAGCAAGCACACCTTCCTGTTTTTCAGAAGCACTAAAGGCCATGGAAAAAGTGGCCAGCCATATCAACGAGATGCAGAAGATCTACGAGGATTATGGAACAGTGTTTGACCAGCTGGTGGCAGAGCAGAGTGGTACAGAGAAGGAGGTCTGTGGGGCTTTATTTAGCTCGAGTAGCCTCATGCCTGGGTGATGAGCTTAGGGTACCCTCTAGAACAGCTACGTGCGTAGACATTCCTGGAGGAGACATTATGTAAAATAATCAAATAGTTTATATAGAAATGGAATGGGAAATGGACTAAACTGGTCTAAAAATGTAATTATGTCTTGTTAGCATTGTACGGGTGAAGTCATAGTCCCAGAAATTAGAACACAGGGAAGGTTGGCTGGGAGAATGACGGGGCCCTGCATGTGTATAAAATACAGGGCTCGTTCCTTCTGGTGGCCTTTCTGCTCCAGCCCCAGATACAGTGATTATCTGTTCGCTCAGACAGTCCCAGGGATCGCTTACAGTTTCTGTACTTTCACGTTTGTCTGATTGATAACTTAGAACACTGAGCACTGAGAGCACATAGTAAGAAACAACACTGCAGGTAGAAAGTGGCAGGAACTGAAAAGGGACAGAGCGTTTTGTATTTACCTAGGTCAGTTTCAATGTTAGTATCTTATTATTGGCAGTCTGATGTAGCTTAGTGACCTGAAGTAAACACTACTAACACAGACCCCTTAGAATTCAGTGGTTCCTAACTCTCCTAATGCTGTGACCCTACAACCATAATATTTTGTTGCTACTTCATCACTGTAATTGTTACTTTTATGAACTGCAATGTAAATATCTGATATGTGGCCCCTGCAAAAGAGTCATTCAACCCCCAAAGGGGTTGTGACCCACAGATTGTGAACTACTGTCTTCAGATGACCGCTAAACAGGATGGTGGTGGTGGACATCCTTGATCCCAGCACTTGGGAAGCAGAAACAGGCAGATCTGAGTTCGAGGCGAGCCTGGTCTACAGAGCCAGGGCCTTACAGAGAAACCCTTATCTTGAAAAACCTAGAAACAACAACAAAAGGCCTAAGTAAGTACTTTAAAGCTAAACACCACCACCTCCTGTTATTTAACAGGCCTAGGCACAACTAAAGCCTGCCAGGGTTACAGGGTAAGTTTCAAGGTCAGCCTAAGCAATTTAGAGACCTGGTCTCAAAACAAAACATAAAGAGGGCCAGGGATGCAGCTCCACGGTGAGGTCGTGAGGCATTGGGCCAGGAGGCCGGAGGCCCTAGGCCAACCCTGTTACTAATAGGGTGCAGCTTGATGCTTGGCTTGTACTTACAGAACTTCAACCACTTCATGCCGTGTTGATGGGGCTATACAAACACAACGGTTCCTATGGATATGTTAGCCATGACCACTAGATGCAATTCTGTCTTACGTGGAACAGTTCCTGAGAGTGCCACATCTCTGTTTCTTGTCTTTAATGTAGGTGACAGAGCTGTCCATGGGGGAACTCCTGATGCACTCCACAGTTTCCTGGTTGAATCCGTTCCTCTCCTTAGGAAAGGCCAGGAAGGACATTGAGCTCACAGTATTTGGTTGGTACTCCGGTTTGGAAGCCTTAGCAATAACAAAAGCTTGACTAACATTGCCGCTCTTGCCGACTCCTGCTTTTGGGGAGTTGGAAAAACGCTGCAGTGGCTGGTACCCAGCAGGGCCTGCTAGGGGAAGCACCTCACGAGACTGGAAACCCGCTGCCTAACAGTGCCACTTTTCAAACCCTCTTCCTTCTCTCCCAGAGTTGGGAGGGCAAGCTGTAGTGTGTGCTCACTGAGACCTGGAGGCCGTGGCCTCAGCTGTCAATCAAGCGACAGAGAACCACAAGCAGGACCTGCTTTGCTCGGCAGGCACATCTGCACAGTTCAGCTCTAACAGGAAGAGCAGGTGTTGATGCAGTGGGATTGCAGTCCTGGGTTGGAAGCGCTTTGTTCTCACGCAGTGCCCAGCTCTGGGTTAACCTGAGAAGGGTTTGCAGAAAATAACAAGACCCTTCTTTCTCTTTTACTTTTAGTTTTTAAGAGAGCTGTCATACTGGTTTATAAAGAAAACTGCAAACTGAAAAAGAAACCGGTAAGAAAAATTAAATTTAATTTAAAAATTTAATTAAAGCTGCCTTTTCGTGGCTCTCTGCTGTTGTACTGAAAAGCTCACGAAGAATCTCACTGTCCAACAGTACTTAACCCACTGACTGATTTTCTAAACTTTCAAGGTCTTAATAGTGAAAACATCACACCCCCAAATGACCACACCTATGTCTATTCAAAATCACACAACTCTGTGTATTCTAACTTGTACAGTTAGAGTGGGCATCAGGAACACAGGCTGTGGAGCTTCACAGTTAACTTTACATATTCAGGGCTGACTATATTTATGAATATCTACCACCAAAAACCAAAATATCCATGACAGAATTAGAACCAGAAAAACAATTAACTTTATATCCGCTTTTATAACCTGGGTCTATTGCCTGCATTGTCCTTCCTCATCCCCTTGTATTTAGCCTTTTCTGTTCTCTTTTCTTCATGTTATACTGTGCTCAAGTGTACATCTGTTTCTATATATACAAATAATTGGCTAGAGTTTGTGTATGAGTGAGAACATGCATTTTTTTCTTTCTGAGATCAAGTGACCTCATTAATATTTACATTCTAATTCCATCTATTTTGTTGTAAATTAACAGCACTTTTCCTGAGAGCTGAGTTGTACACACACACACGCTCATTACCCATTCATCTTTTGATAGTCAACCAGGTTGCTTCGAGTTCTTTGCTACAGTGAATAGGGCAGAGACGAACAAGGAGTGCAGACATTGCTGTGGTAGGCTATGGGATTTTCTGCACATGCACAGAACGGGTGGAAGAGCTGCCCATCTGCTTTAAAAGATGACTAAGACAAACACCTAAGTGGAGGCCAAAACAGAAACTTTCATTCACTGAAAATAATAAGTGTGGCCCCATATACTACATAGAGATCTGGAAAACTTTGGCTTTAAAATAATTTTTACCTTGGTTCAAAAAGCAGACAAAAAGCCAAGATCCAAAGAAAAACTCCAAAGCTCTCAATTGGAGCTTAGCCACAGACACCATAAGCCACCAGTAAGAACTGGAGATGGCGGGAAGGCAAGGCTGCCATCTTTGTCCCTCGTGTCCCATAAACTCCCACTCCGGCCCAGCCCCGGTCCTGGGAGGCCTGTGAGACATGGGATCACCTGGTTTATGTGCATCTTAGACACCCGCAAGAGTCCTGCATATAAATCAGGGTAGCTCTGTTCGCTGCATACAGGACTTTAACCCCTTCCTGGTGCTCTCTCACCTTGCAGCCCTCGAATTCCCGGCCTGCCCACAACTCTGCTGACTTGGACCCCTTTAAGTTCCGGTGGCTGATCCCCATTTCTGCGCTTCAAGTTAGACTGGGGAACACAGCAGGTAAACACTTATGTGCGTTTCATTCATGTGGCGTGAAAAAGCAGGGAATGCTATGGCTTCAGTCTGGTACTGTGGCAGCACGGGGCGGCAGACATCTGTTCACTTTGTGGTCAGGGAGCAGGGACAGGAGGGGCAGTCTAGCTACACCTTCTCTTAACAGCTTCCATCCCTTCTCCCCCCAGAAGTACCACAGGCTACCCACCAAGTCTGAAAGTGCATGGCCCTTGGGGACATTCCCACACCATAGTAGCTGGGGATAATTTTTGCATGTATTCTACTTTCTAGAAGAAGAAATTGAGAACAAGGTTGTTTTGCCATTTCTTTACAATCTTTTGGAATGAAACAAGCGGCATCGGATGGCCGTCTTCTGCCAGATGCCTCTGCATTGTTCTTTCATTTTTGCAGTCAACAATGTCAACGTTTTCCTTTCTGCCATATTTCTTTATACCCTAAACTTTATTAAACAAGGATCCACACAATTTTATGAACTTAATATTAAGGAATTTTGTAGTATGTTTAAGAGTACTGCAAATAAAAACTACAAAATGCCCCTCTGACCTTGATCCTTTAGTTATAACTAAGGACCTTCTAGAATAACTAATTCTTCAATTAACTTGTATGTACTGACTTTTGTTAGAGGTGCTTATGTTTCTAAGAACATGCCTGCATGGGAAGGAAGGGAATTTATCACCTCAAGTTCCTGAGCAAATCCTCCTGTTTGTTCCAAGAATGGGGCTAAAATCTCAAGTGGGAGAGGAACTGGGACTTGGTAGCTCAGACAAGAGGCTTGCCACAAATTCAAAACCAGCATGGGCTATAGAGTGAGATCCTGCCACACACAGCCAAAACAAAACCTAAAACTACCAAAGAGGGATGAAGAATTTCATCTCAATTTTTGTAGCTAGTTGTTAATGCCTCTGAGTGAGCTGTAGAAACTAAAAAGAGGCAGAACAGGGGGTGTTTGAGTTGTGAGCATCTCAGGTACTCTTAACCATAGCATTTTGGCCAAGTTGTATACTCTTGTTTCCATTTCCTTTACCCAGGGACTGAAAATAATTCCATATGGGAGCTGATTCATACGAAGTCAGAAATTGAAGGGCGGCCAGAAACCATCTTTCAGCTGTGCTCCAGGTACTTCCCTGGACAAATGGGTTTAAGACTTCACTGTGTCCCCTTTAGGAGGGGAGTTTAGGGGCTGTAGAGATGGCTCAGCAGTTGTGAATACTTGCTGCTCGGCCACAGGACCCGGGATCGGTTCCCAGCACCCATGTTGGGTAGCTCACAACCACCAGTAACTCCTGCTCCATATGATCTGATGCCTCTTCTGGTCTCTTCAGCGCCCCCCAGCACCACCCCTAACACACAAACACGCACACGCACACACGTAAATCTTTAAAGTATATGTGTGTGATATTTTTAGTGCCCTTCTGAAATTTAGTTTTAGGGTACAACTTCTACCTAAAAGGGGCAACTGTGGGTCCATTAGAATATATTGATGAGATATAAAGTAATTCATTCTCACCTCCTTTAATTCAGAAAAGCCAGGCACACATTGGTGGGTAGCTTGCTAGCTTCTGAGGTGCAAGGCAGAGCTGGCCAAGGCTGTGTCCCCAGGAAGGCCCACACAGAAGCAGAACGGGCAGTGCATCCTTCATGCTCTCTTTCTTCTCCTTTCCCCAGCGACAGCGAGAGCAAGACTAGCATCGTTAAGGTGATCCGTTCTATTCTGAGAGAGAACTTCAGGCGCCACATAAAGTGTGAGCTGCCGCTGGAGAAGACCTGTAAGGATCGTCTGGTGCCTCTTAAGAACCGAGTTCCTGTTTCAGCCAAATTAGGTGAGAATTTCATTAGCTCTGTTCTAATGAAGAAAACATGTCCCTTGCCCCAGTCCAGTCATTCTTCCATAAAACACACCGACTTCAATGTGGATTCCTTCTTTTATCAGCTGGCATGATGTAATGCAGGCTTACCATCTGATCTGTTTCTTCCTCTGAGATGAACGTGGGTCTGGGGGCTTTGCTTTGCCAGGCCTCCTGAAGGTCAATACTTAATTCCGATCACAAGACGAATAGGCTCATTCTTATGCAATCACTGCAGCAGGTCGCCTAGAATATACTAGAATATACTGTTCATGTGCACTCTCCCACCTAGCAACCCTTGAGTTCTTTGTTCTTTTTCTATTTTTTTTTCCCCGAGACAAGATTTCTGCGTAATAACAGCCCTAGCTGTCTGGACCTAGCTCTGTAGACCAGGGTGTCTTGTTTGTAATCTTACAGGGCATACTTTTTTCCCTTTCCCTTTCTCTCACACACCCCAATTTGATCTCTGTTGTCAAAATCATCTATGGTCATCAAAACGAATGTGGTGCTAATGAATTATAGGGACATTCAAACTAAGAATTCCCTTTGAACAAGTCAGTGAATATCTCCCTCCCACACAATTACGAGTGCACAATGTTAATTCTCTTCAAGTTGGTTATAAATCCCAGCAGTGACAATGCTCAATGCTCAAGGGAGATAAGAGCATTTTCAGCTTCTAATGGAGCATCTAGGGAAATAAACAGAGAGGCTAAGCATAGAGATATGGTATAATAGTTTCAGATCTAGGTAATGTAGTAAAAGTGTAATCTAACTTTTTTTTAGTGATTAACTATTCAATTTACTCATTGGCAAAATAAGTAATCCTAGCCTTTATGGTAGTTGGTACTTTATTATTCTATCTATATGGTGAAGCTCTTGGAATCTAAAAAAAAAAGAATGCTGAATTGCAACTTAAGAATTTCAGATATGCCTGGGGGTGTAGCTCAGCGGGCACAGCGGTTGCCCAGCGTTCAGCAGGCTCTTGAGCATGCACAGAACCAGGTGTGGTGGTGTACACTGTAATCACAGCACTCAGGAGGAGGCAGGAGGCACAGAAGTTTAACACAATGACTGAGAAGCCAGCCTGGGCTCCAAGAGACCCCTACAGACATCAGTCCTAACTCTACACTGTAGAATCTATTTGTGTCACATGGAGGAATGTGCTTTTCTCTCTAGCATCATCCAGGTCTCTGAAGGTCCTCAGAACATCCTCCAGCAGCGAGTGGCCCAGCGAGCCCAGCAAGGGCAACTCACTGGACTCGGACGAGTGTAGCCTGAGTAGCGGCCAGAGCAGTGGCTGCCCAGTGGCGGAGAACAGGCCGGACTGTAAGAGCACCGTGCTGGAGAAGGACCCTCAGGAGGGCCTGGCAGAGTTTCCAGATGGTCTCATCAAAGAAAGTGACATTCTGAGTGATGAAGAGGAGGACTTCCACCACCCTCTGAAACAGGGCAGCCCTACTAAGGACATCGAGCTTCAGTTCCAGAGACTGAGAATCTCCGAGGAGCCCGACACGAACCCAGCTGGGCCACAGCCTACGGGGCCAGGTGAGCAGCCCAGGCTGGTCAGGGGCCACTTTTGCCCCATTAAACGAAAAGCAAACAGCACCAAGAGGGGCAGAGGGACCTTGCTCAAGACGCAGACTCGCCACCAGTCGCTTGACAGCCACCCCGAAACTGCCAGCATCGATCTAAATTTGGTGCTGGAGCGAGAGTTCAGTGTCCAGAGTTTAACCTCGGTTGTTAATGAGGAGTGTTTTTACGAAGCACAGAGCCACGGCAAATCGTAGGATGTGTGTGGCAGGTTACAGTGCGCATTTGTAAACCGGTGAGAAACAGAACTGCAGGACACCAGCTGCGTTTGGGTTCGTGTAGTATATATTCTTCCACAAAACTTGCTGTAAAGATTTAAGTTATTTTAATTTATTGTGGATCAGAAAACTAGAGATTAGAACCTGTAAATTGTGTATTACATCCCTTTTGAGCAGGAATCAAATGATTTAGTCTTGTAATAGAACTGAATTCTAATTATTTTAAGTTATGTGGGAGAAGGAAGCTTGGGAAAGTTGTGATTAATGGCTTTTAAAAGGGTCCCTCCTTCAATCCTCTGGGCATTTTCTTTAAGCTGTTAGTTTTTTGCTTTATTTAAAGCACATTTAAGTTATTTTTATGTGGTTTAGGGGCACAATGTGCAGATATTTCAGTTTTGCAGGTTGTAATAAATGCTGTTTATACGAAACATGTCGCATCTATGCAGTATGTATATATTAAAGGACAGCTTGTACTGTATCTACTTGCTATTTATTTTCTTAAGTAATGGCATGCAAGTAAGTCATCTGGTTACTCACTGGTGTTTGTCTTTCCAGATGCAGAGGACCCACACTGTGGATGTGGAGCCCTCAGAGCAGCCGTTAGGACTCCCAGCTTTCTGGGTCCTCATCTTTCCCTTGGCCTTTTCTTCTCTTTTGCTTGAGCTCATCTCTGAAATTATAAGCAAAGAGCTGCGGGTCTTCCTCACACATTTTCCTGTACACGTTACACAGGCTCTTAAAGTGCATGAGCGAGAGGTGGATGGGCCGGAGGGTGGGGTCAATGTCCGCCAGCTGTAGCAGCCTTCCAGTGCTTTCCAGGCGCTGAGCTTCAGGGAAGAGCATTCTGAAAGGAAAGTGGGAGGGGCTGACTTAAATTATGTTGATCAAGGTATCTTTGCATAAACTTCAAAATGACACACTGATAGTGCCTGAGGCTCTTGGAGCCTCTTGGGTACCCAAAGACTCCCTGTGTGACTCACTGGAAGCAGGTCTAAGTTAAGACTTGCAAGCTGTGTCCACAGAGGGAAAACTGTCTTCCCAAGCTAAAACAAACAGTTTGATTCTCTAGAACCTGGATGTATTTAAAGTCTTTAAAACCCTCTCCAAAAGAAAGTGCTAAGTTGTCTGTTATGAAAACAGTTAATCATCTCTAAAACTCAGTGTGCATTTTAAATTTAATTAAACAGTCAACAGTTTTTCAAGAGTA
Organism: Alexandromys fortis; assembly: GCF_014885135.2. NCBI lineage: Eukaryota > Metazoa > Chordata > Mammalia > Rodentia > Cricetidae > Alexandromys > Alexandromys fortis. Next base: position 3,837,570 of record NW_026067907.1, read on the forward strand.
AACTTAAATGCCTGGACCTTGCCCATGGAGCTCATCCAAAGGGCTTGGCAGAGGCCATGGTCAGTGAAGGAAGAATTCTCCCAGGCTGATGGTGATGCACACTCCCCAACCTCTAAGGGGAGATGACTTAGTTTCTAACACCTGGGAGCACTTTGTAGTATGGTGTGACTGAAGGACCACCATCCTTTAAAGTGAATTTTGGTATTTGGTCCATGTCTCTGTAGAGGAAGGCGTATTCAGATGAATAGGGCCCATTACTGAGTTTAGGGGTTGGGGGGAGTTGCTTTGAAAGCAGTAGGACTAGGCTCACCATAAATTCCAGGATTTTCAAAAGGAAGATGTACTTGTGATTCCCGCCACCTCCAATTAGAGCTAATATGTACAGATGTATGAGTTTTACTTTATTAGAATAGACATTCATAATCAAAAGAGGGTTTTACAGGTTGCACTGGTTTCAGGATGCAGTTGCTTTGACACACCTGAAATCATTTCATGTACTAACCCAAACTTCTTACAGCCCTACAGAGAACCAAAATGGATCTGTGTAAGTCTCAGAAAGTGTGTGCTACGAGCCAAGCCCTTTTCAGCAGCTATCCGTTGACTATTAAAAAGTGTACCTAACTAAACGTCTTAAAAGCTGCTAGGTGAGAAGGAATGGGTGTGGTGGCTGCAGGGCTGGGGCTCAGTCTGACTTTTCTAGAAGGCACGTGTGCCTGTGTGGAGCAGTGAGTCTGACAAGAGCTCCCACTGAGTGGAGGCCGAGGACGCTGCAATGACATCATGTCAGCTAGGAAGGTATGTCTGCTTCTACCTAGTTCTCAAGCACGTCCTTAAGGAGAGAGACAGCAACCCACTGAGTCCTGCCTGAGAAGCCTTCCTAGCAGCGAGTCAGCAGAAGCTGTGCACGTGTGTGTTTTAGGTTGTATTTAGACCAAACCATACCAAACCTGTATATGGAAGGTGAATCTGGGGCTTTTCCTCAGTGGTGGTGACATGTTGGTCACCACAGGATCTAAACCAAGAGCCAGAGTCATACATGTTGTTTAAGAGTCAAAGTCACAAAGGGTTCTTACCCAAGCCCTCGGTGGCAGTACTTCCTCCGGAACTGAAATACGTTCTGAACAACTTTTTCTACCAGCTTGAATGGTTGCTCGATCTTGGGCTGTATCAACGGTGTAAAGTGTACCACTCCTACGTCAACCTTCATTGAGAGCAAACAGCAAAACTGTAATTGCAACTTTTTCTCTAGTCCTGGGGATCCAACCCAGGGCTTCCTGCCTGCCTGGCAAGCCCTCTAACGCCAAGCTATGTCCCTTGCCTTAGTCAATTCATCTGTGAAAATCACAGAGAGGATGTGGGCTCTCTAGCAGTTCTCAGGAGCCATTTATGGGCCTGTGTCTTCTCTGGACACACAAGCTAAGTTTTGGGGGTCTGCAGAAATCCCAGGGGGCTGCAACTATGCAGAAAAGTGTCCACTAGACCTGTGCCCGACAGTCACTTCATTTGCAATGGCCTGTAAAAGCCTATATGCGTAACTGCCCAGGCCAGTAGGCAGGCAGCCATTGGCAGTGGGATGAGCATCTTAGCTTTCAGATGAGTAGAGTAAGCTGAAGCAGCAGTTCTGACTGTAGGCCAGGATCCCCCAAGGACCACTTAGTGCTGGATTTGCCAGAAATGGATGATTGGGAAACCAGCTATTTTGAGGACAGAGGCTGATTACTCAGCTGGGCTAAGTTCATGTGCAGAGTTCACGCAGTCCCAGGATTTTCAGTAGTGACTTTACATGCACCAGGAGGCAGAGGCAGGACTGAGAAGGAAGACAGAATTTTTAAGATGTCACTGTTGGACAGGGTTTAAGCTGCTACCAGCTGTTGAGATCATGTAATTACAGAAGACTAGACTTCAGGCATATGTGGTAAAGAGTTATCTCCAGCCCTTTTCCAAAAACGGACTCATGAATGAATCATTGAGAATCACTAACAATGTAACAATTGTAGAAATGCAAAGACAGGGCGCAGCGGGGTCAAAACAGCCCTGGAGAGCGCCCACGCAGAGCTGCCTGGAGGCCTCTACAGAAGTGGAAGCCTCTAAGTGAATAAAGCAATGGCCTCCGGCATTGCTAACTTGCTCCAGAAGCAAAGAAAGCACAACAATTTAGGCAGCGTGGGTGGGCAGCTGCTTTTCAAAATAAAGTCTGCTCTCCAGTCCCTCCCATTCAGGCTATCATTTTCTCTCAGGTTGATGGGTTTTGCAAAATTCTTGTGGCCACACAACTCCTTTAAAATTGGCCGGCAACACATGTATGTTGGGGGCGCACTGGTTTGCTTTTCCATGGGAAGAAAAATAAAGAGCTAAGACACGAGCTCGGCCTGGAAGAGCAAAGCAGCTGAAGATGAGCTCGATCTCATGTGAGCAGGCCCCCTGGGCACCGCAACAGTGTTTCCCACAGTCTGCCTTGCCTCACCGGGTCAGTTGGCCCACAAAACTCCTCTCCAGAGCTACTGACCCTGTTGCTAAAGCTCCACCCCCTGTAGTTTACCAACTGGATGTAGCAGACAGTAAATCTTTGACCACGAGGATGGTGTGGCTAAACACACAAGAATGTTATAAACAAAAGTTTAAAGGTCCTGGGGAGGACCTTTCTACACCAAATACAGGATAATCAACCTACAATCCACAGCCCCAGAGAGGCTAGATAACAGGGCCCAAACAGGGATGCACGGATTTCCCTGGAAAGGAAACAGAAGAGATCTCCTGGGTGGGGTGGGGGTGGGGGAATGGGAACTTCAGGGAGTGGGTTGGGAGCAGGACAGAAGGGAAGAGTAATGAAAGACGTCTTGATGGGGGGCATTTCAGGGTTAGGGAGAAACCTGGTGCCAGGGAAACCCACAGGAACTCACAAGGATGACCCCAGCTAAAACTCCTAGCAATAGTGGAGAGGGTACCTGAACTGGCCCTTTACTGTAACCAGATTAGTGACTACCCTATTGTCATCAGGGAGCCTTTATCCAGTAACTGATGGAAGCAGATGCAGAAATCCATAGCCAAGTACTGTGCTGATGAGCTCCAGGAGTCCTGCTGAAGATGAGGAGGCTCTGAATGAGCCAGGGGGGCCAAGGTCATGATGAGGAAGCCACAGAGACAACTGATCTGAACTGGGAGATTACTGACTCCCTTAACCAACAGTAAGGGAGCCTGCATGGGACCAACCAAGGCCCTCTCCATGTGACAGTTGTATAGATTGGTCTATTTGTAAGGCTCCTGGCAGTGAGACCAGCTCCTGGTGCTTAGCTGGCTTTTAGGGAACTGCTCCCCTTTCTGAATTAGCTCTTGCAGCCTTGATGTGGGGAGGAGGAGCTCGGTCCCACCTCAGCTCCAGGTGCTCTGCTTTGTGCAAGCCCATGGGAGGTCTGCCCCTTTCTGAACAGAAGACTGGATGGGGAAGGGAATGGGAAAAAAGGGAAGGGAAGCTGTGGTCAGCATGTAAAATAAATGGAAAAAAATGTTAATTAAATAAAAAATCCAAACTTTAGACCTCTTTGGTGAAGATTATGGTGAAGAGCTGTTGTGAATACTAAGTACAATATTAAATGTTCTCAATAACATTCCTTCCCCACCCTCTCCTTAATAACCTTAAAACACTTTCCAACTGCATTCTGTAAGTTTCTTTATCAATTCTAGTTAACATACACTTCCTGTGAGACTGCCTTAGCCCTGCAAACACAGGCAGTTTGTAGTTACAGAGAGCAGTAAGGAGGGAGTGGCAGAGATAGCTGGGACTTTTAGAAGGCAGGCACTGTTGGAGGGAGAGAAGGATGGCTCACTTTTAGGGTACTCCTGGGAGGAACAGGTCCTTAAACTGGAAAGGAGAAGCAGCCAAGATTTACCACGATGACTGTCCATGGACCTTGACATGCCCATTCATCTTGATTCTCCAGGTCTGGGAAGGTCCTAGAGCATCTTCTAGACTTCACCCTGCTTTGTCATTCTTTGGCCTCCTGGGCCCTATAACACTTGTATCCACAGACATTCCTGCCTCGTCTCTCTTCCTGTCACTTTCTTCAGTCATCTCCGATGATTCTCCCCAATACACTGTCACCTAAGAAGTTATCTATGGCGTCAGATCACCTTTCAGCAGGAAAACAAAACCCAAACAGCATGGATCAAATATAGCCTCCACCCAATCTGGAACTACGACCAAGTGTCAGAACACTGGATGAGTCCAAGTGCTGCTAAGACCAAAGGCACACATTTGGGAAGGATGATCCAATCTTGTAGCAACGTAGCTGCCACTTATAGCAGTATTTGTGGATTTTATAAATTGGCTTCATCCTTACTACTTAGTATCATCCCTTTGCAATACAGTTACTGCTTGCGAGTACGGGAGTTTCTAATGCTTGCTTTATTTAAAACAGCCCTAAAATGCTGACTATCACAGCATTCTACATAAGCTAGCAGACTTCGAACATTAATCTGCTACCCAGTTAAATAGGCATTATATCACAGCTGACGGAAAATTCCCATTCACAAGCACAATAATTCATGGCAGAACCCTAAAACTCATTGGTAGAGAGCTCAGTTAGCAATTGTCTGGCTTTGGGAAGGTCACTCCTGAACTTTCTCTGCTCTTTCCTGCAGAAGCAGTTCTTTTGTCCTCCCTTCCCTTCCCTTCCCTTCCCTTCCCTTCCCTTCCCTTCCCTTCCCTTCCCTTCCCTCCCCTCCCCTCCCCTCCCCTCCCCTCCCCTCCCTTCCTTTCCTTTCCTTTCCTCCCTCCCTCCCTTCTTTCCTTCCTTCCTTCTAGACCAGGCTGGCCTAGAACTCACAGACATCCACCTATCTCTGCCTTCTGAGTGCTGGGATTAAAGGCATGTGCCACCACCGACTGGTGCAAAAGCATTTCTTAAGATTACTCTGAGTGATGGAGGCCATTTTCTCTACAGCCACACAGGAAGTGCAGTAACTATGGTAACAGGTATAAAGTGCTTTTTAGTTATAATTGAACACTTATTTAATACAACAACCATTATTTTTTTCTCTTGAATTTCAAATCTATTGAGTTAGAATAAAACAAAATCAGAAGAAATAAAAGACAGAAATAGAGGGAAGAAAGAAAAAGAAACTAGACATACTTAAGATACTCTGGCTTCATCGTGGCTCATCAGTACTGTAGGTGGGCAGGGTTGCTGATGCTTCCCTCCCTTAGAAGTTGGCATAGCGCCTTCCAATACTACAAAAACTAGTTCTCACAGGGAGAGGCTTTCAAGTCAGACCCAGCTTGGGTCGTCCAGCTCTTATGTCTGAAGAGCATGGCACCTTCAGCAATGGGGACTTAACCTTGCATCTCTGAGAAGCAGCCAAGGGCAACAACAACAGCCTGGATTGATTTTAGGATGCCCCTAAGTAACAACCTGAAAGGAAGGAGGGTTATCATGGCTGGTTCTAGAACCTTAGCCAACTACTGGGGCCAGTGACATCATGGCTGTCAGAGGGCTTGCTACCATACGTTACTAAACCAGTGTAACTGCTAACTGCATTCTAAATACCCTTACACCCAAAGGAGGCGTCGCTCTCACCCTTCACAGAAACTTCCCTCTGCAACAAAGACCACTGCAGAAAACCATAACTGGTCACTATGTAAAGAACAAGTGATCTTGGGCTTCCCAGCAACACATCTGGACACATCTGCAACACAACTCTTACATCTAAGGCTCAGGGAACATCTCAGAAGAGGGGCAGAAGTATTGTAAGAGCCAGAGAACCAAGGAATCTGCTATGAGATTGTTGTCTCCCGGGAATGACAGGGAAGCCTCACCCATAATCCCTCAATAATATGCCTGCTGGAACAATACCTGAAGCTTCCAGCAGACATATTAGTTCATGTATTAGTGGGATGCCATAAGGTTTTACCTTCCATGTTAATATGGTCTTGCTAGTGGCTTTCAAAGTCCTTATTGATGCCACTCATCTTCAGGGAACCTCAGATTTCCTCTCCCAGAGCTGACACCCTGGCATTCTCTGAGGCTATTACTGGTTATTAGGAGCAGGTGATAAGAAGGCAGAGGAAAACCCAAAGTGCTTGATGTGCTGCTGGGCCTATGGAGGTATGTTTATAGGATACTTAAGTCACTGATTTCAGAAAGAAAGAAGTCAATCATCAACATGACATGTTAAAAGATCTCACAAAAGCTTTCCTTAGATAAATGAAAATAGATGGAACTACTCTGCCCCAAACAGACTTAGCTTGAGTAGTAAGTGGGGGTTTAGAGTTGAAGTGTGAAGTGGCTGTACACAATACATACACACACACACACACACTTTCTAAAGAGGTGCTGGAGTGCACATTGCATCAGAAGCTGTACTGGGCTGGGCCTTGTTTCCATTCCTGCAACTTAGTCATTACAACCACAGTTAAGCCACTAACTGGGTTTTCTTCCTTTTACCTCACAGGTTGTCTGGAAATTAGATGTTATAGGTGCCTTAAACAGTATATAGTTTTAGCAGTTAGGTTTTTAAGTGTGGATATTATTAAAGATGTCAAACCAAAGAATTCCAAAATTACTTGAGAAATTATAGTCCTGTTTAGAAATGATTAAATTTATTTTTGATCATTCAAAAGCAATTTATAGCTTAACTAATACTTTATATATTGAAAAGCAGTGATGAATTTTTCATCCACAAATACTTACTAGACTGCACTATGACCCAGGACCATGCCCAACTCAGGAGCCCTGGTGTTGTTAGGTGGGCAGAAGGCCTTCCCCGTGGCAGGGCTACATTGCAATGTTGCTGAGCCTCAGAAAGGCAGGAGAGGCTCTGAGTTACTTTAAAGTCAGACTCAAAACAGTGTTGAACAAATGTATGCTGTGTACGGAAACAAGGATGACATTTAAGATTTAAGCCTTACCAAATGGCAGGGAGTGTCAGCTTTTACATACACAGAGTACATTTGGGGAAGGTAAAAGGGACAGTTTTGCAAATCGTTGAATCCGGTCCTGTCAAGTCAGCAGATGGAAGCACAGCTTGGGAGTTCACGGAGAAGGCCCTACACTAAGGGAATATAATATTTATCTTGAACAGTTTCAGTGGACTTCAAAGACTCTTTAATATCCACATCAGAAGCTGATAGCGCTCTGTATTACATTTCTAAATATGCTCCTCTTTAAGCTTCGCTCCGCAGGCTGTCAGGACCACGAGGAGGTCCGTCCATCTACCTCTCTTCTGCTAGCTAAAGGGTGCATCAGGCAGCCCCGGGAAGGAGTCCACACCAGGCCCTGAAGGGAGTGCCCAGGCTGCTTCTGAAGCAGCAGTAATAACAGTGCTGTTAACATAGTAAAGTACACCCCGGCAAACATCTACAGAATGGTTCACATACTTCTACATGATCAAGTCTTTATTAAAGGGCAGTACAGCTTAGAAGAATCCAGACGCTACTCCTCCAAGGGAGAAAAACAGTAACTTGCTAAATGTCAAAGTGGGAAAAGAAAAGCAGATCCAAGAGAACACTGGGAAAACTCGAACATCTGAAACATGGCTTTCTCTTAATGCAACCACTAACATCTAACATGTCTTAGCGTCTGTGTGTTCCTTGTGCTTTCTCATTGGCTTTTTTTTTGGTTCGATTATTTTTTATTTTTTTCTTATTTTTATTATCACTTCTATTTTTTTGTAGATGGCTGTTTGTATTCTAATGAGAGAAAAGGGTGTGGATTTAGGTGGGTGGGGAAGTAGGAATCATCTGGGAGGAGTGAAGGGAGGGAAAAACCATAATTGGAATATGCCATATGAAAAAAACGATTTTCAAAAACAGGCTGTAAAGTTTAAAAATCTAATTAAATGGTTATTCTTTTCTGCCTAACGGCTATGTGATTTATAACCTGTAAAATTAAAATTATTAAGAAAGAAAGCTAAGCTAAAGGGCCGAGTGAAACACCTGCAGACATGCCCATGGCCCGAGCTGTTACTGCCATGCTTCATGTCATCATTTTGTACAGTGTCTTCCCGTTCCCTGAAGTCCAGCTCACACAGCTGTACTTGAGACTCTCGGGGGAGAGACTGAGGCAGAGCACCACATCTGAGGGTTTATGGACCACACTCTACCCAAAAGCTGCACTTTCTTTTATTAACTAAAAATCTTAAGGAAAAATTTCTTCTGAGTGGTTTTTAAACAATTTTGGGAGTGTTAGCTTCACACAAGACAAGAAGCAACGGAATGAAACCTGAAAGCGGCAGTCTCACTAGCGTCTGCAGAGCGCCATCCGGCTGACCCGTTTCAGACGGCATTCTTTAACTAAGGACACAGAACCGCATCTTCCAACACTGACAAAAATTCAAAACTAAATTATAACTATGACTAAAACAGAACATGAAAAGAAAAGGCGGCCTTTTGTGAGCACCCAGATAATCCTCCTCCGTGCGGAGCAGCATAGCAGCGGTCAGGGCTCAACTCCCTCGCTTCCCCGCCTCTCCTTTCTTGAGTCTCCCACAGCTCAGACTGAGAGCAGAACCTGGTATTTATCTTTAGCGCCGTCAGCAGTTCTCAGCCTCATCTCGAAGGAACTCTTTATTTGCTATTTCCCTCTAACTTGTGGGCACTTCACGGGCAATGCTCAGATTGCAGAACCAGCCTCCCCCGTGTGGCTTCTTGGCACCAGACCCTGAAGACATCGGGAGTCAGCTCACAGGGCAGGTAAGACTGGGGTGGGAGGGCTACTGGCAAAGGTATGGGGAGCTTCTAGACTGTGCAGGCAGCTAAGTCCAGAACTGTGGCTACTGCTGCATTTGAATTGGAAGTTACGTATCTGTCTTAAAGTATTTTTGGTATAAATGAATCTTTTCTGGAAAGCTGGCTTTACATTTTGAAAAAAAAAAAAAAAGGGCAAATTTCTTTTTAGCAAGCAGTTCATAGACTGGACATTTCTAGGTTCTGTTCTCCATGTGAAGTGTGCTGGAAATGTGTCCTAAAGGTTCCAGTTCCCATCGGTGCCCCATGCTTGGAGGGACGGCCACAGTGGTTCCTATACTGCTCTTGTCACCACACCTCTGATTCCCCACCACACCGAAGGAGCCCGCCATACAAACTACTATGCCTGTGGCTGGAGAAAGCGCCAGTGCAGCAGTGAACCTGGAGCAGGAAGAGCCTTCACTGTAGAGAACATGTTTTAAACAGAACTCTCTATGCACAAGAAGGATGTGAAGTCATCTTCTGCAGGAAGCAAGCGTTGTGCTAACTAGATGCAGTGTCTTAGTATTTACTTGCTAGCTTGCCTGTCTGCAATTTATTGCTGCCAGGACTTGTTACTTATGACAACAACTGCTTGCAGGTCTGCATGATACTGACATTTAGGAAACATTGTTTGATGGAATGAAAAGGGCTATGATGGAAAAGCTGGATAGAATGATCATATTAAAATTTCCCAGCAAAGCAAAAATGAAAGCAAGCATCAAAATGATCTTAGGGAGTGTTAACAGTGACCTCAACTGCTGGAAAACTCCTGGGCAGGAAAGACTGTGAAACAGTCTCGGTGACTGACACCTGAACTCAGCAGCTCGTGTAAAACTGTACACACGTGCCTAAACTCAGCAGCTCGTGTGAAACTGTACACACGTGCCTGAACTCAGAAGCTCGTGTAAAACTGTACACATGTGCCTGAACTCAGAAGCTCGTGTAAAACTGTACACACGTGCCTGAACTCAGAAGCTCGTGTAAAACTGTACACACGTGCCTGAACTCAGAAGCTCGTGTAAAACTGTACACACGTGCCTGAACTCAGAAGCTAGTGTACAACTGAATACACATATGCTCATCCCTGCTCTCCCCGACCCTTAAGCTTTTAACTTTCTGTTGGTTAGAGGTGGGAAAATCTGGCAAACAAAAGGATCAAACAGCTTAGCAGCAGATACACCCTAAGATCACTGAGGTTTGTACACACACTGACTCAGAAGAATGTAAAATCTCAGAGACTCCTAAAATCATGGGAGTGACAAAACTAGAAGTCAGTCTAGGCAGAGGAAGCCCTGATGACCTCGAGACTCACTTGTAGCCATGGCAGGTCTGTGGTTTCCACACAGGCCCAGATTATCTTGTTAAGGTATTTAACAAGAGCTGCACCTGGCAGCTCCATAGAAGACGGGCATGGAGGTTTCCACCTGAGCTCACTGATTGGACAAAGTAATGAAACTCAAGATTACAGCTGAGGCTTCCCTAAGCTCTAGGACTCTAAGAAACTTAAGTCAGTCCACGGAAGGAAAAGAAAAGCCCCTAAAGTCCCACTTCTGGAAGGATGCTCAAATATAGAGAAATAACATGAAACCAAGAACCACCTCCAGCTATGTGAAGAGTGCGTGCATGAGAATCCTAAGTCAGCGCAGCATATCATTAACAATTGTTTCAGAAAGACAAAAAATAAGCCAATACCGCAGCATTCCCGAGACTTTACACCGTTCACCGAGCAGCACACACTGTCAGATGTGGTCATATGGTGAACAGGAATATGAACACGGAAGTAGGAAGCTGTTCTGAAGTAAAACAAGGGGTGGGGCTGATTTTTTTTTACCTACAGCCAACTATGTGGCTATTTCTGGCACGGACTTTCAAGGTCTTCTGTTCCTGCATCTGAATCACTCAGGGGAGCCAATTTCGTGGCTGAACACTTCTTCTGGATTGTTATGTGGGAAGGACTTTGGTTGCAAGTAGAAAGGATCTTACATTCTCATAAGCTAGTACCAGGGACATGATGCTAAATAAATGCTAACCTAGGTAAGGACTGTGCAGGACTCTAAAGTTCTTCAGTTTCTCTTTCTCCTTCAACAAGACCCTCAGGCACACATGGTGTGTGCTGAGTGAAGATTTAATTCAAACCATTTTTCAGTTTCTAACTTTTCTTATATCTATAAATTATTTAGAGGAGGTAGATTTAAGCTTTTAATTGCTTATGACTTATTTTCATTAAAACAAAGTTATTTAAAATGATCTACAATGCTAATAAAATTCTGTATCAGATACTACAGCCACAATTTGAAGTGTCTAAACTGCCTAAAAAGGTATATGCTCATTTCATAGACATTTTCAGAATACTTAGGGTCTTACGTGGATAACTACAGTATGCTCCAAATTCAGCACTTCGTGTGAAGCTCACTCAGTAGAATGCTATTCCGCAGGCCCACTTAGGAACCTTTCTCTGAGATAGCAGCATCCTCATCTGCTCTCTGTGTGTGCCTATGTGCGTGTGTATGTATGCAGCATGGAGACACGGGTGCTATTCAGGTATGTTCTGGCTCCTGTATGAAGACTTTGTTAACTTATTCTCCTGTTCCTCCAATTCTATTCTGTTTTCCCTAGCTTTTGTTATTTGGTTCTCCACTCCACAGCATAGCTCCTGATTTGACCACGCACCACAATTAATCACTGGGATCTTCTAGGAGAACAGAAGTTAAGAGTAACATCATGGCCTCAGCGGGTCTCCAGCTCCTTGCTTTCATCCTGGCCTTATCTGGGGTCTCTGGAGTACTCACTGCCACTATGCTGCCCAACTGGAAGGTCAGTGCAGAGCCAGGCTCCAACATCGTAACTGCTATCGTGCAGGTGCACGGGCTATGGATGGACTGCACATGGTACAGCACCGGGATGTTCAGCTGTACCCTGAAATACTCCATCCTGTCTCTACCCGTCCACGTACAGACGGCCAGGGCCACCATGGTGCTGGCCTGCGTTCTGTCTGCTTTGGGGATCTGCACTTCTGTAGTGGGGATGAAATGCACTCACTTAGGTGGGGACACATACACCAAGAGCCAGATCTCCTTGGCTGGAGGAGTCTGCTTCGTGGTTGCAGGGATCGCTGGCTTAATCCCAACAGTGTGGTACACCAAGGAGATCATAGAAAACTTTCTAGACGTGACCATTCCGAAAAGCCACAGATATGAACCCGGAGGAGCTGTCTACGTCGGGTTCATCTCGGCGGTGCTACTACTTGTCTCTGGTATTATTTTCTGCACTTCTTATATAAAAAAGAACCCGAAACCACGGATCTACCCCACCAGGCAGAAACAGGCCTCGACCTGGCAGCCAGAGAACAGGTTAGCATATAACCTGAAGGATTACGTGTAAGAGCTGTGCTGTGGACGTGCAACGAAGCTCTGGGAGCCTGCTAAAACTTTGTTAGAACGAAGAAAACGAGACAAAATACTCTTACGCTCAACTTTCTTTACAAAGAGGACAAAATATTAAAAAAAATTATGAGGTACTTTAAAATGACAACAAACTACCATATACAATTATATCTGTCTTGAATTTATTTTCCTATTATTGCATTCATGTTTTATTTAGAAGTATATAATTGAAAGAGGTCTGACTATATTAATAAGGCGACGGGTGACAGAATTAATTTATTTTTAAAGATATATTTTAGATTAGTTTTTTTGTAATTATTAAGTATAAAAAGTACCTTCCCTTGGTGTTGATCAAGGATATCTCCTGGTCTGCCCTCTGGTGGACAATGCCTGAGTAGCCAGTTTCTGTTTTAAAGCCATAGGATGTGGAGGAGACTCCGGTACAGAGGACCAGAACTCATGTACATGTTGCCCAAGCCATCAGCCCCAAGCCCCAGCTTCCATCCTAATTTATCATGTGTTATGATATAATGTATGCAAACTAAAATTAGATACGATTCATGAGCTGGTAGATGCTAATGCAGCATACGAAAGCCAATATAAGCACAAACTAAAATATGGCACTTTCTAAGTACATAATAAGACCGACTAATAAGACCTCTGCTTGCTTTAAATACCCAAGGGCTGCTCTCTCTTCTGCATCTAGAAAATAGATTAAGTTCATTTCCCCAATTATTTATATTTACCCTATCCCAATGAATCTCACAGTTAGCACTATCTGACTCAGCCACAGTTTTCCCCCATACAAGGTACTGGAGAAGCCAGACGGCCTCCTGTGTGCTGGGGCTCAGAGACATGCTCCACTATGTTTGGCTCAGTCATTTTTAAGCTGTACTTTTTTCCTCAAATTTTATTCAAGTTAACAAATCACTGTCGTTATCTTATAAATGAGCATCTTCAGTTAATAGAAGCAAAATAACTTTTAAAGTACAAAGAAAGTTTTTAAAATATACATTTAAATTATGACATGCAACTAGGATATTCTATCAAAAATTTGGACTTCCCATTGGTGCAAAGAACACTGTAGGTTTTCCAGTAATTTGTTTGTTAATTCATTGCTCATAATACAACTTCTAAGAGAAAAAGGATTGTGCATTATTAATGACTTAGAAAGAGAAAAGAGCGTTTATGCGAATGAATAATTTAAACTCGTGTCATCAGAAGAGAGACTAAAATGTGTTAATTCTATTACTTAGTAGATTTCATGCTCTACTAGGACAGCTGCAGCTAAGTGTTAGATCTTACAGACCGTTTCCTGCAAACTTTCTTCAGGGGAGCAAATACAACAAGTCACACTCATGAACTAACACAAACGCGTAAAGACTCACCTCTGGTTTGGGAACAAAAGCTTTCCCTGGAATGGTAAAGAGGTGCTCAACCTTGCAGAGGTACTGGGCCATAATGGAAAGGCGGCTGCGCTGTTTGCTTCCTGTAGTGGCTACAAGTCTCTATAGAAGGCCAAAAGTAAGCAAACAGTTAATCCCATTTGACTAGGCACATCTGACTCAAGACAATTATTATGCTTCACACACACCCCCCACGCTATCTGACACAAACCATGTAAACAAACATCATTAGCAAGACAGGCTGTAGAAGTGTCAATAGTACCATGTATAAGCACTGAAACAACTCACATAAACACTATAAATGACTGTCTGAGGTTTTCAAGCTACTGCTATATTCTACAACAGAAAGTCATAAGTAAACAATTAATAAACATTGTATGAAGAAATTAGCAAATAAAGAAGGACTATAAAGATGGTTTTAAAAGTGCTTCCTTAAGTATAAAAACTTTGACTATTCAAGCACCTTTGAAATACAGGCTGTTCTTGACAATTTATGCAAAAATTAGGACATTTCCTTTTGACCACCCAAACACTCATTTTTGAACTGAACTCAGCACATAAAAAACTGATAAATAAAATGTAATTTGCATGAAAATCTCAATCATACTTTTAAAAAGAACTTCAATTTCCATATATAACATATATAAAATTAAAATTCAGATAAAATTATATAGTATCAAGAATGGCCAAGACACTCCTGAATAACACCAACAATGCTCATGGGAGACTCACCCTACCTGTATCAAAATTAAGGCAGTATTGCTACAAACAGAGACAGACCAACAGGACAAAAAGACCCAAGCACATGTGGGCTTCTGACACACAAGAGATGAGATTCTCTTAATAAAAGAGAAGGACAGACCATTCATTAAATGGTATGGGTGGAATTAAGCATTTACAGAGACAAGACAAACTGCAATTTAATTAATGATAAATGAAAAACAAAATTTCAGTCTTTTGCAGGTAATATCTATGACCCAAAGTGGAGAAGATGCAAAAGCAGAAGCTACAAAAGATAGATCTTTTTCTGTTAAAATTTTCAATCAAAACACTATCAAGACACATCGTACATTCAGAATTGTGTTTAGAGGGCCAAAGAATTAGTGGTCACAATATGAATGAGATGCCTACACACTAGGCATTACCAACCATAAGATAAACAACCAGGAGATATAAGACAAACTATGACAGATCAATGAATTATAACCATTAACTAAATCACACATATAAAAAAGCAGAGATGTGCAAATTAAAGCCAAGACAATCCATAATTTCACAAATGGAACACTATAAAAAAGTTCGTCAAGGGTAGAAAGAATTAGATGCTACAAGGATTCTACGCTTGGCAGTGAGAGAGGAAAGGGCACAAACTGGTATTTATACGCCAATGTTGGACAATAATTTGTCAATAGAGGCTGAAGCATATCACTTACACAAAAGATATACGTCCTCTGCAGCATTATGCACATATCCCAAAAGTTGAAAATTATAATTCTACCAACAGGTAAATGAATATGAAATAACTGTTAAAATGGGTAACAGGGATTACTGGCATAGGTTACGTCCATCAATAGAGTATAGATTTTAAAGTGGCAAAAACCAGTGTGATATAATGCTTACATAAAGACCTTAGGATTTCTGTGTGTGCCTACATACATACCTACAATACAAATAGGAGATGTGTGGGAACGGCAACTACTACTTTTCACACAGTTCAAACCCTAGGAAGAAGGGCTATAAACACACACACACACACACCATTTGATATTATGGGAAAGGCAATAAAAATATGTGAAAATTGGGTAAGACTGAGAGTAATAGGTTCAAAGATCACTCATCTTTCTAAAATGTACCATGTTTCTGTGTTCTTGAGCTCTGAAGACATCCCAAAACTCTAGTGATCTGTTTAGGATCAAGGTCACGGACACTAGTAATGATTGGAACGCCCGAAGCCAGGCACAGGACAGGATGTCCATGCTAGGCCACCGTCAGTGCTCCCAGAGCAGGTGCTGTTGGATTTCCACTCTCCGAGGTCACTGATGGGCATCAACTAATCTAATAGCTCATTTCCATTGCTGCATCTACCCTGTTCTGGGCATGAAAAAAAAAATCATATAATTTGGCTTTTTAGAACTTTATCTTAAGACTAAAATGAACTTTGGGGTGCTGGAGAGATGATGCAGTGGTTAAAGCACTTGCTGCACTTACAGAGAACCTGGGTTTGATTTCAGCATCCACACGGAAGCTCACAGCCATTTATAACTTCAGTATCAGGAGATCCATTGGGGGCCCTGGACAGTAGGCATGAATGTGTACATATGTACAAGCAAAACGTTCATACACACAAAATAAAATATATAAACTGAAATGAAACAAACAAGGTTGTGGCTGAGAAACTGAGGAATTTCCTCTGACCTGTCTGGAGATTGCACAGCTTCTAGGCTGACATCTCCCATCCATCTTGTCACCCCCACCCCACCCCTTCCCATTTTATCTTCATTGTCAAAGCAGAAATGATTAGGAAACCGAGTTCAAGATAATGAAGTGCTACAGCATGTAAGACAGAAAGTTGCTCCTCAGTATAATATAAAGGCAAGAGATGTATATATTCTCAAATAAAACCTCCTGCATTAGTCCCCAAGTGCTTGGATTACAGCACGATCTACAGTGCCCAGTGAGTGATAAAAGCATCTTTAAAACTACAATCCAGCAAAAATATAACCATGAAATTTAAAAATTAACCCAAAGAATTGGCCATCATGGATTTCCTTCTTAAGGCATTGCTAATATGCTACTTTACATTTGAAAGATGTGTTTCCAATGATGAATTCAAAAGAATTTAAAAATTACTTTAAAAAGCAAAAACCTGAAATGGGTGTAATTATTCTAACTGGACTTAAAGCACAGTTAAATATATTTTACTCTGAGCATGAAGCACTTAGGACAGTTAGAAATGGGGGTGTTCTAATCTAGACTCTGGGTCTAGTCAATATCCCTAGCAAGTACACCAGGTTGTGGAGATATTTTAATTTAGAACAAAGCAGCACACAGAACTGTTAATCCATTGAGCAAAAAGTCAAGTCACAGTCCAGGAAGCCTGCAAAGACTTTACACTAAAAGCTACCCTGAGAAGTTACTGAGCTAATAACCATTTACATATGTATTGCCATTTTTATTTAGACACAGCACAGGTAAAGCTATGAACACAAAAGTCCATCAATAGAGGATTTTTTAACAATAAGGGGTCTGGACACTGAATGAGTTAAGTTTTCAGTAGAAGGAAACTATCAGCTCTTGAGCTTTAAAAGCCACTAAGGACAAGAAAACAAGGCAAGACAGAATTTCCAAGAAGAGTATTTCTTTTACTTTTTTTCTGTTCTGTTATTTATCTAAAATAATTGTAAGGAGAAAAATTATACTTGTTGATGTGGGATTTCCCTTTTGTATGCTGTGATTACTATTAATGAATAAAGAAACTGCCTTGGTCTGTTGATAGGGCAGAACTTAGGTAGGTGGGGAAAACTGGACTGCTGAGAGAAAGGAGGAGGAGTTAGAGAGAAGCCATGGAGCCACCAGAGACGGACACTAGAACTTTACCCAGTAAACTACAGCCATGTGGCAATACACAGATTAATAGAAATGGGTTAAATTAATATGTAAGAGTTAGTTAATAAGAAGCTAGAGCTAATGGGCCAAGTAATGATTTAAATAATATAGTTTGTGTGTGATTATTTGGGTTCTGGGCAGTCGGAATGAACAAGCAGCTCCCTTCAACAATTTGTATTTGTGAATTTACAATGTTGGACCAGGGACAATGAATGTTATGTCATCAAGAGAGTGGTGACATCTTCCCTTCTAGGGATGTAACCACAACCATCCAATGTCTCCTGGAAACAGAAGACTGAGGTTGATGTTGGACCCACTTAAAAACCCACAGGTCCAGCACAATGGAGAACCTGAACCTCGTGACTCTCCTAGGAAACACAGGACCTGTGATCCAGTTCAAGTGCTGCCCAATCTGTGAAGACAATAAAGCACCCCAGTCAGTTTTCATTATAGAGAGAGTTCAGATGAGGTTTGTTAAGCTCTAACTACTGCTACATAGTCTTGACTCCTTTTCTGAGATGTAACACCATTTAGACGCCCTTTAATGCATCCAGAGTGAATTATGTTTACATCCTACAACCCTAGGAAAAAGAATTAAGAGGAGGGCACTTATTGGATTCTGCTTTATAACTCACAACAAAGTCGAGGTTAAAGATGCTTTCTGTTGCTAAAATCTAGAATATCACACACAGGATTGTGATCCAGAGCAAACAGGATATGTAAGACGATGGCACTACTCAGTCTTCCCTCGTGACTCTCATCTGTAGAAGAAATGTGACATCAGTCGAACGGACCAGTTACCCACACTTCTAATGTATTCCATAAATTACAGAGTTGCTATGAATTCAATATTCATGTAAAAATGTAACTAAAATTAACCTTTGTTGAAGAAAAATAATTGCCTATGGTGAAGTCAAAACAACACTATCATTAAAACCCAGAGCTGCCAGCTGAGTCACTGCAAACATGACTCCACTACTCCACTCCACTCCTCCGCTCTTTCCTCAAAGAGAGAGCTCAACACTTGCCTCTCTATTGTGTTGTTCAAGAACAAAAATACCAAATAATCACAGCAGGAGGAAGCGAATCTACTGGTGTGGCACGATCAGAACTCTACCCACTAACCGTGCCCTCTGCCCTAACCTTGCCTTTCACTGCTTCACTCCCATTGGGATCGGATACTCTGCTCACTTAGCAGTAATTCAGCCTTAAACTTTCTCAAACTGGTGTAACTATTTCTTCATCACATGCAAACATGACATGTATTTGGTCAAATTAATCTCTCTCAACCGATCTGACCTGACCTGAGGGCTCTTCCTAAGGAACCCCCTTCTCTGTCTCACAGAGCCTGCTGCTCCTGGGACACCTCAGCATGTCCCTGATGTCTCTAATCAGAGCACAGCTTTCTGCAGAGTACTTCTGATAAGAGACTTGTAAAGAGCAGATGGCAATAAATGGGGCTGGAATTTATATGCTTAACAACAGTAAAATAGAGCTTACTTTTACTATATACAAAAATCAATCCCAAGTGAACGGAAATACCTTCATAATCAAGACATAAAATGATTTATTCAGATATGAAGCAACCACAAATTAAAAATTAAGAATGTCTAATCTTCAAGAAAGGAGATCAGTGGGAAAGTGGGGAAAGACGAGCAGGTAATGGGGTGTGTCTGTGTGTGAGCAGAACCAAAGTACATATGTGTGTGAGAATGCGTCACAAAGAAGCCCATCATTTTGTATAATTAATACATGTCAGTAAAAAAGTTAAAAAAACTAAATGTCTAACTCTCAAGATACTGTAAAAAGACAAGGACAATATAAGCACAGAGAAAGGCAATTTGAAGTATACTGCATTAGTACAGAGAATACCAGCAAACACAAGACAATCCAACAGAAAGATTAGCAGTTCAATGTAAAACACTCAAGTGACCCCAAGCTGCAACGGTGCCCCATTTCATTAAAACTCAGCACAATACACCAACTTCCCTAGGTTAATAAAAAATGTGTAGGTCTAGTAAGACCAGGAGCTGGCAAAAATACGGAGCAAAATGAACTCATGCACACACTGTTATACAGGAGTATAAAGGTCTGATGACCTACAAAAATGGTAAAGCATTACCTACCAAGACTGAAGCTCCTGGGCACATATCTTGTCCCAAACTGGCCCTTGTGCCTAAGAACTTTCCGGACAGTTCTGTTCACAATAGTAAAGCACTGATATAAACCCTGGGTCCCCAACAATGAGACTGGACAGATTACGAGAGTGAAAGCTTAGCCAAGACAGAGAGCAATATAAATAAAGGATAACTATAAGCACATGTGTGAATCCTACTAAGATGTTTACAATAAACACACGTATTGGATGACTCCTTTAAAATGGAGCTTAAGAGTGGACAAACCTAAAGCACATGACACACATGGGTACAAATCTATTATCAAGACTACAGAGGGGAACAATCCCAAACTCAGTCCTTATTACCTTGGTAACGGGGAGATGGAGTCAGAGTGAGTTTGCAAGTGCAGATCTGTCCCTACGCTCGCCCTCGCTGTCTTATCTTGCAAGCTACCCTTGTCCACCCTGGAGATTCACTTCATAAATTCAGAACACTCAGGCCATGAGAATGCAGGCATAGCAGGCATCAAATGAGGGGTGTGTGTGAGCACACGTGTGCAGTGGGGTGGGTAATCGGGTGCCAAATTTATGATATCTTTTCACTGTCATCCTAAGGATTGCGGAGGATCAATCTGAAGATGGCACAGCCCACTCCCAACATATGAATGTAAAATCAACATCTTGCAGCTCTCATTTCTCTTGGATTTTGTCTACGGCAGTGTAGGCCTTGTGCTGAACACACAAGGTCTCCACTGGGAGCATCTAGTGGTTGTGTCTGCTATCTTCATTACATGTCTTAACTTCTGGATGTGTTTTTCCACGTGTAATGGAAAAGTATTAACTTGGAAAACACAGCCAGTAATAAATACGAAGTAGTATTTGGTTTGGAAATTTGACCATACAATGAAATATCCAGAAAAAGACAAGACTGACCTCCGCTACCTCCTTTTGAAATGTTAACGTCATCTGGGTTCTGCCATAGACAAAGGGTCCATCTCTGAGAGAGATATTTTCAAGCCACTTGATGATCAGGGGAGTTGAGACACAGAAAGGCAGATTTCCAATGATGTGTACATTTGGAGGATCTGTTTGGTTGGGGGAGAAGACAATTTGGAATGAGTACATGGACATATTCTGAGTATGATCTTAATAGCTTCATTGACATTGAAGTATGATAATCAAATAAAGGCAAATGAAAACACACGACTTGGCATTTTTCAGTTCTCTTAAAATGTAATTGTTTCCACAATTAGCTTTGTATTTATAGATGAAAGGGTTCTAGAAAAGTTCATAAAATGAGGTGTTTTGAAGGAAAAGGCGACTTTCCTTAGATACACTGAGTTTAAAGTGCCCATGGGGTTTGCCAGACCATCAGAGACCCAGGAGGGGGGTACAAGCTGAGCCTAAAATTTGAATGCTTAGGAGGGAAATAAAACCAAAGGAATAGGTAATCTAGACAAATCCTTAGCAGCATGAGAAGATGCAGTAAAAGAAACATCTCAGTATCAAACAAACAAGTGGGCTAGAAATCAAAAACAAAACAAAATGCTACAAACAAACTCCAAACCCTCAAGCTACTGACAAAGAACAGTTAGTTTCCAAAGGTCGAGGAGAATGGTGGAGCCCAACAACCATGGAGACATGAAGGTGACATATGACACTAAATGGATGAACCAGAAGGGTGACTGTGGTCCTACTGGGGGCTCTGTGCTAAGAAACCACTGACTAGAAATACGAGTTCCTCTGGAGGAGCCTGACCCCGGGGAGACACACAGGAGCAGCTAGATCTGCAAAAGCCCTCTTCCACTTATTCTCAGAGTTTCTGCTAGCAGTCCACATGCCCTGTGTCATCTGCACTTCCAGGACACTGTAGGGTCCTACTAAACATCTGTCCTTGAAGGAGGAGTGCCTGGGCTGGTCAGAGTCACTACTATGAAGACAAAGGAAGACGAGATAAAGGTCTGTGAGTGGCCTGGTTTACATTTGAAAAATAGTTACCAATACTTGGTATAGTGTCATAAAAATACAGAATTTATTTGCATAGAAACTACAACTTGAATACTTGAAACAAGGAAATTAAAATTAGGGAAAACTCAACCAGGTATGGTAGTGCATGCCTGTAATGCCAGCACTTGTAGGCTAAAGCAGGAGACTTCTCAAGTTCAAGATCAGCCTGGGCTATATGAGGAGTGACCACCCTTGGCTACAGCATGAGACTCTGTCTTAAAAAAAAAAATTCTGTAAGAAGGAGGGGAGTAGGGAAAAAATGTATAGTCATTTTTATCCAAATAATTAAAATTAGAAGGATTTAATAAAAAAAAAAGAAAGTAGGAAAGCAGAGAAAATTACAATGCACATTATTTAATTCTGTTTAGGTAGTTTTCACATAAATATGTAAAAGCAAGCACTTTATTATGATAGGTGATAGCTGAAACAAATTATCTGTGATATGACCAAAACAAAACCAAACACAGACACACATACCCCTGCCACTTCCACCAAAACAAACAAACCAACCCAAAGGCACTTACCTTCATCCCACTGTCTCCTAATATGGTTTGGAAAAGCCTTTTCTACCTTGTACGTCAGCACATCTCCATGGACAATCCTCAGTTTTCCCGGTGCTGCATCAGAAAGCATCTGGTTTACAAAAGGTCAATAAAATCAGCTCATAAACTTCAGGGCAGCAAAAGCATTTAATCGCTGGGAAAAGCAAACACTAGGTGAACCAACAGGACACTGTGCCCAGTGTAACTACTGTGTTTCCGCTTATCACAACAAGGGGAACATATAGTAGCAGAGACTAGTGTGACAGCTTAGGATTTAAAGCATAGCATACCAGTCTAACTTGATAGTCAGAATGACTTGTGTTTCTGCACGGTCAGAGTTAACATAACATACTAAGAAACCTTAGAGTGAAATACTGAAAATCAAGAGCAAAGTGTATGAAAATGAGTTAAGTCAACTGAGCCTGCATAGCAAATGTACAGAGAAGAATCTGCATGTAAACCAAACTGTTAATGGACTCTTCGAGTACATTCAAACTAAGTAGACAGTCCCTTGCTGTGCCAGGCGGCACCTGACAATCTGAGACACTCTCTGACTCATCCTTGCTTTCCTGAACCGCAGTCACTGTCACTTGAACAGTCCCGCATGCTTCCACACCAGTTACTGCTCAGCTATTTCTATTTCCAATAGTCTGTTTCCTTTTCTTCTTCCGTCTTTCTTAACACAAAAGACAACAAGGACTTGGGACTTCGCTCAGTGATAGAATACTTGTCAGAAATACAATTCTGTGGATTCCACTCCAGACCCACTAAACGAAACTAAAAACAGAACCTTAACGCTCTTAGGCCTTTCCTCCTTAACTTCAGTCCTTAGCGTCATATACTAAAAGCCAGCCTTAGCTTAAATGAGCCCAAGGCTGAGCCGAACTGGGTGTGAAGTCCCCCTGCATCCAATACAAAACTTACTTCTTGATATCCTCGGTCAAGTAAAAACCATGCAGCTGAAGACACCTCTGTTCCCACTGTCTCCGACTCTTTTACAGGTCTTTGGGACCCAAGTCCCCATACTGGGTTGCCTTGTCCAACCTTAACACATGGGGAGGTGTGTAGTCTTCCTAAAACTTGATACGCCATGTATGGTTGATACTCAGGGGAGACCTGCCCTTTCCTAAATAGAAACGGAGGAGTGGCTTGGGGGATGGGAGCAGAGGTGAAATTGGAGGAGGGACTAGGAGGAATGGAGGGAGGGAAAACTGTGGCTGGGTTGTAAAATAAATTTATTAAAAACAAACAACCGTGCAGTCCTGAGCTTACCATGCTGAAAACGCAGGACTGACTGACAGTGAGAAGTGTCACTGCTGAGGTAGACTACATGAGAAAGGGTGACCCCTACCACACTCCACACTGCCTCAGTTCACTGCTCGGGGTACTCAGGCTCCAACTCAGTTGCTGAGATTTGAGAAATGGCATAGGGCTTTGTAGGGATGGCCAACAAGTTCATGGAGAATTCTGCCTCTTGGTTCTTCCTCCCTCATGTCCTTAAAGCTCCCCGCCCAACACTTTCCTTCTGTCCATTTCAAACAACTGCTAGGAAGGTTGAAAGGGGCCAGAGGGAGATTCTTTCCCCTCTGCTTTATCCTGTGTCAGAGAGGAGACCTGAGCCAGGCTATAACACGATGGCTTCCACGTCTGCTCACACTGTGCCACGCCCACAGTTCTTGACAGCACTTGTAACATGCTACGCAGCCGCACACGTGTAGGTTTCTCTCTTTTAACAAGTGTGCTGCTTAAGGGAAGATCTGTTTCTTGCCTACTTAGTAGAGTCCACAGCGACAGCAGTGCACAGCAGGCGTAAACACGCCTTTAATAAGCAAAAGAGCGCACGACTGCACAGCATCCACGGGGCTGAAGCAACTGTAGATGCGGCTCTCGAAATCTGTGGGGCAGAGGAATCTGCAGAGATTTACATTAGCAATAAGTGAGGCAAGATTATACAACAGTGTGAAGTGCAGAGGCGGAATGCCTGTTTTAGTAAGAGGGGGCACTTTAAATTTAGGACAGTTAATTTGACATGATTATTTATCAAAAATAACTGCATAACTCTGACATTAATATACTCAGATTATTTTAAGCCATCATGGTTTGATAAAATTTAACTCATCAGTTTCAGATAATATGTTGTAGAAAACAGTTATTTCAAGACACTAAAAACTGAGAGAGTTGTTATGGGATATTTGATAACATTATAAACACAGTGAATTTAATGCTAACATTTACCAATAATAGAGAAGACTAAGTTTTTTTCTGCAATTATGCTTCACATAATTAAAACAAAACAAATTAGCATATCAAAAAACAAAGAGGCAGAACTGAAAGCTTCTGTTACACAACGTCAATATACATAAAAAGTAATTAAGTAATTAGTAGTTACAACTAAAGCAAAACAATGTAAACCTGCCTCTCTGGCATTAATTAACATGTTCTGATAACTGTTTGAAATGTTATTTTTCCATCCTCTCACATACACAGCTACACACTAAGAGCTGACAGCAATCTATTTTCTACTACAAAGCTGCATTTCTAGTCTATTTCTTCTGGACTCCCCTTCAGGTTTAACGCCCAGCCATCACACCCCAAATCCGTCTGTTTCTCCTTGACAACTGTGCAGCTTCAGTTTTGCTCGTCCAACTCCTCATGGTAGAGGGAATGAGCTCATGTATGGGGTCTCTGTGAGGGTGACAAACCACCTGAACTGCCATTATGATTATAGAAAACGCCCCTTTAAACACCCAAAGTGATACTCAGCAACAGCACACAGATTCCCTACCCCATTAGAGAAAATGGAAAAATATTCTCATCAGGTCATGCTATTGTGGGGTGAGAGAAATCACTCTTACGCTTCTAAAACATCCCAAGCATACACTTCAAAACCTGGAGAGGGGTTCAGAGCACAACCCACTGCTAACAGGTGGGCATCTACACAGCCACTCACAAGCTAGTCTATTATTTTAACATTGGTTTTCAATATATTCTTCCAAAACACAACGCGAAATGGCTCTGAGTAAAAGATGTTCACTAAGGCTTAAAAGAGTAGAAAATCAAATCATAAGAGAAGCGCACATGTAAAATTGACTGCCGCTAACACTATCAGAAGAACCGCGAGCTTCTGGCTTGCATAATGGCATATACGATTCTTACCCTGTTAGAAGTAATTATACCAAGTCCCCAAGAGAGAAAATCGTTCTTTCCATGTAGATTTTGTAAAAGGTACATGGAACAATGAAATGGCTGTGCCTTTATAAAGGTCAGATAACACAAGCAGAAGCATTTTCCCTCTAATAGCCAGAGCATTCTGCAGGGGGTAGAACCGTGCTTGACCCAGGTACCTTTTTGGCAACTTAAATTGATGAGAAAAGAACTCATGCAATTCTTGGAACTTAGGCAAAAATTAAAATTTCCTCGAGAACAAAAAGAACTATATCGAATAGCTATTTGGTACGTTTCCTGCCACCTTCGCACAGGAAGGGGCTCAGAGCAGCCAACACTGTATGAGCTAAGCATAATTACCTCCGTCCTAATTTGTCATGCAACAGAACCCAAATACCACTGAAACAAATACTAGCAGAAGGGCTAGGCAGAACTCTAAAGCAAACACTAGAATGATGTGGGATTCCCCTCTGTATGCTGCGAATGTGTTTTGTTACCATTGGTTCATAAAGAAGCTGCTTTGGGCCTATGGCAGTGTAGGATAGAGCATGGCAGACATTCCAAGCAAAGCTAAAGGTAAAAAGAAGGCAGAGTCAGGGAGACTCATGTAGCTCCCTAAGGAGACAGATGCTGGATCCTTAGCAGTATGTCATAGCCTCTTGTTGATACATACATTAATAGAAATGGGTTAATTCAAGATGTAAAAGCTAGCTAGAAATATGGCTGCATTATTGACCGAAGAGTGTTGCAATTAATATAATTTCTGTGTGATTATTTTGGGTCCGGGCAGCTGGAAAACGAATGAGCAGCTTCCTACTACACTAGAAGAATCATATAATATGGGATATGATAAATAGAAAGTTAGAAAGTTAAAAAATGTATTGTTTTGAAGAATGTCAAAATAGATGAAGTCCACTATTATGAAGCAACTTAAGTGGATGCTACAATACCTGCTTTTTAAAGGAGAATATGGCTCCAGAGTTGGCACTTGCTTCTCAAGCAGGGCAGAAGAAGCGGTAGTAGAAGCTTGTTTGCCCAGCCCCATCACGGACTCAAGGATACGTGCGACTAGGTAAATTTCCTTGGCAGTGCTGAACCTTCGTGTGTCAGCAGGTGTGGAAGGGAAAGGCGAAGCTGGAGAAATTTCAGCAGTAAGCTGGGGTCAAGGGCCAGCACAGCTCACATCTGCACACCAGCCTCTGTCATTTCTCAACCCGGGAGCTTTCTGCCATGCCTATCACAAAAAGCCCGAGACAAGACTAAAACAGTCAATGGTTTCCTCTGTGGCTCTAAAATTCCAGTAAGTAAGCATAGAACAAATCGGTTGAGAAGAACCCTTGAGCTTCCTACCCTAAAATGGGTAATGAGACACCAGACATATTCTCCTTCCCTAAACCCTAAGTGAAATATGCATACAAAAAGAATTTTCAGGCTTTTGTGTGTACTTTACATATTAAACACTAAGATTGTGCTTATACCATAAAATCAATTTGAATAAATTTGCTATGATGTGCCTTATAAGTATAACTTCTGAACACAATGAAATGAGAATAATAGAAAGCTATATGGAAAATGCAAATTAAATGATGGATTTCTAAATAGCCCACAAGTCAAATACAAATCAAAAGAAATGCAGAGGTTAAAAGGAAATTTTGAATTTCTTTTGAAATGTTTAACTTTAGTATCTCAAAAGCGGTTGTGAAACAAAGCACTCATCGGTCAAGTTTTCATAAATATCAGCTATTATAGTTATTAATGGGTGAAACAAACAGGAATGAGACAAATTACTTTTAATGGAATTAAAAACATAACACTTCAAAATTTGTGGTTTTCTGACAAAGCAGAAATTTATGGCATTAATCTTTAAGACAACAGAAAAAGCTTCGGACCAGTGACTCAGCTTCCACCTTACAGTAGCCATAGAGAAAGCAGAACAAATAAACCCAAGGTAAACAGACAGATTTCAGAGCAGATGCCAACAACAGTGAAAACAGAACAGTCAAAGAAATTAAAGCTGTATTTTAGTAATCAATAAAGTCAACTAATTTATAATCAGATCAATCAGAAAATAAAGGTATACATAAATGACCTGTATCATAAAAAGGAGAGGTGGCATTACTAAAGATTGGTTGGGCTAACACTAAATAAAAAAATAAATACAAGTCACCATATTAACAGACTCAAAAAGAAAAACATTTCAATAAAACTAGGAAAAGGATTTTTTTTTTTGCAAATTCAATATTCATTGATTATAAAAAAGAAAACAGCATCCCTTAGCAAACTAGGAGCAGAAGAGACCTCCCTCTGCTGGAGGTGACCTGGAAAATCCCCATAATCACAGCAGTAAAGGCTGAATGTTCTCCAGAGTCAGAGTAAGGCAAGGCTGTGCACTCCGACTCCTGTCCCCACTCAGCGACAGAAAAAAACACACGCAAAGGGATTGCCAAGAATGGAGGAGGCAGAGCTGTTTTTATTTAATGACATGGTAATACAGACATAAAATAATAAGAGATCTACAAAGTAGCCACTGATAAATGAGTTTAGTAAAGTTTCAGGATACAAAGTCAGCATTCAAGAAATCAATGGCAACAGCCCACTGGAAAGTAAAAAAAACTGGAATCACGTACAAGAACATTGAATGCACGCAATTCTCAAGGGTAAATCTGTGTGTGCAAAATTTGCACACGAAGAAGTATAAAAACAGTGTCAAGAGAAAACATAAATAAGTTTATATACAATATTCATAGGTCAGAAGATTTTTTATCATTACTGAATTCCCACCTAAATTAATTTTTAGTTTCAACCTAATCTCAATCAAAAGACAACGTACATAACCAGTGGAATGAACTGGACTCCAATATCAGCGTCAATATCAGCATCAAGGGGACAATTCTACAAGCAGACAGCTACAAATGAGAGAGAGAGAGAGAGAGAGAGAGAGAGAGAGAGAGAGAGAGAGAGAGAGAAGAGCAATAGAATCTGAATCTCTGAGCTTTTACCTAGCCCCAACACACAAAAACCAAGTTAATTAACAAAGATCTAAAGTTAAAAGCTAAAACAATTAAAACACAAATACAGGAAAATTTTGTTTGTTTATAGCCCTGCCTGTCCTGAAACTCACCCTGTAGACCAGGCTGACCTCAAACTCCAGATCTGCCCGCCTCTGCCTGTCACATTTATTTACTTATTTATTTTAAAGTCTTAGTAATTGGTTTTCACAAATATTCTAAAAATATGATACAAAATCGTATTTAAAGGAAAAAGCTGACAAACTTTGTACTTAGTAAAAGTTATATTTCTTTTCAAGCGACACTGTCAAGAAAATGAAGCCATAGCTGAGAAAATATCAGCACAGCATGTGCCGGATCCATAAATCTAGATTTAACCAGACAAATGGACCGCCACTAAAAAGCAAAACTACCTAAATAACTCCTCAAATAAGCACAGGTGACGAGGAAGCGATACACGCAATCATCAGTCCTGGGGAAACACTAGCAGACCCACAAGAAACCACTGCCTACAAGTCAGAAGGGTTCAAACAAAGACAACACACCAAAAGCTCACTGCACCAGGGTGTGCAAGCACACACAGCAACTGCCACTCCGCTACATCTGGTCAGAGTGGAAAATAGGATAGCTACCTTAACAGTCTGGTAGTTTTGCAACATAAAATAGCATAGGCAGGACATCAGACCGTATACCCCTCGGTCTTCACTGGAGAATAGTAAAAGCACGCATTTACAAAACAGCTGCATGCGAATATTCAAATGGCCTGCTGTGCAGTTGCTAACAAAGTCCATCAAAAGGTGAGTATCTACAAAATTCGTATATTTACACAGTGGACTGTTTATACAGCATCAAACACAGAAAGCTACTGACAAATACCTCAGGATGCGTGAAAATAATTATTCTGAGAAAAAGCACAAATATATACAGCATTAATTACAAAGTATATACAAAATTATTAGTTATATATAAGTCTAAAAAAGAGGAGAAAAATCTTGCTCCTGATCAGCTATCCAGGGATAAGCAAAGGGAGGAAGAAGAAATCTATTACAAGGAACAAGTCCTTCTCACGACCATGTTTATCATCTTTAGTGTGAGGACAAGACCACAGCATGTCAGTAATTAGAGTATTTCCACAAGTGTGGTTTATGAAGCCTCAATAAAATTGCAATAAACCTGTAAAACAAAGTATTTACTGGATAATGCTTCTGAAATATTAGCTATCATAATTACTAATGTATGAAAGAAAAAGTTAAGAAGAATCTGGACTCCTCGCTCAAAGAGAGGCATGTTTCTGACCTTATCTCCAGCTTCGAGCTCCCTGAGACATAAAATCTCCTTACTCCCCTTCATAGAGAATCCTTAGTCACAAAAACAGAAGAAAAACAAATGACTGTAATGAGGAAGAACTGTAGAACGTGAGTGGTACAACATTACCAGAAAGCAGTTTGCTATCAGCAGTCGCCTGGATCAATCTTAAATCACCAGAGATGCCCAAGACATGGAAGCAATAACTTGATGTTAATAAAGATTCACTGAAATCACGCATGGTGGTGCACACCTTTGAATCCAGCACAGGCAGGCAGGTATTTGAGTTCAAGGCCACCCTGGCCAACAAAGTTCTAGGCCAACCTGAACTACACAGAGCAATCCTATCTTGGAAAACAAAAAGCAAAACAGAAAGATTTACTGAATAATTCCAAGTGTCAGGCATCCACTAAACACTAAACAATTCTACAAAAAAAAAAAAAAAAAAAATGAGGCAAAATACTGTTTTCCACCTATGGGCACACACCTCATCACAGAGTCTAAGCTAATCCTGGCTGCCAGAAGTGAACAGGAGTGTCCCTTGCCACAAAAATCACCTACGCTGCTTCCACACACTGAATGGGTTTACGTACCTTTCCCATACACAGAAGGGACATTACCTGCATCACTTGGTACCCTCTTCCCCTACAGCTGTCTCATGATTATGTTGTAACAACTGAATCAAGCTACAAATGGCAGACTTTCATCCAGAGATATTTTATAAATTATTACACTTTCTTTAAAAAATAATTCTATTAGCTTAGAGATCACTAAAATGGAATCCTTAAAATATATCACCCTATTTCTGCTTTTACTCAATTTTATAATTAATTTAGGACATCTAATAGAGCGCAGCTTTACATATTGAAACATTCTTTACGGGAAAAAGAGGCCTAGTTGATAATTTAGTACCTATCATTTCTTTTTAAGGCAAGTTCCCTTCTCACAAAGAAGACACTAAGAATTCATTTTGCTGCTTGTGAAACAGGTAAGAAATCAAATGTACATTTCCTGTGATTTATCCTGAATTATCTTTGATATTAAAAAGTATAAAACCTCTTAATAACCAATGTTACTATTTGCTTTGACTACCCAATGACATTTAGTCAGCTGCTACAGTATACACACAGTCACAGGTGACTTTATTTCCCACACGAGACACTGCTTTGTGGCGCTGTCAAATACGGATATAGATACAGAGGAATAAAGACTCAGATCTTTATCCTTGTGCCACTGACATTCTAAAGGGGCGAGACTGACAACAAGAGCAATACAGATACAGTGTGGTCAGTTTTGAAAAAGTTAACAAAACAAGGTAAAGAGTTAGGAGGCAGGGACTCCAGGGAGTGTGTTGGAGGAGAAGAGGAGGGTGGTGGCTGCCCCTTTGGTCTTCACACATCTTTAATGAACAGAGGATAATGTATAAATTAATGTGGAATTAACAGATTTTATTCATCTGATTAATGGGGAAGATGCATCACAGATGGGAAATATGAAAGTGAAGTTAATGCTC
The DNA here is from genome assembly GCF_014885135.2 of Alexandromys fortis. Lineage (NCBI taxonomy): Eukaryota > Metazoa > Chordata > Mammalia > Rodentia > Cricetidae > Alexandromys > Alexandromys fortis. The sequence continues at coordinate 3,868,343 of NW_026067907.1, forward strand.
TCTGTGTCTGCTAAGGACTAAAAGAATAAACACAAAGAACACAGCAGTTGTCAGTATCTTTGTCACCAGATGATCCCACCAAAATCAATACTCCTGCTTTCACTGCCAATGGGGACGTGGTTCTTAAAGCAAACAAAACAAAACCCCACACCACTAAGTTTCACATACGGTCCAGAACACTTAGCATGTATCACTCCCAGAATTAAGTCAGCAATCTGAAATGAATTCTGACGGGCAAAACTAGATACAAGTCAATATCAGGCAATTATCTCACACATGAAAACCAGACAAAGCCAGATGAGAAAAATGAAAAATGAGAAAACTAGTTTTCTAAAGCAGTGGCCACAAAATGCTGTGAAATAATCCTTCTGTACACTGTAAATATGTATTGTTCTCAGTGTTAATAAAAAGCTGATTGGCTGATGGTTAGGCAAGGTTTTAGGGGCAGAGAGAATGCTGGAAGGAGGGTGGAGCCAGAGGAGTCGCCATCCAGACATGAAGAAATAGGAGGTGCAAGATGAAAGAGAGGTAAGGCCATGTGGCAGGATGTAGATTAATATAAATGGGTTAATTTAAGTTGTAAGAGTTAGCTAGTAACAAGTCTGAGCTATTGGCATTTATAATTAATAAATTTCCATGTGGTAATTTGGGAATGACTGCTGAGACACTCTGCCTACAATAAAATCCTAGATTTTATTATTGTTTTGGTTTTGTTTTGCTTTTGAGACAAAGTTTCTTTGTGTATCCCTGTCTTGGAACTTGATCTATAGACCAATTGATCTTGAACTCAAGAGATCACCTGTGGTTAAAGGTGTGCAACACCATTGCCCGACTAAAATGCTACATTTTATTTTATTTTACTGGGGGTTTCTCAAGATAAAGTTCTCTGTGTAGCTTTGGAGCCTGTCCTGGCACTCAATCTGTAAACCAGACTGGCCTCAGACTCAGAGATCTGCCTGCCTCCGCCTCCTGAGTGCTAGGATTAAAGGCCTGTGCCAACATGCCAAGCTAAAATCCTAGATTTTAACAAAATTTCTCAAAACTATTCTAACATATACAGATAAGTATTTGAACATACTATTTTTAAACCATTTTTTTTAAAAGTAGAAGAACAGTGGGTAATTTTATTGTTCTGTTAAAGTCATGTAATAAATTGCTACTCAAATGGGTCTAAAGCTCAAGGCTCTTTCAAAGTTTGAGAATTACATAGGAATCAAAGGCCAGTCATCAAGAGACTCTTTTGAGGAATTTCTTTAAAAGATTCCTGATATGATCTGTCCCATTGTTTGCCAATGCTTTAAAAACTCCACATCCCCCTTATTTCAAACTCTTTGTAGGAGGGAGGCCACTAGTTAGTTCCCAGCTGCTTAGCCCCGAAATAATCATACAGAAACCATATTAATTAAATCACTGCTTGGCCCATTAGCTCTACCTTCTTATTGGCTAACTTTTTTTTTTGTTTGTTTTTTTTCAAGACAGGGTTTACTCTGTAGCTTTGGAGATAACTCTTACATATTAATTTAACCTATCTCCATTAATCTGTGTATCGCCACATGGCTGTGGCTTACTGGGTGAAGGTCCCAGAGTCTGTCTCTGGTGGTGGCTCCATGACTTCTCTCTGACTCCCTTTCTCCCAGCATTCCATTTAGTTTTCCCCACCTAGTTCTGTTCTTCCCTGCCACAGGCTCAAAGCAGTTCTTTATTTATTAACCAATAAAAGCAACACATAGACAGAAGAACCTCCCACACCAACCCTCAAACCTGTCTCCTTTAATTTCCACTTACTTGTCTTATTCTTTTCCTACAATAACCAAGTCAGGTCTCTTCTCTACTGCTAACCGTGATGGCAAACTGAAGACACCCACTCTGGATTCTCACAGTTCAGGTGAAATTCCCCAGGCCTTCATCTATTTCCCCGTAAGAGCACCTGCGTCTGCAAGTCTCACTCAAACCTCATCCACGGTTCTAAGTCGTGCAACTTCTTTATGCATGAAAATTCTCTTGTAAAAGTGCTTGAACTCAACAACTAATTCCTCTTGATGAGGCCCCAGCATGTATCTTGTTCATCTTTTGTGTGTGAAAATACTTTTTGGAACCTAAAGTTCTCCAAAGTAAAAGCAATTGGTCATTGTTGACATTTATTTTTATTTATTTCTATAGAACTGGGCCATAATATGCACTGCGTAGAAATAAACAAAACTATAGAAATGATTATTTAGCATCTATGTGTAAAGACCATGTGGTATTCCTGTATATCACACAGTTTTCTAGACTTCTCTAGATGACAGAACTCTAACTTGTGGGCTAGGACCGGGAGGGCTGCAGAGGCCTCAGTCACCTCGGGGACTTCAGACCAAGGCCTAAGATTTCACTCAGTCTTGCTTGCTAAAAAAGACACTTTTAAATTATCTCACCTGTAATCCTGGAATAAATCGAGTGTCCTTTTCAACCACCAGAAGTTCCGCAACATTGGCATTGAGAATGGATCTTGTGATTCCCCCAGGCCCGGGGCCCACTTCATAAACATAAACATCTTCTAGACTGCCAGCTTTCCTGACGATTTTGTCTAAAAAGAAAAGAGTTCACTTTATTATCACGGCAACTTTCCTAAGAATATCCAACAGTTACTATTAATTATTTAGCTCTCACTCTGAACCAACACATAACAATTTTCTACATCACTGTACTGTGACCAGTATTCCGACAATATTGTATTTTCTTTCTCCACCCAACCAATCAGTTCCTAAGACTGGCTAGATGACCAGGCGGCACTTCACTATAGCCCTGCGACATCAAATAGCTGATTATTTTCACATTCATCCTCCCATTGTCATCAGCAAAAATCCAAAAGGAGGATGCAGACATCCCTGTTTTCCCCCAGAGTTATTTGGAGGTCAGGATGACAATCACAACCAATGCCGACTAGACTCTGAAATTTGAATTCTTGATTGTTTCCGGAAAAAGGTTTGGATTTACAACTTGAAATTTTAAGGCCTGCAACACACATGTTGAGAAGAAACTACTATTGCTTCAGTTTGTCAAGTTAGCAGAAGCTAAGACATCACAGGACAGGGTAGACTAAGAGTTCACTGCAACTCATCACTCTGTGAAACACAATGGAGCGCCCTGGACACTGGAAATTTTACCACTGAAAACACGCCACTGCATACGGACACTGCACAGCTCCAGGATGGATACTGATGATCAATTTAGGTAAACTTAAAAGCAAAATGTTGCTTACCCACTACCAAATAAGTCCAGAAAGGGAATCAGCCAGCACCCCCCAACCGGCTGTTTTGGGTGACATATTCACATTCTCTTACAATTCTATTATTATCTGAACTACACATCAAACATCATGAAGAAAAGCAAATGGCAGAGAGGAATTCCATCCCAGGTGTGGCTTCCAAAATCAATCCTTGTTTTGTTACAGATTACCAATTGTTCTCTCAAAGGGATGGAGAATAATTTATTCAGAGGGAGAACTACGAACTTCATATTCTGTTTTAAAACGGGAAAGCAGCAACAGGTGGGGCGGTGGTTTCATTCCGAAGCCCCACAGGAACACTTAAATACACCCAGACGCCAAAGATGCAGCGTCAAATCCCTAAGTCTGAGTTTCAAACTCGCTCCACCCGAGCTCACCAGAACAAGTACCTTTATCTCCTTTCACTTCGGTTCCCACAAAAAGGAGTGGATAAAGGAACCCTAGAACCTGGAACTTACTCCGGGGGAGGCACGAGAGAGAACGCAAATTAAATGGCTGGGGGAGTAATCAATCTGACAGAGGCTTGGGGTCCCTACGGAGCAGCCATTAACTGAGTGAGCACGGTGGCACGTGCTTATGATTTAAGCATTTGGCAGGTGAGGGCAAGATGATTAGCAAGGCAAAGTCACGTGCTGCAGCTTAGACACAGGAGGCTGTCTTAAAAAACAAAACAAACAAAAAAACAAACCAATTGTATTTTCAGCAGAGAATGGTGCTTTCTATTTACTATTTGCTCATGGCTGGGAGAGGATAGTATTAGCTATCACTGGAACCAAAGAATCTAACAGAGGGTGATCTTAGGTTCTTGTTGACCTTTTAATCAAATATAGGCTGAGAAAACTTAAGGGGGTTAACGGTTTTGCCTACATTAATTTAATATTGTTACAGGCAGAAGAAAGGCTCCAAGTTCGAGAAAGAAACTACTTATTTATGCCTTGTGGTCCATGCATCATGTAATCAAAATTGTTTTGGGGGGGTGTCCCTTTTAAACGTAGGGAGAGGGGTAAAATCTTAGTACTCCGTCAATTAGTGCCCTTATTTGCAACCACATTCTCACAATCACACCTTGCAGAAAGCATCACTAACATGTGGAGGTAGGGAAATCAACAAACACCTGTGAAAACTCAACAAAACTTGGGTGTCAGACTGGTGACCTTCACCCTATGTAAATTTCACCGTATAAAAGTGACTTTTAAGAGGCACGAAGAGGTCAATTTACTAAACTGCAAACTCAAGGCAGTTGCAGTATCATAGTCAAGCGTTGGCACAAGGTAGCTGTTTGCACTGTTTGCTTAGTATGCATTTACAGAGCGAACATCCATTCCCTAGAGGGAGTCTCAGACTCAAGAAGTGAACATGTATCCTATTCACTATTTCGGATTACGGTTTTGAAATAGGGTCTGTCTCTAACTGGCGGCAATCCTCCTGCCTCTGTTCCGCAAGTGCTGAGAAACTAGCTGGCGCACAGTTATGACGGACAGACTGGGAACAGGGTAAAGAGAAACACTAAATTAAATCCCGCTCAGTATAAAGAGCGCGGGAAGCAACTCCGACAGGTAGAGCCGTCCACCGCGGAGCGTCGCCTCGGCCCGAGGCTTCACGTCGCGCTCCCGGGTTCCAGGAGCAGCGAGCTCCGAGCGGTCGGGGGAGCGCTTGACTGATAGCCGCCCGTCCAGCCCGGGTCCATCACCCGCCCGCGCCCCTCGGAATCCCCGGGCGAAATGACGACTCCGCCACCTGTCAGCCTCAAGTCCAGGAGGAAATTCTGGGAGAGCTGCTTCACCGCTCGCAGTCCGAACAACTTAATGATCTCCCGAATGGTGGGCAACGGGGGAAGGCGGAAAGAGCCGAGCTTCCCCGCGGAAGCCATGAGGCCGACACGCGCAGGCCGGGCCCCCGTGCAGCGGCTTGAAGGTTCCACCCCGGGGGAAGGCGGGCCTGGAGACGATGGCCCGCCTCCAAGGCCGTCTTATTGGTTGGAGAAACCTACCGGAAATGACGAATACTAACAGGAAGTCTGTCAGTACCGGGAGACTACGACCGCGTCCGGCCGAGAGCGGTGCAGGCTGGGTGCGGAGAGGGGCGGGGTCGGAGGGTGGGCGTGTCTGATGGGCGTGGCCTTGTAGCCCTGCCTCTGGGAGGCTCCATAGGCCTTTCAAGGGCTAGACGGGAAAGATGGTGAATTGTTTCCTGTTGGCAGTTTATTTTTATTTCCTCACGCCTCTTCTCTCAGTCTCAGTGTTTTCTTCTATTAAGTAGCTCAAAATGTGAGTGCCTCATAGAGTGGCCACCCTGTGTATGATGCATGGCATGGCGTGAGGTCAGCTTGCTGTCAGCTGCAGCCAGTTACCATAGCAATGATTTGTCAGCTGAAGGAGTTTCACCCGGGTACCTGATCTCATCCAGGTTTGTGGGGAGCGCTAGTCACTAGAATTCCGACTCTTCTGACCCACCAAGCTGAGGAGAGACCTCACCTTTTACAAAATTAGTGTGTATTCATTTTACAAAGTTATGGGCTTGTTTGTGACTTTTCCCACATATGCCCATAACTACCATGATCATACTTACTCCCTCTATAACCATCAGTTTTCCCCCGCTCCATTGTCTTGTCCACTCATAATAGTTCTTTTACTTCCAACTTTTTCCCCTTCCTATATGTAGTAGGAAAAAATATCTTGCATTATTCTTGTCTGAATTTGGCTTATTTTCCTGAAGATGTTAACTTGCATCCAGCCATAGCATGCCTCAGAATTTAGAGACCTGTAGGCTCTTTGAATAGGTAAGCCAGCTGAAAACCGAATTTAGGGATGAGACTTTTGAACAAACAGCTGAATGTCCACCAGATAATAGCACCCCAGCTTTAATCAATAGCAGGAGACCAACTAACGCAAGTAAAGCAAAACACCTGGCTATAATCAACTAGATTGTCTCTAGATCACTTTTCTTTTCTTGTCATAAACAATGCCTGACATTTTGTGTTCAGGGTTCTTTGAAAGAATTCCAAGGGCTGTCTAGTTGTACAATTGTGAATAAAAACCATTTTAGATCTTTAAATATGCCATAATTTTGTCTCTTGACTTAAGAACTTTCAACTTTGCGAAGTGTTTCGATATTATTTGTTAGTGCTGTTTTATATTCCTCAAAAAATTTTTCTCAGTAGTAGCTTTGTGAAACAGGACACATATTGCTAACCTTAGTTTAAGGCAGGTTCGAGAAAGCCTGGTGAGGCCAGGAAAATTCACAAACCTAGAAGATCACGGATTCCAGGTGTAGTTTACATGTATGATGGCTGCCGTTTTTAAGCAATGCCCGCACAGTCAGCTTCAGGATCACTCTCTGTTTAGCCTTTGGAGAGTTCCTAAGGCTCTTTCGTGCTGCAAGCTTTGCAGTATTTGAAAAAATGAACCACAAAGGGATGGCATATAAAAAACCTCAACTCAAGAAGTGTCTGGCTTCCCAACGGAACGCTTTAGAATCATTCTCCCAATTGTTATAATACCCCAAGTGGATAGATTTTATTATGACATAGGTTGGGTGAGACAGAATTGCTCAGCAGCTTCTCCACACTTCCAAGTGGAAATGGAAGGCTTTCTCATTAGGTGGGAAAGGCAATGGGGAAAGACCATTCGGGCTTACATCCAAGTACAGAGAGAAGACAAATTAAGACTTCTGTCCTCTCTGACATCTGGGGAATCAGGAAAGAAATGGAAACTTCAGATCTTTTTTTTATGCGTGGGAGAATTTTACTCCCTCTTCTACTCGTAAGATGTGTTAATTACAACTGACTCACATGCTGTTTATATTTCTGGTAGTTACTTAAAAAAGAGGAGAAAAGCTATTGGGGAACCAAACCACTGTGGGCCTGATGAAGAAGTGGAAAGTCCATGCGCCCACTTCTGCTATTGCTAGATCAGCAGGAACAAGGGGATGACTGGCAACACCTCCTTACTTTAGAAAACAAGGACATGGCAGGAGTTACCCAAAGCGTCGTGAAAAACCTAAATATTTGATTCAGTGATCTATTCCTCATGAAACACTATACCTAGAAGGCATACATTCAGTTTATTTTTTTTTTAAATTCTGTGTTCCTGTGGCAATGAGGTTGTTGTCTCTGTCCAACTGTGAAGAAATACTGGCAAGTACAGTCATTTGTCCTACCCAGAGCCACACAGCAATATATCTAGAGAAGACAACCTGAGGTGTCCCGGTTCCAAGTTTCGTGGCCACACCCTTCAAGCGCTTTATCAACTGAAATTATTTTAAGTTGGAGAGGGAGGGGGAGGCGGAGGGGGAGTGGGAGGGGAATGGGAGGAGGGGAGGAGGTGGAAATTTTTAATAAATAATTAAATAGAAAGAAAACAAAAAAAATCCCACTGTGCCTCAAAAAATTATTTTAAGTTAATCAACACGTTCATTTTATGCTATTTGAATATATAGAAATATGAATCTAGGTATAGCTTTAAATCTACAGTTTTCATATGACTGCTTAAAACACAATATAAACATATACAAACCTACAAAATAACTGTGCATGGATTTATTACTTTATAACAAAGAATGATATAGAAATCACTACTCTTTATGTTGTCTGGATTCTTTTATTTCCAGTTCAACTCATTCGTACTACAGTATACCATATATAGTAAAATGTTCTTATAAGTTTTCTGGATTAAAACAAATCTATTTCTTTATCACCCGGGAGAACATGGGAGGCACATATTGTGTCGGTTTCTGCTTTCATTAGCTTGGGAAACAACTGAAGTTGAATTATTTGGCACTAAGGTAAGGCTGTCAGAAATACACATGCTGTATGTCAGTCACAAGAAGGATGTTCAGATGACCTAAGATTTATCATATGAACGTTTTAAAGTAGTGATTTCAACCTAAAAAAAAATCACATGGTCATAAACAGCATTTTTGATTCCTGAGAATTTGTCCCTAGATCTAACTAGGGACTCCACCACACCGTCTTCAGTAATCTTCATTTGTGCGGTGATGGCCCAGTTACAAATCTCTGTCCCAGGCCACTTCATCAGCTCTCACTTAAATTCTTTGTTAAGTTTCCCAAAGACATCCAGTTTTTGCCCCCTTGCTATTAAGTGCTGGAGTTGAATCTAGAATTCAAATCTTTTGATTTTTACTTTTTTTTTATTAACCTCACATTAAATAATTATTGAGTAAAATAAAAAAAATCTGTCTTTGGAAAGTCTTCCAAGTTTTTAATAATTCTTGAGTTCTAGTTTGTAGCATCATAAATATCTGATCTTAAGCCTTTGAATTTCAGAAAATTATGCATAGCTCTCTGCAAAAGCCTGTGAAATCAGCAGGGGGTGTTTTAGTAGTATATTATCCCTTAAAAGAGAGCGATGCAGTTTCATCAGTTTTGAAGCTTTGAAGTAGCTGCTTCATCTAGATACAGATTTTAATATGCTAAAATATTATAATTAAAACAGAAGTCGCTAGCCCCACCTATCTGTGAAAAGGAAGCACTACAGTGATTCATACTAAAGGAGAATGTGGACTTGTGATTTGCATGAATCCCAGAATAGCAATATAGGAAACTTATTATTTTAGTTATCTATTTTAATGAAAATGCATGTGACTTTATTGATATTGGTAATTTAGTGTCTGTGGGAAAAATGCTAATTTTAGCAGATTGTCATTTTGTAGTTCCCTAGAAGACACTTGAAAGCCGCAAAGACCCATATCTTCCTGTCACGTGGGAATTTTCAGAGAAAATTAAATGCGATTTGGAATCACCAAATTGGACTTTATAAAATGTCTATTTTGCTATGTGAAGTGTTCTTTTCGGATAGTATTTTATTATTCTATAATATGACTCAATGCTCTGGGTAAACATTAAGGGCTAGACTTACCACACATTGAATTTAAAAAAAAAAATGGCAGTTTGATGCCCATTGTCCTCAAAGGGAGCTGTGTGCTACCATGAGGGAAGAAGAAATATGATAATACTGAGAGGACTGGGCTAGAAAGCAGGGCACCCTCGGTGAGTAGCACAGGCTCTTTCCCCGAGGGACTAGTGCCACAGGACACTGTTTGCAAAAAGATGGTGTTTATCACTATTCTAGGCAGTATTTGGAAGCTTGCTTATTGACCTCAAAGATCTGTGAAATATTGTCACGTACCCTAACAAAGGGACAAAAGTGGGCAGCCCTTTTAACTAAGGATGACTAGGAAGACTCGGAGAACACGAGCAGCTTGTTTTTCTCACAACAAAGCAAATCTTATCTGGATGAACAATAAACCAGCACCGGATACAGGCATTGTAAGGATCAGTCTTTATTATCCTTGAAACTCAACATTTTATTGACAAAAATCTTAGGAATGAATAAAATGATGACTATGAATGTATTGGCAATGAAGATGTACCGTCTCTTTGAAATGTGATGTGGAGGCCATTGCTGCATGACTAGGAGTCTGGGTTCACTAGTTCAGCTCCTGCTCCCTATCTGGTAGGGGTATGTGAGCAGGCTAGGAAATAAGACCACATCTATTCCTTTATCTCTGTCTCAGGTTCCTTATTCTTGCTCTTTCTACCTCTATATTCAGACCAAAATGTGTGTATTACACCTTAGGTTAACTCAGTACCCGCTGGGAAACCACTGACTTTTTTTTTCCATCCAACTAATGAGTGGTGTGTATAGGTGGAAAAAGGATGGGGACCTTTGCTTGACTTAATTCTTTAAAATTACATTGCGTGTGTGCATGTATATGTGTGTATGTAAGTATATGTGTACATGTGTCCATATACATACTGTCCTTATTACTCTGCTCTGCTACACTTTCTTTTCCTTAATTATCCCCAAATCATCACTCTCTTCACTAGTCTCCTCTGTCCAATTCGAGTCATCCTTCCCGTATTGAATTTCAGTTGCTTGGGTAAATAACATAGAAAACACGTTCTGTTGGCAGAGTTACCCATCAGCTGGCTGAAGGAGTGGTCTCCTTTTGCTTGTGCTAATTGAACTCATGGGCTCATGGACAGTCAAGGAGAAGCTTTCCAATGCTTGTCTCTGGCAGCTGTTCCCCACCCTCACCCCCATCCCCAGAGGTAGACAGAGAACAGCAGCAGAAAGTGGTGCCCTCTAGTGTTGTAGTTTTTTCAGGCTTTGGGTGTTGTGCCAGCTGGTGCCCTGAGAGTTAGGGTCCTCCTGTGGACCTAGGCTTCCCCATTCCCTTCTTGTCGCTGATGTCATAGCTTCCAGGCAGGTTTAGGTATTGGGAATCTCTCGGTCATCAGCAATGCCTGTGAGGTTGGGAGTCCTTGGTTCTTTTTTGTTTTGTTTTGTTTTTCGAGATAGGGTTTGTCTGTGTAGCTTTGGTGCCTGTCCTGGGACTAGCTCTTATAAACCAGGCTGGCCTTGAACTCACAGAGATCTGCCTACCTCAGCCTCCCAAGTGCTGGGATTAAAGGCATGCGCCACCACCGCCACCCAGCGAGTCCTTAGTTCTTAATAACAGCTAGTATTACAGCTCTTCTTCCCGAGCCTTACATTTGACAGCCCTCTGGAACTTCTCTGAAGCCCCGCTCCTACAGTTTGTCTTCTCTGGCTCCTTGCAGCCCCTGTCCTTCAACCTCAGCTTTCCAGCCTCTCTTGGCATCTCTCTCCTTCCTCTTCTTTTCTTTCCCACCTGCCCTAGGTCCTCTTGAGCAATTGTCATTTGTTTCTCCTATAGCTGTCATAATGCTGGCTACCTAGTTTCACAGCCTGGCCTGCTGACTACTCAACTGTCCTTCTAACTGTTGCTCAGCTGCCTCTGCTTATCACGAATAAGAAGCAAAACAAGGCCAATGGAGAGAAGTTTCCTATTAGTCCTGACCCTACAATCCAAGGAGAGGCAGCAAACTTGTGTCTCTCAGATAGCTCTTAGTGAGCCTGGGCAACCTGCTTTGACATCCCCCCCCCCCCAGAGGTGTTTGGATGCATCATAGACATTTTTAACTGGTCCAATCACAGCCTTGACTTTTAGCACTAACTTTCAGCATGGTCAGAGTGTGCTTGATTACAGATAAGGAAACTGAAGCCCTGAGAAACTGAGCGTCCAAGTTCACATAACTATTGGCGGAGGAGGTTGAACTTGGGTGATCAGCCCTTAGGGTTCATCCATTTCAATTTCACCCTGGGCTGACTCACAAGGACTGTTGGAATCCGTCTGTTCTCCAAATGGCGGTAACAACTCTACATCTTTCTCCACTGATTTGCCAACTTCTCTTGCTGTCTGCATCATATGATTTCTTAGTCCGATATTCTTTCCTCTTGGAATGCTTACTCCTCTCTGTGAAACTTTGTCTCTACATAAACTTTCCTACACAGCAAGCCATCCTCAAATTGGGGAGCCCATCTGTCCCCTCAACCCCTGCATCCCTGCATATTTATTAGCAACTCCTAAAATTCTGCTAAGACATCCTCCGTTCTGGTGCCTGACTCTTCCTGCTGCCGGCATCACTGCTTACATTTCTACAACAGCTTCCATCTTCTTGTTCTGCAACCCGTTTATTCAACGGCGAAACAACGCTAAACACATCAACTAAACGGCCCACCTACACGGGGCCTCCCATTGCATCTAAAGTAAGAATCTAGTCCATTGCCAAGGCCTAAAAAGCCCCTGTCTCATCCCATTAGATCCACCTCCTCCATAAGCTCTGGCCCTGCTGCTTTTCTGCACATTTTCAAGCACACCAAGCTCTCCTCCTCCTCTCTCTTCTTGCATCAGGCAGTGTTCTCTGCCTAGAATCATCACCTCCCACTTCTCAGCTGGCTGGTTCTCTCTCTTTCTCTTTCTCTCTCTCTCTCCTCCCCCAGCCACAAACCTTGCCTCTTCATATGTAACTCTTCTGAACAAACTGAAACAAGAGAGATATTTAATTGACCTCTAACTTCTGATGAATTTCCCCTAAGTGTTGCCATTTATTATTTATTTATTTATTTATTTATTTATTTATTTATGTATTTATTTATTTTTTAAAAAGTTTGATTCTAAGTATCACATCCACACATTTTCTCCAAAGGTTCCACTTTGATAGAACCTCATAGTTCCTTCAGTTCCTTTGTATGTATGTCTCTGCTAACTGATCCACCAAGAAATAACATTACCCAACCATCACAAAGAATTCTGAGCTCGTAGAGCAGAAGGAAGGTCATACGTTTTAAGTCCATGGATGCTGGTCTAGGAAGATGCCTAGGGAGTCCCAATAGCGATTCAATGTGGATACCAATGAGGAGTAGACAGAGAGGCTAGGAGCACCTAATTCCGGAAGGCGTGACTGTGTTCTGGTTCAATGTCTTAATAATTTGGATCACTTTGGCACATCCAGGATAAACATCAGGCGGCGCTCTTTCTGCCTAAGGACCATCTTTTCTGTGACTCCACCTCTGCCCTTGCTTGCATCCTTAGCACTACTTCCCTGTAATAGTTGAGACATTATTTTTCTTACTTTTATTTTTCTCGACGTATGTCTGTTTTCTCTACTGAAATGTAAGCTCCTTGAAAACAGGATAACATGTTTTTCTACAGTTCTGAGTTGACTATTCGCACGATTTAGAACAACCGCTCAGTGAAGTAGAATAATGGAGCTGCTGGTGAGGATAACATATTACTTATGTTCCTTAGACTAGGTAACTAAAGTTTTTCTGTTGTGCAAAGTAATGTCTCCTCCCTTCACACAATCACATCCTAATCTGAAACACACGGGGATGTTGGGTGACACGCATAGCAACGTGGAGTTTGGCTTATTCATCGAGCTTAGGCTGTCGACTGATATTTTCTTCTGTTTTTCCCAATTAGCATAGCAGGTAATGTGTTTCATCACAGCCTTTTCATAGTACTATATTCATGCGGAACCTGCTCTTTCACCCCGATCTCTCCCAATGGCCCCCTCCTCCCCCGATTGCCTCCCTTTTCCATTTATCACATGTGTTCCATTGCCCTCATTTTCCTCCTCCTGTAAGATCTCCCCCTCTTATGATCCCTTTGTACTTTCATGAGCTAACACACACACACACGCACACACATGCACACACACACGCATGCACACACACGCATGCACACACACACGCATGCACACACACGCACACACAAGCACACATGCACACACACACGCATGCACACACACGCACACATGTACACACACATGCCTGCACACAAATCTAGGATCTACACTTGAGAAAAACCATGCAGTCTTTTTATTTCTGAGTCTGGATTATTTTGCTTCATCTAATAATTTTGGGTGATATTGATTTTTCCTGCAGGTGCCTCATGACTTCTCTATGGCTGCATAAAATTCCTATGCGTACACACGCACATACATGTGTGTGTGTGCTTAGTGCATTTACTTTATTCACTCCTCTGTTGATGGGCACAGAGGATGCTTCCATTTCTTAGCCATTGTGGTAAAGCACGCAGTAATAAACATGGACGTGCAGGAGTTCCTGTGGTAGGACTTAGACCCTTTGGGTATAGTCCCAGGAGCTGTGTCTAGTGATCCAAGTTTAAGATAGATTCTTGGATTATTGAAGTAACCCAGAAAATCATAGGAGTCATTAAAGTGGCAGAGGGAACTAGAAAAGGGAAACTAGAAAAGAGCGTTGTTCTTCTAAAAATGATTCTGCCTGAATGTTCTGGCTTTGAAGATAGGGGAGAAGGACTAAGGCCTGGACAGCCATGGCTACTGTATAGTTTCATGTCATCTAGAGTCATCAGAGGAGGGGATGTCAACTGAGAAAATGTCTTCATAAGATCAGGCTGTAGGCAAGCTTGTAAGGCATTTTTTTACTCAGTGATTGATGGAGAGTCCAGCCCATTGTGGGCGGGGTCACCCTTGGTATGGTGGTCCTGGGTTCTATAAGAAAGTAGCCCGAGCAAGCCATAAGGAGCAAGCCAGTAAGCGGCACCCCTCCATGGCTTCTGCAACAGCTCCTGCCTCTAGTTCCCGCCCTGATTGAGTTTCATTCCTAACTTCCTTCAATGATAAATGGTGTTGTGGAAGTATAAATCAAATAAACTCTTTCCTCCTCAACTTGCTTTTGGTCTTGTTATTTCATCGCAGCAATAGTGACCCTAAGTAAGACACCATGCCTTCAAGACAAGGGAAGCTTCTAGTAGCTGGGAAAACCCCAAGATTTCCCATCTTGAGTCTCCAGGAAGGAAAGCTTCCTGTTGACATCTTCATTTTTTTTCTCAATGAGACCTAAACTGCTAAACTATAGAACCATAAGATAATATATTCATGCTGTTTAGAGTCACTAGGTTTGTCATAATTTGATGCAGCAGCCATGGCAAACTAATCTAGTTTCTTCAACTGTGATGTGAACAGGGTAATAGATACCTTGCAGCATTACAAAGCATGCATCATGTCTCATTATACTTCCAAGATAATGCATGTAATGGACCAAATACAGTGGCCCACACATTGAAAGCATTTCATTAGTGTTGTTAGTTTTTTCTCCTTCCATCTTCCTTTCTAAGTACACTTATCTAGAAGATATACAGCTAGCTATATATAATCATCACGAATTGTATAGTGCTGAAATCAATACTCTGCCGGTATTGAAATCAAATCAACATCAGCATCTAGTTCCCTTATTGTTATTGTAACATATGACAAGAGAAGCTCAGAGAATTACAGACTCATTTAGTATTCCGCGGCTCTCATGAAAGATGACTTTCTCTTCTGCAGATTTTTATTAAGCTTGTCTGTTGCATATAGCTCTTTCTTCTTTGCCTTCATTATTTAGAGGCATTGACAATTTTTAACACAAGAGAGTTATCCTAGGATAGAATTACAAATGTTGAACCTTAAAACAAACATGTCATTTGATCTAACCACTACCCAGTTATAAAGCTGTGTTCATTTTAGCTCATTTAGAGCCTTTCTTCTTCTTCTTCTTCTTCTTTTTCTTTTTTTTTTTTGAGGGAAGAGTGTGAGGAAGGGTTACTGGCTCTTATCTGTCAGAACGGCTTAAGCTTACAATCATATTCTATCAAATCAAGTGGCAATACAAAATATGAAGCCTCGACCCATCACTATAAAATATAAGTGTATGTGAAATGCATACATATGTTGTGACTGAAGCCTTGTCATTTTTAGATTATCTTTCAAGCAGTCTGTGTAGGAATCGTGGATCTGAGCTAGGGAGGGAGGGGAATGAGAGTGCTGGGTTAGGGCTATGAGCTCTATGATAGCTCGTTTATTTTGCATTATGCTTTATCATGACAGTCATATTGTATTAATCATACCATATCACACCCCATTCCATCACATTATAATTTACACTCTATTTGAGTTTAAAAAGCTTCTGGGGGTCCATCCAACAATTAAATCACAGCTAAATGTAGGATTTTTAGAGGCAAAATGTCCCTCCAAATTCCAATAAATTTACAAATAATTCTTAACAATTGTCCACCTGAGCTTTCATAAACGTTCTTGTCATTCTTCCCTACTCATGCTTTAATCTGAAGCCACTCTTGGCTCCCTCATGTGTGTACTTCAGACAGTAAGAAATGCCTTTTGTCATGCGACCTCAGACAGCCACCACCCACCCATACAGCAACATTTCATAAACACAGTGTTCGCATGACTCCTATTTTCTAAAGGATTCTCTTTAATCACTTCTTTAATTTAAAAATTATTTTTTCATATTTATGATCTTTACTTTTTATTGCCCAATAGTAGGTTGTGACCTATAATTTGTCTTATTTTGTCATTAATCTGTGAACATAAAAATTTAGCCCACACCTCATTGGCCATGACTCCTGGATATCTCTGTAGCTCATGTGACATGCTTTTTTAAAGTCTGGAAAGTTTCTATAGTACAGATCAACAGCCAGTGTTGAAGGTGGGTTATTTTATTTTTTTTAAATATATAGACTCAATACAGTTTACTATCAAATATAGTGACTCCTATCACCTCAGAAAATCCAAGTACTGTTTGTTCACTCTCTTGTATGCAATGTCTTTGTTGCAGCAGGGGTGGGGGTCGCATCTTTCTGGCATGTTAAGCTTCTTTCCCTGTTGTAGGGGAAAGCCCTAACAGATCACCTTCCCTGCCCAAGGAAGCTCTGGACAGAAAAGGCCTGCAGGCTTGAACAACTTAGAAAACTTGATTTAAGAAGAGAATCCAAAATTACAAATAGCAGGCTAAATGCCAATGCCAATAATTTTTAAAAAATATTTATTTATTTATTATGTATACAATATTCTGTGTGTATGCCTGAAGGCCAGAAGAGGGCACCAGACCTCTTTACAGATGGTTGTGAGCCACCATGTGGTTGCTGGGAATTGAACTCAGGACCTTTGGAAGAGCAGGCAATGCTTTTAACCACTGAGCCATCTCTCCAGCCCAATGCCAATAATTTTGAATAAAAAAAGGAATCACACGAAATAACAAGTATGCAGTAACAAAATCATAAACAGCATAACATCTCCAAAAGCAATAGAATATTTTCATGATAAATTGCTTACAGGCTTTGATAATTTTTCCCACAACATTTTTGGAGCCAAGCTTTTTCATATAATCATTGCTTGGCTCCCCTAGTCTAAGTGTTTAATGTTTTTGTTGTAATTTACTTCCTGACATGGAAGCTATATCTATTGATTTTATTATTTACCCTAATACTTTTATTTCTTACCCCATTACTTTTTATCCAAAATTTCTCCCAGTTCTTTAAATTATATATATCAGAAATGGAACTTTGTATCCACCCAAATTACTAGTCAATACTGTTGAATTTGTTTTGCTTTGAGTCTCTAAGACAATGTCCTAACTGTTGGTAACAATGTACATTCTTAAGTGAGTTTTCCTCTCAGCCAGATTCCTTAAGGGCTCTCTTCCAGCAGAAGACCACCTGGAATGAGAGGGTGGTCATGACTGACGGTGATTAAAATGTCTTACCTTTGCAAGGTTTATAAAGACACATAGTCCTATCCTAGGACCTGCTCCAGACTCTTGAAGTGTTTGTTAAAGGAAAATACCTTGACATTTCAACTTCTTTTTCTTAATTTTTTTTTATTTTTTAAAAAGAAAACAGACTATCTTTTTTCATTTTACACAATTATTCTAGTTCCGACTCCCTCCTCTCCTTTCATTCCCTTCACCTACCCACTCCCCATTTCATCCCCATCCACTCCTCAGAGAGGGTAAGGCACATTGCTTTGGGGAAGGTCCAAGGCTCTCCTTATTATATCTAGGCGGAGCAAGGTATCCATCCAAAGAGAATGGGTTCCCAAAAAGCCAGTACAAGCACCAGGGATAAATCCTGGTGCCATTGCCAGTGGTCCCGCAGTCTGCCCCAGCCATATAACTGTCACTCACATTCAGAGGGATGAGTTTGGACCTATGCTGTTTCCTTCTCTGTCCAGCTGGAGTTGCTGAGCTCCCATTAGCTCAGATAAACTGTTTCCATGGTGCTCAATCTTCTGATCTGGATGGCGTGTCAGATTTAACCTCTGAGGACACCATTATTAGGTCACCAAGGTGAAACAGCTTCTCTACCATTCAGTCATAGGCATCCCTAAAGTTAGACCAGGGAGTGTGTGAGAGCAGTGGCTCATTTGTTAACTTCCTTGTGATTTTGTGCTTCCATGGGAAGCAGTCTAGGTGCCAGGATACACAGCGACAAAGGCTGTTGCCATGTGGTTAAAGAGGAACTTAGTGCCAGAGCTATAGGGAAACCAGGGCAGCCACTGCAACGAAGCTGTATAACTCACCTCAGAACGCCCAATCAGAAACTGGGAAGGCTCCCCGTGCCCCCAGGCCTAGAAAGCAGTGTGTGTGTGTGTGTGTGTGTGTGTGTGTGTGTGTGTGTAGCGGGAGGGGTGGGGAAGCACTGTTTGTCTGGAACCACAGTTGCAAGTGAACTCAGAGGATCCTGGGAACATGGGAGCAGGCAAAGCTGGACTACTTCTGTACTCTATTTGAACCCAATTTATTTAAGAATTTAGGAGCTCAAAATCCCTTAGACTGATGAAGATGCTTCAGAGTTATTGATCTTTCTTCTTTCTGAAGATGGCTTTGAAGTGAGCACAGAGGTAATTGAAAGACAACATGGAGACAAAGGACATTCTCAGATGAAGGCTTCTAAAATTGAAAGACAACATGGAGACAAAGGACATTCTCAGATGAAGGCTTCTAAAATATCTAGAATTATGCTCATCTGCTGTGCGCCCCCACCTCTTTTATAATGTAATCACGTTGGAGGCTGGGTGGTGCTAAAACACTTCCGGAATCAGTCTAGTAGAAAAAGTAGCAATAAGCTACAAGCTAAGCATGAAAGAGGCTACCTGTAACTCCGGTTAATCAGCCTCACGGACACCAAGAAGCCACTTTCCTTTTCTGTGCCTCAGTTTCCACCTCCTTAGGACAGGGAATCTTTTTTTTTTTTAAATTATTTATTTATTAAAAATTTCCACCTCTTCCCCTCCTCCCACTCCTCCCACTCTCCCTCCCCCCTCCTTCTCCAGTCCTAAGAAAAGTCAGGGTGCCCTGCCCTGTGGGAAGTCCAAGACTCCACCCAGGTCTAGGAAGGTATGCATCCAAACAGACTAGGATCCCAAAAAGCCAGTACATGCAGTAGAATCAAAATCCAGTGCCATTGTCCTTGGCTTCTCAGTCAGCCCTCATTGTCAGCCACATTCAGAGAGTCCAGTCTGATCCCATGCTCATTCAGTCCCAGTCCTGCTGGCCTTGGTGAGCTCCCTTAGATCAGTCACACCGTCTCAGTGGGTGGACGCACCCCTCGCAGTCCTGACTTCCTTGCTCATGTTCTCCCTCCTTCTGCTCTTCATCTGGACCTTGGGAGCTCAGTCCAGTGCTCCGATGTGGGTCTCTGTCTCTATCTCCATCCATCACCGGATGAAGGTTCTATGGTGATATGCAAGATATTTATCAGTGTGGCTATGGGAGAAGGCCAGTTCAGGCACCCTCTCCTCTGCTGCCCAAGGACCTAGCTGGGGACATCCCTTGGATACCTGGGAACCCCTTGAAGGTCACGTCAAGCTGGAGGGGCTGTTGTCAAAAACATAGGTATAGAGCACCATGGATATCTGTCTTACTGTGGCATCCCAGGCTTGACTACAGACTTACTTGCTGCTTACTCTCCTGCAGAGGGAAGGCTTAGGGGTTAGACCTTCCTTTAGGACATCTCTGCTCTTCAGTGTAGTGAAATAAAAACGCGAAGGGAAAGATCTGGAAGGATGCAGGGAGGAAAGCCTTTCTTAGCCACTGGGTGGCGATCTTGTTCCATGCCATGGAAGGTTTTGTACCATCCGCCAATAGTTCCAAACTTTGAATTAACTAAGCGTAGTAAAGGAAAAATTTTCAAAAGGGTGCTGAAATAAAAGCAGGTCGGCAGAAAACCACAATTACGGAGAAATGACCGCAAAGAGCAAGGCCAGCTAACAGAAATAAAATCCTCGCTGACGAAACGTAGAGGGGTATATGACAGGTGTGTTTTGGGTATTATGCAAAAGAGTGTAGGGGAAAGAGTACACTCTAAATTTATATAGGCTTCTAAAATAATACATTTTAAAGATTATCTCTATCATGTAAAGGTTTCACCTGTAGAATTATCAAATATAGTCTACACTTCTAAAATCGAATCCCTAATAGATTATTTTCTTCTCCTTTTGTTTTTGGGGTATATTAATTGAACAAAGTAGGAGTTTTCCCATGACACACCCACACATGCATACAACGTACATTTAGTATGGACTTCCCCGTATGTCTAATCCTCCCTCCTCTCTCTCTCTTACCCGCCCACTTCTCTAGCAGTACGCTTTTACTTCCGTCTCATGACAAACACCTAGATTTTCACAGATGAGAGGAAATTGCTATACTGTCTTTTTAGGACTAGGCTAAGCATTTAACACTATGGCATTTGGTTCCATTCATTTTCTTGCAGACAACACAGATTCATTGTTCTATATAGTGTTGTAAATATTTTTTAAAATTAAAATGATATATATTTATTTATGAGAGTGCACACTCATATATAGATTCCCCTCTATATTCCTCTGTGAATACCATTGGCTAATAAAGAAATTGGTTTGGTCTGATAGGGCAGAGTAGAGCTAGGTGGGGAAAACTAAACTGAATGCTGGGAGAAAGGAGGTGGAGTCAGCAAGAAGCCATGTAGCCCTCCCTGAGACAGATGCCAGAACTTTACCCATGGTAAGCCACAGCCTCATGGCAATACACAGATTAATGGAGATGGGTTAATTTAATATGTAAGAGTTAGCCAGAAATACGTGTAAGTGATTGGCCAGACAGTATTGAAAATAATATGGTTTATGTGTGATTATTTCAGGGCTGAGCAGCAGGGAACAAACAAATGGCCTCCTACAACATGTAGAGGTCAGAGAGAGTGGTCCCCTTACTGCACTTTGTGAGTTCAAGGGCAACACTGGACTCAGGTCTGTGGGCTTGGCGGCAAGTGCTGCCACCCACTAAGCCTTCCCTCTGGCTCTAAGCTCCATTTCTTTATTCTCTTGACTGTTGATGGTACCTCTGCTGATTCTGTAATATTGCAATTATGAATAGTGCTGTGGTAAACATGAATATGTAGATATTGCTATTCTATGTTAACTTTGATTCTTTTGGGTATACACACAAAAGTGCTATGGCTGGAGTCTATGAGTGCCGAATTTTGAAGTTGTTGAGGGAACTCCTTCACAATGATTTCAAAGCGGCTGAGGTGATTCATAAGGGCTCCTTTTCCCAAGCACCTTGCTAGCATCTGTTGTTGGCTTTGTGGTGACTGCCCTTCTGGCTAAAGTGAGGTGGGATCCCAATGTAGATTTGATTTGTTGTGCCCTGGTGACTGAAGACCTGTACATTAGGTTCATTTACCCATTTTATTTTTGAGTAGATTACTTTTCTGGTGCTTAATTTTTGGGTTCTTCATGTCTTCTAGAACATTCATGAGCATCTGGCAATGATTTTTTTTTCTCCACCTACAGGCGGTTTCCCCGCTGCTCATTGTTGCCTTTGCTATATGCAGAGGCTCATTACTCGCTGCAATTCTATCTGTCACTTCTTTTTGCTCTTCCCTGAGCTACTGTGATCCTACGAGCAAACTTCCTATTCTGGGAATGTTTCCTGTATGTTTTTCTGTGGTAATTTTAAGGCTTCGAGTCTTATGTTCATGTCTTTTGTCTATTTTGAGTTAATTTTTCTTCAGGGTCAGAGGCAGCGATTAAGTTTTTGTCTTTTATGTGTGTGGGTTTTCTCACCTCCTTTTGCTAAGAGACTTTTCCTCATGGGTGTTGGCACCTTGGTAAGATCCAGATGCCTCTAGCTACTTGACTTTACCCAGGTCTCAGCTTATTTATTTATTTATTTATTTTCTAAATCACAAGGGACCATTTAAGAGGCTGGTCAATCAAATGGATCCATTAATGATTTTTGAGCTTTTGCATTTTCCACGAAATGCTGGGGCATCTAACTTACATTTGGAATCTTGAAACGAGAGCTGGGGCTAAAATTCTCCCTGGCACTGGCACAAGGGTGATTTTTGTGGCGACAACTGAGGAGGAGACTCTGAAGGGAGTAGAAGCTGTGCCATGACAGCGGTGTCCTTTTCTATCTTTAGCAAAGACTGCGTGAGAAGAAAACCACCATCTTCCCCATCAAAGAGCCAGTGAGCATGAAGGAGAAAATCCACAGGTAGAAAATGATGACAACGTTCCCCGCCACCCCCCCCCTTCCGGTCCGAACATCACAAATTACTTCTTGTAGAATGAGCTGAGATCCAACCGCCAGAGCATGTGTGGGCTACACCCTGCTTCTTCGTATCATTGAATCTGCTCCGTTCCCCATCTGGTTCTTTCCTCGTCAGTCTTTAGTTTCGTTTCTTAAAGACAGGATCTCACTAGCCATAACTGGCTTGGAACTCACTATATAAACCATGCTAGTCCTGAACTCATAGAGATCTACCTGCCTTTGGCCACATCACTCCCTTCTCCTCGTAGGCACACACAGGGCCTTTCTGAGGGTCGTGGCTTGGGCATATAGTACTGGTGGCCTTAGCTGTCTCGTTTCTCTCTCTTTGACACAGTAGCTATGAGCTTACATAGTTCGGTCCCCATTTTAAAACAAGTGATACAGCTAAGTAACCTTTACCAGTGAATCACATTCATTATTCATTTACTCAGTGACACAAAAGCAGTGTTTGCTCCGTTCCAGGGGATTGCAGCAGATCAAAGGCACTGAGACCTGAATGTGTTGAGGACAGTCAGCGGGGACTGTATGGAAATAATGCTTAGCATTTATGTCACACTTTATACTGTCAACAGAATCTGCAATTATTAATTAATTATCCCACACAATGGCTCTATGAGGAAGGTCAGTGTCATTAGCTCTATTTTACAGATGAAGACTCAGACGGCAGTTAATAGATTCTCCCCAATCCTTTAAAGATCTCATATCAAAGGCGACTGAGAGTGGAGGCTACAGGTAAATACAAGACGGTTGGAGTATACAGTCTCTCTTCCCTTCATCTATTCTGGAACATTCTGAACTTGAGAATGTTCTAGATTGATGAACAGCCTCTGCTTGCAGTTCTTGCTGATCCTACTCAGTCCACCATTTTGTGCGTGATCTCATGTCCTCTTCATTCATTCATTCACACATTCATTTATTCATTCATGATTTAATTGATGTAATTGTATTTAACTGGGTACATACATCACTTAAACAAGGTAAGCCTACAGAAATGGCAAACAACTGATTCTACAGATAATCTTTGTGTTTGAAGAGCTTTACTTTCCTAGAAATATTCACACAGTATCATTTTAAAATTTTTATTTTTTAAAAATAAATTTATTCATTTATTTTACCTCCTACCGCAGTTTCCCCTCCCTCCTCTCCCTTTCCCACTCTGTTCCCACCCTCAGTCCACTCCTCTTCTGTCCAGGAAAGGACAGGTCTCCCATGAATATTAACAAAACATGGCATATCAAGTTGCAACAAGACTAAGTACTTCCTCAGGTGTTAAGACTGAGCAAGGTGACCCAGTATGAGGAGTAGGGTTTCCCAATTCAGCAGAAGAGTCAGAGACACCCCTTGCTCCCACTGTTAGTAGTCCTACAAGAAGACCTAGCTACACAACAGTAACACACACGTAGAGTGCTCAGGCCAGTCCCATTCAGCGCCCCCTGGCTGTCAGTTCAGTCTCTGTGAGTCCCTGTGAGTTCAGGTTAGTTGATTCTGTGAGCCATTTTGTGGTGTCCCTGACCCCCGGCTCCCAGTATCCCCTCTTCTCTTCTTCTTCAGGTTTCCATGAATTCTGCCCAATGTTTGTCCACAGGTCTGCTTCTGTTTCCATCAGCTGCTGGATGATGCTCCTCTGATGACAACTGGGTCAATCTGGTCACAGGAGATTGCCGGATCAGGCTGTGTATCTGCTCTTGCTTGGAGTCTAAGTTAGAGTCTTCCTTGTGGAGTCCTGGGAGATTCCTCTGCAACAGGCTTTTACCTGACCCTGAGATGGCACCCTCTTCCGGTAGTCTCCTTCAGCACTCTGCGCCTCTGTTATCCCCCTGCCCCAACCTGTGCACCCATGCTCCCATCCCAACCCATCCTCAGTCCACTCACGAAATCTCTTCTATTTCCACATTCCCAGAGAGATCCAGGCATTCAGCCCCCTTGCATGAACCCTCCTTGCTACCTAGCCTCTCTGGGATTGTGGATTGTAGCATGGTTATCTTTTATTTTATAGCCACTATTCACTTATGAGTGAGTACATACCATGTTTGTCTTTCTCAGTCTGGGTTACCTTACTCAGTTTAATTTTTTTTTCTATTTCCATCCATTTGCCTTTAAATTTCCTGGTGTCCTTGTTTTTAACAGCTGAGTAATACTTCATTGTGTAAATGTACCACATTTTCTTAATCCATTTCTCGGCTGAGGGACATCTAGGTTGTTTCCAGGTTCTGGATATTACAAATAAAGCTACTATGAACATAGTTGAGCAAGTGTCCTTGTGGTAGGATTGAACATCTTTTGGGTATATGCCCCAAATCAGTATATCTGGGTCTTGTGGTATTATTCCTAGTTTTACTGAGAAACTGCCACCCTGATTTCCAAAGTGGCTGTACACATTGAACTCTTACCAGCGGTGAAGGAATATTCCCCTTTCTCCACATCCTTTCCACCCTGATCTGTTGCTTGACATACACGCTATCTTAGAAGACATGGAAGGAGGAAGACATGGATTCTCCCAGGTAGAGTCTAGAAGGTAGACACGGAAGACATAAGGTTTCCTCAGTCCTCTCCAGAGCCCCTGGAGTAGAGAAGACAGAAGGCCATCTGGATGTTAGCCACTTCTGCTTTTGCCTTAGGCCCGGTGTCTGGGGGGATCATTTAATGTGGTTTTATTCTGCAGAGTTCTAATGGTGTGTGTGGATGCCTTCCTCTTCCTTTTTTCCCTTTCTTCCTCCTCCTCCTCCTTCATTCTTGCAGCGTATAGTATGTTGTAGGAAATAACAGCATGGATAACTACCATGTATTGAGTGCCTGCTCTGTCTAGTGCTTTAAATAGCAGATCCCACAAAGGCTTTGGAGTCCTGGACTGTTATTATCACCTTTTTACAGTTGAACAAAGAGAGACTGGGAAAGTTTAAGGAATTTGTTCAGAGCTATGTAATTCTTTCCACCATTTAACAGGGGTTTGGTGACCTGTGTTTTGTGCTAAGCTGAGAGAGGCAGATGCTGAGCAGAGCAGCTGTGGACACTCCCTACCCACAGCTCTCAGAGCACTGGGGAAGAAGACAGACATGCGCCACTATGTGTTGATATGTATTATACAGCTACCCTTGGGATGAAAAAAGTCTCTGAAGAAAGCATACAGGATACAATGAAGGAGACGCTAGTAGAGCGACCTGCTCTGACCACAGGTCAGTCACTGGGGAGAGACACAGGGCAAAAGCAAGGTGAGGGAGGGGATGGTAGAGGCCTCGATGAGCAAGTGTATGTTGTCAGGGCAGTTAGCTTTATTACACAGGTGAAGAATCAGACAGGGAGTCTGATTTACCCCCAACACTTAAAGGTCTTGTGTCAAAGCAGACCCAGGGGCCAGAGCTGCAGCTCAAGTGTAGAGTGGCTGAGGGTACCCAGAATAGAGCTGCCTTTTGCAACGTCAACGGAAGTGGGAAAGGGAGCATTACAGTGAGTCCTGTTCCTGGTTTGTGCAGGTGACGGGAAGTGTTTGTGTCAAGAGCATGTGCTGGTGTGCTAAGGGAGCACTGGAGCTGAGCGGACGGGTTCTGGAGGAAGTGACGAAGGAGGAACTGGATTTTCCAATTCTTCAAAGGTGCCTCTCACCTGCCCTTGTGTCCTAGCCACCTCCTATGGCTATAATGGAATAACATAGGATGGGAAACTTTGAAGGTTTGCTCACTGTCTAATTCTGGAGGTCAAAGGGGGAACATCTGCTGAGAGTTAGTTCTAGCAGGCAAGGACTCTCTGGTCATCTAGGCCATCACACAGGGAGAGGATCACACAGGAGACAGAGTGAACTTGGCCTTTATAAAAGACTTGTTCTTCCGACAGCCAGTTGACCTCTTAACTCATGAATGGATTCATCCATCCAGCTTATAGATGGTTGTGAGCCACCATGAAAGGGCTGGGAATCAAACTCGGGTCTTTAGGAAGAGTAACCAGTGCCCTTAATCACACAGCCACCTCTCCAGCCCCAGGTCCTTTAAAACCTCACAATGGGGATTGAATTTCAACACAAATTATAATGGGGGCTTTCAAACATACTTATACCAAGACATGCACATATCTTTGGAAATTCAACACTCAGTTTGCCAATCGTAATTGTTTCTCACCGCTTGTGGAACCTCCTGGGAGAAATGCATTTGACTTCTGTTGTCTTACCAGTCAGTATCGTCAATAGCAGCAATGTCATCCATACAAGGATAAAGGGACAGTTCTTCTGAGGAGGTATATTGGTTACTTTCCTTCTTTTCTTCCTTCCTTCCTTCCTTCCTTCCTTCCTTCCTTCCTTCCTTCCTTTCTTTCTTTCTTTCTTTCTTTTTTTTTTTTGAGTCAGGGTTTCTCTTTGTTGCTTTGGAACCTGTCCTGGAACTAGCTCTTACAGACCAGGCTAGCCTCGAACTCGTGCACCATCACTGCCTGGAATTGGTTACTTTTCTTATTGTGACAGAATACCTGATAAATGTGACCCGAGGAAGGCAGGGTTTAATTTGGTGTTCAGTTTGAGGGTGCAGTCCATTATCATGGCAGGAATGTACGGTGGCAGGGGCTCAGCAGCTGGTCGAGTTATCGCTGCAGTCAGGTCATAGATAGCGATCCTCACCGGCCAGTGCTCAGCTCACTTTCTCTCTTTCTTTACTCAGATTCCAGGTCACAGAGAGGTGCCACCCACATTTAGGGTGGGTCCTCTCACAGCAGAGAACAGAATCCAGAACCCGTCCTCACAGTCAGCTCCGGAGGATGTCGGGCTAGTGAGCAGAGTCTGCTCATCGGTTTTACAATATCAGCTGCCGTGGAGCTGAGTCACCCAGATGAACTCTAGCAAAGGTCGTTAGTGTTTGACTCTTACGCGCAAGACTTTCTACCTCTGCAGTTTTCAGCAAATTATTTCACGTTTTTTTAGTTTCTTATTCATCACCTGTAAGCCGGTGTTGCTAGCGTCCTGCTCTTCACAGGTTTGGTGGTGGCATCAGAACAGTTGCCAGTCCATGGCACACCATCATGCAGAAACTAGGAAAGGTTCCCATTCCGCAAGGAAGAGAGAAAACTTGAGGTTAGTATATCATATACTTCTCCTTAATTACAATTATACAAACATAAAATCATTGTGAATAAATAATACAAATTAAATTATTAAGTATAATATGAGATACTGTTTGAATTTTTAATCACAATAATTAAAAAATCAAATCTAGAAATAATAGATATGGAACCAGCCAAAAATTTTAATAGCAGTTAATTATGAAATTTCCATAGCAACAAATAAACAAATGTTCTAATATAATTAGCCGATCATTATGTAGTAATCTCTAATTTATGTCAATTTAATACTTACTTTGTATATTATTAATGTTAAATTAATATTAGCGATTACCTAGGGGTTCATATCATAATGAAAGTGTCTGTGTGCTCAAAATGGGATTCTGCTGTCTCAGTAGGGTGTGGGAGATTGATGGCTGAGTGTATGAGCTGTAGTGTGCTGATATTGATAAGGGTTTTATGAAAGGGTTTTATACTATAACCAGTACAGCATTGAGGAAAGCAACTTTTGGCTTAAGAACACAAGATGAGAGAAAGAAGGAAAGCGACAGACACAAAGTGAAGCAAGAGGAAAGATTAGAGAGAAAAGTGCTGGGAGGGGCAGAAAGGGAAGTCTAATCCGTGGGGTGTGGAAACCCCAGTTACAGAGGTAGCTGTCCCATCCCGCATGCTTTCCCCGACACGTGTGTGCACCTGTGCCTTAGGAACAGAGGTAGTAGAATAAATACATAATAAGCAACCAAGAGTAACCAGATTTGTTCTGAAAAGTAGTAAATACTCTGACAGATTAAATATTTCAGACTTTTGGGTCATAAGTCACTGCTACAGCTATTGAAGCACGCCACTGTGGACTGAAGCAGCCCTACACAGCACACAAATGAATGACCTTGGCCATGTTTCAATAAAACTTTATTAACAAAACAGGTGGCAGACTACATGCAGCTTATGGTTCATCGTTTTATTATATTATATTATTGTATTATATACACATAATACATATACCTTTTGTATATAACATGTAGATTATATATATATATATATATATATATAGTTTGCTGGTTATTTTGAATGTGGTTAGAGCATCAAAATCTTATAAACATAGTGTTTCCTTGTGAGTCTAACTGGAAGGTGCTACAGATAAATCCTATTAAATTAGGCACTTTGCTACCTCCTGCTGGAAAACTACCCTAATAAATGATAAACAGCTCATGTGTTCTTGAAATTCATAACCTTCTGACAAAAAAAAAATCTTCACGATAATAGAGAGAGCCATGATGTGGCAGTCCGGGTAGACCTGGTCTCCTCTGCCCCCATATGAAGAGAATAGAGCCCATATACAGATTATCATACACCCAGAGGTCACGGAACGCTGGCTTTTATCTTAAATTATTAAGTTTATACCATAATTGAGGTGTTTTAAGATGGAAGCGCCTGGGGCCACATCCTGGTTTCCATCTCATGGAGTACTGAATATGAACGGCCAGTGTGGATGAAGTCATTTAGAGAGAGGTGTGCAATTAAACTGCGGAGGAACTTCCTCGGTAAACTCCGTCGCCTTCCTTCCGCAGCGCTGAGCTACGTGCAGCAGGTGCGGCTGTAATTGCGGGATGTGCGGTGTGTTGTTGTCAGCTGAGGTTGATTGATCGTCCTCAGGTTCGATGCTGAGAAAAGTACACATTACAGTTTGTTTCGAAGCTCACTTTAGTCCCGCTAATGGCAACAGGCTGGGAAAGCGGCCCCGAGGCTGATTGCTAAAATGTAAAGCGCCGGTTGCCCAGTGGGCATCCTTTACCTGGATATTCAGGGGAAGGAAATGAGAATCATTTAATGCTCAGGGGTAAGTATATTTCAAGCAAAGATAAAAATAGACCTCTGCCATGTGATTGAAAATGATGTGGAAGGATAAAGAATCTGAAAAAAAAAAAAGAAAAAAAATCTGGGAGATATTCTGAGACTCAGAGGCAGGTATTTAGTCAAAACGCTGGCAGGATGTTAGAGGAAGGTGGAGGCCTGGCTGAGCGTGGTGGCAAACACCCCTAAGACTTGGAAGGTGGAGGTGGGAGTTCAAGGTCAGCCTCAGCTAAGCGGTGAGTTTGAGGTCAGCTTGTGGCACAGGAGACCTTGTCTTGAAAAAAAAAAGTGTGAAAATGTGTTCAAAAGGTACCAGTCGGAAGTGGGGGGCATATAAGGCTGTGGCAGAGAGAGCCGAAAGCTACAGTTGAAATTTAGGGACAATGACGTCGGAATGAGACCCAGAGAGAAACCTCAGCTGCCGAACACAACTGTGACCTTTTCATCCAGCTTGGTGGGTGGGGCATGGACTTGGAAGCACAGTCCTCATTTTCTCTCCCCCTCTTTCCCCCTCCCTTCCTCCTTGAAATTAGGGCTCTCAGATGCCCCTTCAATGTGAGCAGGGCAGGGTTTCTGAGCAGCTTCCAATGCTTCTCTTTCGTCTTCTGTGATGGAGCCTTGCCTTGTTGTTCATGTGAGTCTCATCCCTGGGCGGAAGTGATCCTCCTGCTTCCGTCCCTCACGTAGTAGCTGAGCATGCCAACCCGCGCTGCAGTATGTGGTTCACAAAGGGCCTTTGGGGAGACAGCGTCTTTGCGGGCTCGCTGTTTTAGACAGATCACGCTCCTTAGATTTACTGTGTACACGCTATCTCTTTTAAACAGCATCATTCCACCCCTCATCATTTGAACAAACAAGGTTTGAAGTCAAGAAACTCATCAGAGTTCATCTAAGCAAGGGTCCCACCGTCCTGCTTAGCTTGCAGGGCTCCCTGTTTACTCATTCTGGGGCGTTTGCCTCTCTTAGATAGATGGTCCAGTCAACAGTTCTCATGCCGCCAGAGTACCCGAGTTTAGCATCATCCCTTCCCTATCACAGGTATAACCACGCCCAGATGACAATTCCTGACAATTCACGAGATGCCCTTTCATTCCTTCCTCACCCTGCTCAGCTGCAGCCTCTGACGATCTGCTCTCTTTAGCCCCCAAGTATAGCAGAGCTTCATTTCTGATTTGATATTGTTGCCCCCAATCTGTTACTGTGAGCTCAAGTGCCCCCCGAATTTGAATCCCCTGAGCTTGCACCTTCCCTTAAGTTCCTGCTTGAGATGCCCAGCCCACATGTCTAGCAGTCGTCTGCAAACACCGATGGCCTTTTCTTTCCTGTCTTCGTCTTTGCAGGTGTTTCCTCTGTATTTATTTCTGACCTCTCCAATCAAGCCCTTTGAGAACTTATTTTCTGGAAATGCTGGGGGATGAGACCATGGTCTCCTTTTACCAAAATGCTACGAGACCATGGTCGTCTATCACCAAATTCAGAGTAAGGACAGTAAACTTGTCCTCAGGATTGACTTTGTTTGCTTTTAAGGGGAAGAAATGTCTGTACCACCTCACAATTGCAGCCCATCATAGCGTGGAGGGTGTGTGAAGCAGTTCTCTGTACTACAGCCAGGAAGCAGACAGAAGAAATACAGGAAAGAGCCATGGCAACGTGTAGTCCCTAAGGAAATGCACCCGTTGACTTCCTCCATCTTTGTCCCATCTGCTATCTTTACCCACCTCTCACTCATGTCATTATGTCATGATTCACCAAGGGACTAATCCGCTGAATATGTAGGAGCCCTTTTGTTCTAACTGTCTGTGGAAATGCTTGGGACCGATGTGCTGTTTAAATGGGACATTAGCTATCAGTTTATCAAATACCACAGTTGTTGTGATCTGGTCCACTGACCTAATTCATCCGTGCTGGACTCCTGGTCAGCTTTGCCCTTCAAGGATGGATGCTGACTTTGATCTCCTCACTTGTCCATGACGGGTGGCCTCAAGTCACATGGAAGAGGTGCGTCGTTGATTATAAGCGTCAAATCGATCTCAGTCAAAGCCCAAGGAGTTGGCCTAAGTTTGGGGTTGACGGGAAACTTCTTGCCTGGTTTTGCCAGTCACCTCCCCCACATTTATGCTTCTATTTTGTCATAATTAACAGTGTTGCAACCATTGCTCTGTTTCAGATGATATACTTACTCTGCATTCTTTATCTTAAAAAATAGAAATAATAATGCCAATCCTCCCATTGCCTTTAGGAAGAGCAAATGAAATTATGTTTATGAAAGCCCTTTAAAAGGATTTAAAGACAGCCTGCCTTGGCTATATGAGGTGAAGGCACTACTTTTGTTGTTATTATGTTTTGGCTCTCGGAGAATGATTAGTTCAATTCTATTTTCTTGGATATGTTTTAGACTGTTGAGGTCATGAAACAAGTTATCTTCAGGTTAGAGAGGTGTTATTATAAACACAGTTCCATTAGCAGTAAAAAAAATCTCATTTTTTCAAGTTAACACTTCATTAAAAAATACAATTGATTTTTAAAAAATAGAACCAGGCTACTACCATAATTTCCCCTCGCTGTTCTTGCCGGACTTCTCAATGATAACAGAGGGAAAGATAGACTAATAGATTTTAAGGCAAAGGATAAGCGATATAGTTCTAATGAAAGCAATGCAGTAAATAAGGAACAAAGCACTGGGGCCCCAACCCCGTGTGGGGTATGTGGGTGTATAGGTCTAATAGGCTTCAGAAATATAAACACAGCAAACATATATGTCTGGTGTCTATGGGTTTTATAGCAGAAAAGATGTTTTTAGTAGGAGGGGAAGTTGAGATTGAGCGACCAATCAGATGATGAGCGACAACCTTAATAATCGAGAGTTTGCTGTTGTTTGATCAGGGAGACTCCTTCTTAACAAAATCGACGAAAGATCCCATTTGTAATTAAAATGTCCAATTGTGCTGTTCTGTCTCGGCGTTTGCCTCTAGTGTAATAACGCGTGTTCTCAAATAGGATTGCTTTTCTGTTGCAGAAATGAGGACATTGCTGAACACCCGACCTTCCCTGAGCCGTAAAGAGAATAGGCTCTTGTTGTTGTTGTTTTTAAGGTTTGACAATAGTATTTGGCAAGCTACTTCCGTTAGCGTTTCTCATGATGACTCCACGGCATGAAGGAGTTAATTTCTATCAGAAAATGAAGAAGCTGAAATGGAAATTTCCATAATGGAAAATTAAAGGTGTGTATTCTGCTTAAAGGAGGAAGGCTGTCAGGGATTTCGTGGGAGGATTTGTGGTTGGCACCGGTGTGGTGATTTTCCCTGGTTAGTCAGGGTAAGGTGGTGGATTATAACAGTGTTAGAAGGCCTCCAAAGGTAAAAACTGGTAGCCTCTATGTTCTGGGTATTAAAAAATAGATTGTTGTGAAATTTTACTTATAATAGAAATACAGACTTCTGACTCTTTTTAAAAGTATTATATATTTCACAGGTCGTCAGGTGGGCTAGTGAGTGAGTGTGGATTTAATGGTGACCCCCATAGTGGCATTGGGGTCTTCCTGTCTCTCACACCACACAGCTGAGACCTGAGTGCTGGGATTTGCAATGCTTAATCTAGACAAAATTACAAAACCTGTAAAATGGGCCTGAGCAAATGTGTGCAGGGCCCCATTATCCTAATGAATTTCGCTGAGTTTTAGAAGAATATTCTATGGACATAGGAGGTAGGGTGAGCTATGTAGTCTGTCCTTGGAAATTCACAAAGAATGTCAGCATATTAAAGGCTCCAGTAAGAAACATTAATGCTTTAAACTTCTCTTTAGAAAATAGTTTTACATGAACAGACTTAGAGAAACGGCGCTCTTTAGCTTAGCTCTAAAATGAAGGTCACTACTGACATTTACATGTTAATAAATAAATAATGGAAATATTTGAGAAATTAGGAGTCTTATAAGTACATGCATAAGAAGCAAACAATTGGAATAAAGATGCCCATAACTTGAAGGCTGTAAGATGCAAGGGGTCATATGCCTCTTCCGTAAAAACACTTTATTTTCTATAAAAACTAGTTTGCTGGGAGAATTTTTCTGAAATACATTCAGTATAAGAAGTACGAAACTAAACAAGTGTGGAATGTTTGAAACGCTGATTTGCTTAGTGACCCCTGCCTTCACTTAACAAAGCCAAGCATTGTGTGCATCTTCTAGAGTCCCCTGGAAAGTGTCATCTTTTGGACTCCAACTCCCTGGCACCTCTAGCAGGCACGGCTGCCATCAGTCTTAGGGACACTGAATGGCCACCCTGATGAAAAATGCCCTCACCATCTAGATGACCATTTAAAAGTGAAAATCTGGTAATTTTCTTGAACTCGTTTTACGGTTGTATTTGCTTGTGAAGATCATTCTTCTTGTGATACCTATAAACTGTCATGTGATCTCGGAGCCTAGGCTCTTCTCTGCTTCATGGTCATTCTGCCCTCTTCCCCTGTTTTTTTTTTTCCCCTGAGACAGGGCTTCTTCGTAGCTTTTGGTTCCTATCCTGGAACTAGCTCTTGTAGACCAGGCTGGCCTCAAACTCACTGAGATCCACCTGTCTCTGCCTCCTGAGTGCTGGGATTAAAGGCCTGCACCACCACCACCTGGCTCTTCTCCTGTTTGTGTGCCTTTTAAAGTCTCCTTTTGTTATTCAGAGAGCCATCTTTCCTGCCACAGGGCCTTTACACATGCTCTCCTTGCCTGCACCTTTCTCCTCTTTTCTAGGCCCTTTCTCTATTTCTTTTTCCTACTTTCTCCTAAGTTAATACTTGCTTAGGCACATCTTCACTCAAATGATGCTCCTGCCTTGCTCTGCCACACCCCACCTCTATCAGACCATGGTTTGTTTGTTCTTTCTGCTTTTCTTCTACCATTCATCATGACTCATGATTTCATAGAGTTATTACAATGACTAGTCAGTATTTTCCTCCCTTGTTTACGAATTCTCCAGCTGATGCCCAGTGAAGACCTCTCAGTAAGAATAAGCGAAGAGACCTTGGCTCACTGATCAAACCAGCAAGAATAAACCTTTGGATGGGGACTCTAAAATGAATCAAAATTGTTATTGGACTGTGACACTGATCTATATGTTTTGGTATAAACTTTGCAGATGGAGGGAAGTCGGTAGAGAGATGGGATGTAACCAATCTGGCAGCAATGAAAAATAGATTTTTTTCTTGGTGAAATAAATAATGGTTTTCTGGTTGGGTAATTCTATGCACAGAAAGTGATTGATTAAAGTTCCCTGGAAGCATAGGCTATGCAGATAGAACAGGTGTCGACGTCTGCGCATGACTCAAATGTAGCCTTCAATCCTTTTCTCGGAGGAGGTACCCTGGATGAGTTGGAGTCCTACTTCTCATCTGTGGGTGTGCTCGATCCCCAGCCCAAACGAGAATCAGGCATTGTCTCTTAGGCAACCAATAAATAAATAAAGGAGTAAATAAGAAATAATAAGTAAAGTAAAAATAGTTTGGCTGCTCTGAATTCTGGAATTGGTGAATAAGTAAATGTTAGGAGTTTTTAGTTTCTCTTTCCATCACAAATAGTAGGATATTCAGAAAGGCATCTGTGCAGCACAATAAGTACATTGCAGGCTCCATAAATCTGCTACGTTTGCTGAGTGAATGAGCAATGTGTTCCATTTACAGAGAAAGAACCATTCACTTCTGCTCATTGGTCCTTATAGTCACCTGTAGTGAGCTAAAACAGCCATATCTTTGGAGAATAAGCCCTTCTTCTAGGACCTCTTAGCTCACCAGGGTTCCCTTGTCATATGCTTCTTCGGTGCCATCCAAGGCTCCACATAAGACTCTGAGAAAGCTGGTAAGAAAGTATTCGTGTGACTGCACGGGACATTTTCCATTTCCCACAGATACTGGAGCGGTGTTTGGATCCGTGTATGCCGACCCGCCTTCCATTTGAGGTGTCATTTTTCATGGTCACCTTCGGGTGGTTTTTCCTGCGCGTCATTAAGAACAAGCAGCTCCAGCTGGGGAGAAGGCTCAGCAGTAAAGTGCTTGACTTACAAGCAGGAGGAACTGATTTCAACCGCTGAGGACCTGTTAAAACTCCAAACCTGGGTGTGGTGGGGATGTACACTTGTAATCCCAGTGCTAGGGAGGTAGAGACAGGAGGATCCCTGGGGCTCTCTGGTCTGGCAGCCTAGCCCACTCCAGGCCAATGAGAAAGGCTGTCTTAAAAAAAAATAAGGGATGGAGAGGGACGATGGCCAAGGAAGGATACTGGATGTTGTTCTCTGGCTTTCACACATACATGCATAAACATGTACATACACCAACATATGTAAACACATACCTATGCATGTGAGCATATAGATGCATACATATCAACATATACCTTCATGCATGTAAACACATGCCTGCCTTCTTGTGAACACATTTGTAAAGGCAGAGAGAGAGAGAGAGAGAGAGAGAGAGAGAGAGAGAGAGATCTAAGAAATGATTTTGAGAGCATGGCCTTTAATAAAAAAGGACACCCAACAGTAAAGCGGTTTTCCTGCTCCGCGTGCACATCACCCCTCGGTCCCTCCTTTCCGCGCATGGCAGATGCAAACAAACAGCACCTGCTGGAGACGGTGACTGGAGTGCATTCAGATGTAACCGACACTAATGTCCAAGATAGATTTCTAAATTATCGCCAAGATTTCCAGTCTGGCGTGTATTTTTTTTTAAGTGCCCTTGATCACTGCCAAGGTTCCTCTTAACTCTGAGGAAATTCCATTATTTTCTGTTTAGACCCACCACCTTAATTTGTGCTTCTGTGACCCTGATTTGTGTTTGAGTCTGAGTTTAAGCTCTGCTCAATTGGAGAGAATAATAAGATCCTCCACTCCTAGGAACACAAGCTAAGAAAACAGTAAGCCACGCTAGGTAAATGAACCAGATTTGCGATGGAGACACTAATATTTTGAATTTTTAAGTTAAAAGTAGTGTTAAGACCTTGTGAGTTCCGAATGCCCAGATTATTTCAGATCTGAAAGAAACAGACATGAGAGAAAATGCAGTTACTTAAAAGAAAGAAGGGTTCCATTAATTCGAGGAGCTCTTCAAATCTCAAATAAAATGTATTTCCCAGTTAAAAATATATGTATACACATATACATATATATTTAAAGGACAAGCCTATGTTACTTATCTAATGGGCTTCTTGACAATTTAAAAGGAAGCTCGGTTTGCTGTGCCATAATTTTAGATGCATTTATTCAAATGTGCCATACTTAATATGCAACTTGAAAGTCTCTGGGCGCACATGAAAACAGATTTATCTGGCTCTGATATGCTCTTCTGAAGCCTGGCCATGCTTCTTAGTCGTGCTTCTCTGGCTCTCAGGGAGCTGATGAAAAACTCCCCAGGTCTCGGGATCGCTTTCTGTAACTCAGACTCTATTCGGAGAGTCTCGTTTGCAGTTGTGTCCTTTCAGACCTGACGCTGATGGACATTTCATCTTTTCAGAGTGTTGTCTAGTGTCCCCATAAGTCTGCCACAGTGTTTACCTTAAAACAAGTACTCACTGGAGAAAAAATATGTTGAATTCAGTGATAGATTGGAATCTATTATGAAAAAATAATCCAAATATGAGAAATATTGGAGCCTTTCATGGATTTAGGTGACCACCAGGGTTCTAGAAGTTGAATATTTTAAGGGTAGTATGGTTTGTGTGTGTGTGTGTGTGTGCATGTGTATGTGTGATCTTCCATCCTAGTCTAATATTTTCAAGGGTTATTTTTTTTCTCCAAAATTTCAAACCCCGCAAGCATCTCATGTCTCCAGGGACCTTCCGAATGAAGGAATGTAAGTGGTCTCCCTCACAATAGTCACAGACTCTCCCTTAGTTGGAGTCAGGAGACCTCACTGTTTTGGACGCATTAGGATCGGCCAATCATTACACTTCTCCGTGTTGATTGTAACTGAAGGTAATTATGTGGCTTCACTCTACATGCCACATGGCAGGGGAATTTTTTCTTTTTTTCTAACGCTTTGAGAGGTTAAAACTTTCCCTATTTCTCTATCACCTCCTAATGGGGGCAGGGCTAGGGTGAAACCCTTGAGAGTACACCAAGGATCTCAGAGATTCTGCCAGAGGGCACAGCAAAAGGAGAAAAGGGGGAGTCTATATAGAGCGGGTGCAGGTGTTGGGGGTCAGGGAATGTTCTTATGGCACTGGGACCTCGAAATGCACAAGTGAATGTTGAAACTCTACAGATTTATGCATGTCTTCGCTATTAAGTGTTTGTTGATTGACTCATTCCACAGGTGTTTTTAGGTCTTGATGGTGTTGGTTGGAGTTTGAATGGCTGACTTATGAGCCCTGGAACTTTGATTCCAGGTTAGCTAGCTCTGTTTTTAGGGATCTATCTATCTATCTATCTATCTATCTATCTATCTATCTATCTATCTATCTATCTATCTATCTATCTATCTGGTGATGCTTTCTTCTCCTTACCTGCATTCCCAGGTTCAGATTTCAATAAAAATAATAACTGCGTTGCTCTCTCTCTCTCTCTCTCTCTCTCTCTCTCTTTTCTCTTTCTCTTTAAATTGAGAATGATGTTTAAAACAAGGCCATTATTGTGTGTGTGTGTGTTGAAATTTTGAGATCTAAGAATGTTTCCATTGGCAAAAGCCCCTTGTCTCTTTTCTTCCTTGTTTCCTTGTTCTTCTCTTTAGTGACACTCCTTTTTGTGTGCGACTTATCACTCCTTTGCCCGTGTCACTTCTTGGATTTGCATTATTTCCCCAGTAAACTAAATATAAATGCTTGGAGGATCCCCACCCGCCAGTTCTGAAAATCTCTTCCATGTCTTCATGGTATTTCATGCTTCCTCTCTGGCAGCTTTTTTGGGCCTTTTTCCTTTTGCCTCACATTTGCTCTTCTGTGCTCAGTGACATCACTATTTTGCAGATGACACTACTTCTTTTCAAGTTGCCCAGCGTCTCTTCTCTCTCCTCTCAGTTTTTCTCTCTTCATCTCAATATCCTTCCCCTCTCTGATCTATTCCCTGCTCCCTCTCCTGTTTTCTTCCATGGTT
The DNA here is from genome assembly GCF_014885135.2 of Alexandromys fortis. Taxonomy (NCBI): domain Eukaryota; kingdom Metazoa; phylum Chordata; class Mammalia; order Rodentia; family Cricetidae; genus Alexandromys; species Alexandromys fortis. The sequence continues at coordinate 3,906,304 of NW_026067907.1, forward strand.
TCCAACACACCCTGCTTTTTCCTTCTTTAGTGAATTCTTTCATCCTTTCCTCAGGTCTTTTATTCTAGCTACTGTAAGTAGAAGAAAGACTCGCAGTGTTTAAAGCGTTGCTGAAAAAGGAATATACCTTCTTACCCAGCCTCCCTGAGCAACAGTGAGGGCCTGTTGGCTTTCAGCCCCTAATCTGCCAGCCTGGAATGAGCAGTAAGGCTGGAATGCCATGTCCCGCCCTCCACCCCCATTGTAGTCGCACCCTTCCATCAGAGAGACTCGCAGGTGTCTATCCTCATCTCAAAAACAAAGTGACAACCGTTTTAGTAACCCTTTTTTTTTTTAAATTTTTCAAAGTTCTAAGGCCTTACTTTTCTTCTTGCAAGTTGAATGAGGAAGTGTGATGCTCTCCAATGGGTGAACGGTACTCCCATGGTAGGGTGAGCACCAGGGTTTCCTAAGACCTCCCAACTCCACAGCCAACTGATGCCTGGATAAGACCTGCATGTGGAGGCCACTGGCCTCTCTGCCTCTGGAGTCTGACTGGCAGTGGTCCCTGCTCTAAGGTGTCTCTTTTCTCTTCTTTTTTTCTTCCTTTTCTAGGAAAACATGAACAGATCTGTGAGTGAGGGTGTTCATCTGTTTGTGCATCATGTGGTTTGGGAGGCATCACTTAGACTAGCTTGCTCACTTAATTCAGTTCTTGATTCTTTGGCTGTTAAATTAAGATCATTAACTCTAAAAATCCTCCTAGGACATGGCGCGATCCATTGTTTCTATATTGAACATGGAAATGTTTATTGTTGAAATTAAAAAAAAGAAATGCATCACTCTTACTGCTTTTAAATAGGGGATTCTTTTCTATTTTCCATCCTTATTTTTCTTTTTCTTATTTGATAAATAATTTTCTGTAATCACATTTTTGGAAACAGAGTATTGCAAACAAGAGGGATTTCTTCTCTAGGTTTTATCCTGAAACAGCATAGATTTTAAATATGTACGAATTGGAATAGAATAATACAAACTTAAAGGGTTCTAGAAGGTTCAAGACCTGCTTTGAACTTGGAAGCAGGAAGATGACATATAACAGCCTAAGGGAAGCAGTGGCCTAGTTTCAGTTTTAAAGAGGGGAATGCATGAGTGAGAAATTGAACAGATAGAAAAATGTAAGATGCCAATTCTTGGCAATGATGTAAGTCATGTCAATCCTGGTTGTCTCTAGAGAAAGAGGAAGAAGAAAGACTGCCTAGTGAAAGTGGTTTTGCTGTGTAGAATATTCCAGATACAATGCCCACATAGGGGAGAAGCAATACATGTGGTCCTTTATGTTCAGAAGGGGAGGGCCTGGCCTTGAAAACATGTTCCAGATCCAAATGCACCGAATGGTTGGGAACGGGCGCTCAGGAAGTTTCCTTTCTACTCAGATGTTCCCATTAGAAAGCACAGCCTTCATCTGTTCTCTCATCCACCCGCCGCTTTCTGCGTATCCAAAAGGGGTCAGGGGACTGGGAAGTGAGTAGTCCCAGGGAGCATCTGCTGGGGTAGGAAGACAGCAGTGTCGCTCAGCAGAGAATGATGTCACATGTGTGAGGTCCCTCCTAGAGTAGACAGAGGGATCATGAAAACTCAAAGACTTCATAGTTTCTCTTCCATTGACTATTCGTTTTATGTGTACCTGGTATACCTACAGAACGCAGCTATTTTATGTCTGCTTAGATCAAGTCCTGTCTGACTTTAATCTAGAGTAAATTTAGTTAGTCTCTCCCTATAACCAGGCTTCAAAACACAGGTAAAGCTCAGGTCTGGCAGGTATTCGGTAAGCTTTAGAAATATGAACACTACCCCACAGTGTATTCTTCTATTGAGATGAAGTTCTCACCATAAATCTACAGAGCATTTTATTCTGTTAGTTCTGTCCACTTCTCTAGGTCATGATCCTTGCTCATTCTATCCACGATCGTATCCAGCCTCAGAGCCTCCCTTCCAATGTTTAAGGATGTTCTTGGTGAATTTATTTAAACAACTAATAAAAATGTCCGATAGAGCTCAGTCCATGGCCAGCCACCAGTCTCTGCTTATGAGATGGCCTGTAAAGAGGCTAGCCTCATCTAAAGGGTCACTCTCAAATGCTTCCAAAGTCAAAGGTGGAAAATAAGGTTATTGCTAATTGTTTAAAACTCATTGTTAGGAATATATTAATGTTTAGCTCAGTTTATGAGACGGTGAGATTGTATTTCATGTGATTATTTAAGCTAAGAGCCCCGACATAACCGTTGCATAGCAGCTGAATTTGAATGGTTAAATAGTGTGTCTGCTCAGAGCATGACCAGTAGGAGGAACTAAAGCTGAGAGACTGGGAGAAAGAAGGAAGAGATCATGAGAAATGACACTACGAGATGCCTAATGAGACGTGGAGATGAGAGAAGGTGAGCGTTTTACTGTGTGAGCTTAGGTAGATTATCTATCAACACAGTAACTACACGGTGAGTCTGCCTCTTGCTCTAAAGGGGCACAGTACAACAACTCCGGGAGGTAAATAAGCAGTCGATGCCAACAGAGGAGGAACAGAGATGCCCTAGGGTGCCTATATTACTGGTCCTGTCAGAAGACCCTGAAAGTGACTCTCCTAAGTCCCTGTCCCTCAGTGTTCCATCAGGTGCTGCTAAGAGCCACTCGAACCAGTCTGATTTCTGGCCCGCAAGCATGGTGATATGATGGATTTGAACTTAAAACCCCTCGGTCCTTGAAGTCTTACGGCATGATTGCAAGCTTCTCACCACTTCTGCTGTCTCATTCATTCCAGCTGTGCAGCCAGCTCATTTCTTGTCTTCCTCCGTGGCCTGTCCTTTATCTTGAACAGAGGCCCTTTTCTCAGGCATTAGCCTGCGTTTGTTCCTGTGTGTTTGCGCTAGCGATCTAACCTTGACATGTGAGAACCCTCAGGAGCTGGGCTGTAGGTTCTCAGGTGTTCCCATATACAGGTGGTTGCCAATTTATGATAACTGGTGTCGTTTCTCATTGCTGAGATAAAATACCAGGCAGGAACAACTTCATGGAGGAAGAGTTTTAGGCCACCACAGCCAGGAAGGCAGAGCAGTGTTTATGGTAATTGGAGCATATGACATGAAGGCTGGACCAGGAAACAAAGCCAAACCAGAACTCAAGGTTGGTGTGAGCAGCTGCAGGCCCACTAGTGGCCTATGTATGCTTTCTAGGATTCGTGTGCCAAAGGATGCATACCCTTCCAAGACAGCATGACAGCATGGAGTGCTTAGAGCGTGAGGCTCCATGAGGCATTCCAGATAAGTTTTCAGCTTCATGATGGTACAAAAATGATGTGAATTCAGCAGAAATTGCCCTTTGAATTATACAGTTTGCTCTTTTCCTGGGTTAGCTTATGCATTTCCCTCACCGAGGACCTCTTCAAATCTGTTCTTTTCCCTTCAACACATAGGGAAGCTCATGTTTTCTTTTTCCATCCCTTCCATCTTTCCTTTCTTACCCATGCAGTTTCATCCTTCCCCTTCTGTCCCACGCTTGACACACACACACAGTTTGTTTCTCTTGAAGGCTTGGGGGTATGGGGGATGGGTGGGCAGCATTTCTGTACTCCAGCTCATGCAGAGAGCATCTCATTCCAACCTGAGATCCATTTCAGTTTACAAAGAGCTGAGAGTTGAGAAGAGGAAACATCAGAAGGGTCAGCTTCATCTAAGCCACTGAGTTGGCAGATTGTTGAGTCTCTGTGAAGCCAACGCCTCGTAGAATTTGTAGCCTCAGTTGATTTTTTCCTTTGTTTTACATTTATACCTCTTTTCCTCTGCAAAATTATTGCCACATTTATGTTATCGATATCACCAGATATATTGGCCTGGCATAAATTACATTGATAATACTATCAATAGCTGTTTTTGAAAAGATGTTTCATCTTTGAGTGACATTGTTTTGCGATTGTGAAGCTATGCATATCTTCACACACCCCAGAGGAAACTACTCAATCACAATTCATGCATTATATACCAAGTATAAGTTAGTGCATTAACTGTATCTTCTAATAGATAAAATATATAGAACTTATTAGTAATTATTACTATGTGTTATATATTATAACACATTATAGTTTAAAAGTATAATGTTATTTATGTTCTATATAAAATAGCATTCAATTTTTATTTCATTGAAACTAATTATTCTCTCACGTGCAACATCTGTCTCTGTTTAAACAACTGGTTAAGGTTTGTTGCTGAGAATAAGAGGGGAATGAAAAATGAAAATGCAGTTTTTTAATGTGTGTTTAGCTGGTTTAGTTCATTGGTCTGGAATTTACTATGTGGCTAGAAGTAATCATTATATAATAGAAACCTCCAGAACTGTATGCCTGGTTAGGAAAAGAATCACAAAGATTCATAGAGTTAAATTTGTGACCTATAGGAACACAACTTCACAAACTCACGACCAGTGTGCTTGATATGATGACACTGAGCACACCGCAAGGATGGCTCTAAGAGGTGAAAGATAGAGGCAGGCTTGGGAAGACGTAAATAACATTCGCTTGCTGAAAACATGCTGAGTCCAGCCTAGGTGATGGTGGGTACCAGGCTGAGTGCATTTGGAGAGGAGATGATACAGCTAGGTGGAGCCCCTTCACAGAAGCAGAATGAAGCCTTGAAAAACACACAGGAGCCCATTTTGCTCAACAGTGCCCCACCAGAAACAGTGTTTCTGGGTTTTTGTGCAGACACTCTGTAGGAGCAGGCTTTCTCTCTGGGAAAACTCCAAGGAGGCTAGAGTCAAGGAGGAAGAGAAACAATTCAGGTCATTTAATTGCAAGAACAAACGCTTGTGTGCTGACTGAGCTGCAGGGGTTACTTTGTTTGCTGGCTGATTCTGGTTAGTTCAGGACTAAGCTCTCAGTCTCTCCCCCTTGTACTCCCTGTGTGTCCTCAGTTGCTCATTTGCAGAAACACCCATGACCTCAGCACATTTATCTCCTGGTTTATTTTCTTGTCTCAGGTCCAGTTCATACCAGACACGATTACACCATCCTTTTCCTTGGATGTTTTCCCATCATCACAAACTCCGCAGGGCAGGCCAGCCTGTTGCCCATGAACCAGCTTGGCCCTGTCTGCTACCTTCTCTCCATAGTGATGACATATTTCCAGTCAGGAAGGGTCAGTCACCGTTGGCTCACCTGGCTCATACAAGCCTTCCAATTCCTTATGCTCCCCAGTTTTTTTTTTTTTTGTGTGTGTGTGTTTTTTTTTCTTTTTTTGCATTTTTATGGTCAATCCTCCCATTCCTCTCTTATACCTTAGCCTTCAGCTATGGAGTTGCTACATTCCCCACCCCACACTGCCTGACACACAAATGCCAGGACATTTTCCAAACACTTCAAAAAAAAAAAAAAAGGTTTTAGGGAACTTTTGTTGGCAGTGGAATAAAGACTGAACAAAACCACACAGCTAGTTAGGGCTAGAACCCAGGGCTTTTGTAACTTTAACTTCCAGTTCTTTTTGACTGAGGATAATGTACCTGATGAGTTCACCCACAGGAATGTATTGTTTCTCCTATTTTATTCCTGTATACCTTAGCCTTTCATGTTGTTTTAATCTGTAAACTATCTCTGTTTCTTCTGGAAGAAAGAGAGGTTATAAAACTTACATAAATAGAAACAAATGTTGGGAGACATGAAACAATGCTGTATAGCTACCAAAACTCAGTATAGCTAGAGCATAACCACACCAAATAAACAGAAATCCCTTGTCTGTAGAGATGACTTGTGCCAAAAGGCTGTGAGTCATCTACAGATACCAAGCTAGGTGGTTTCTGACTTGGCATTCTCCCTCCGTTGACTCTACATCCAGTGGATCATTTGTACCTTGCTGGGTTAGAGGTGGCTTTGTACTGAGTCCTGGCTCAGGCCATACTGTGATTCAAGATTATGCAGGTGGTTTAATATGCAGTGTTGCTCAAGAGTAGAATACCACGTATGGGAGGAATGTTAACCAAATCCCATTTCAACAACATCCCTGCTAGGGCTGAGAGAATCCAACAAGATTTGTTTATAAAGGCATAACTTGGCCCTAAGCATCCCCTCACAGCGTGGGTCTTCAGTTGTCTTTGAGGCTGGTAGCAGAACTGGCCAACAAACACATAGGGCTTTGGGACAGAACCGGTTCACACTCATGAGTTCCCAGACACTTAGGAAAGCAAGGTTTGACTCAAAAGTTTTAGCAGACTGCTATCCTGGGATCACTGTCAGGGCAAACTGTGTATTCCAACTTGGACGCCATCTTTGTCTCAGCAATTAGTGAACTCCTTATGTCTTGAAGTTATAACAAATGAAGTATTGGTCCAGTATACGAAGCCCTTATTTGGCAATTTTCATCTTCATTGCTCTTTCTAAATGTTAACTAATTAATCTGCTTGACAGTGTACCATTAACAGTCGTACACAATTTACATCCATAAACTTTATACCCTTTTTATTACTTTGATATTTAATTTCTAGGGTTCCCCCCCCCCCATGTTCTGCCATGGCCAAGTTAAGCAAAGTTCTTTGGTGACACAGGGCAGTGCCACCACATCTGGGAGTCTTCACAGTGAAGAATGCCAAGCAAGGACCGACCCACCCTGGCTTCTGTGGATATCAGACATGAGAATGCACCCAGGGATACATCCAAAGTTCATGCAGCCACTTCCTCTGACAGCAGCACCAACACTGAGTGTTTACAAATACTGCCTTAGCTTAAGTCTGGGACACAGTAGGCAGTCAACCAATGCTTGTTGGATGGGTGGAGCAGTATGCAGAAGGACAGCCATGCCTGCCCCTTCTACTCTAGTGTGTTCCTTTCTTACTCTGAGTCCTTTCTCTTTCTCCGACACGACTGTTCATCAACATGCTCTTCTCAATAAGCCTTAATTGAATACCTACCATGTATAAGCCCACACAATGCGGCAGTAGGTTACAGTTTGAGAATAACACAAAGCTCTCTCTTTTTTTTTTCCTCATGGAGACCCAGTACCAGGAACTCAGGGTGCTACCTCAAACACTCTCTGCAAACCCCACATTATTTGTCCTGTAGCGTTCCTTAGGGAAAGACATTCTACAGCTTGTTTTGTTTCGTGCATTTGTGATAAAGCCTTTTCATTTACACCTCAAGGTCTGTCCCCAAAGTTAGTGACAAGATATATTCATACCATCTGGACCACTAGCTCTTGATTTCTGGGTTATGGTTCTAGTTAATAGTATGATGAGAATTATACATCCAATCAACACAACAATACATATAATGCATATCTTCATTTTACTATAGTTGAAATGTACTTCTATATTTATATACATGGATATATGAACACACATGTATGAGAAATATGCATACCATTAGAAGGAATTCATAAATCTTCTAAAGTCCATGGACCCTCATTGAAGGGTTATTCAAGTTCTCATCATTCTAAACACCTTTTCTTATTTATATTTCAGTTATATATTGAAGCATGCTAGTTATTAGGACTGATTTTTTTTGTAGGTACATGTCTTCCTTTTCTTTGGTGACTTTAATGGCTTTTTTTTTGTCAAAATAGGGCTTTAGATGGGTTGCATATTCTAGCTGTAGATCTATTGCTTTCTTCACCAGTTTTTATCTTTCAGTGAAATCGGTGTGCTGCCTTCAGTTGGGAGTCTGTAATGACAGCTTGCTGGGTGTTCTAGATATGCTTGAAGCCTGGGAATCCATCATCTTCCAGCGTAATTGGTATTATACACGACTCCCTCTACCATGTACTCTCCTACGGTTGCCTATAAGGAATTTCATCTGCCAGTTTCCTGCTCCCATATGCCACCTTGCGAAATGTTCACAGTTTCCTCTGTGTAAATGGCACAATATTTCATTATTAAAAAGAACTTAGTGTCATGTGCAAACCTGGGGATGTTATTATAAACAGTCTCTTGTTATGTCTTAGCATCCATGTGTGAGCTGGAACGGTTTAAAAAGTTTTGCCCCTCCTTGCCCTTCTCTTCTCTTTCGAAGCCAGTTCTCTTCTGAAATAAGATAATAAATTGAATTTCATGTTTGGTCCCAAGATATGTGTTGGACAAGGCTAACTCCCCTGGTTAGATGGATTTGGAATGGCTTTGGTTTGGTTCTTTTTGCTTCTCTGTTTTCCAAAGCGAACATTTGTTGCTTTGGTAACAAATACATCAGTTCATAGTTTTTTAATGGAATCTAATAAAAGTCTTCATGGTTATTTATCTATTTGTTTAAGAATTAAAAATACCTTTTATTTTACATGAATAAACATTTTGCCTGTAATTATATCTGTACATAATATGCATGATTATGATGATGGAGGCCAGAAGAGGGCTGTAGATTCTCTGGAACTCAAGTTACTGAGGGCTATAATCTACCATGTTTGTGCTGGGAACTGAAGCTGGATTCTCTTCAAGAACATGAACTACTTTTAACCACTGAGCCATCTCCAGCCCCAGTTAGTAGGCATTTAAATAGAAGATGTCTTTCAATTCTGCTTTTACCCTTTGTATTTTTTTTAGGATATTAGGTAGCAACAAATATATTAATGAAAAGTTTAAAAAAGCATTATGGAGTCTATTCTACCTTTCTGAAGTTTCTCTGTCTTAATACACATTATCCTCTCTATAAATGCAGAGAGCATCATATTCTTGGTTCCTACTCATGAATTTCTGTTCTGCAAACAGCTTACCGGTTCTCTGTTAAACTGATCTGTTCACAGATGTTTTAATGGATCTGAAATTGCACTCCTGAGTTTCTTCTAAACTCCAGGGTGGAGCTCATTTATTTCTAGCGATTTCTCTATTTTTGGAAAAACGTATGTGATGGAGCACATTCTCAACTCAGCTCGGAACATCTAGTTTATTTCTGGGCATATTTATTGTTATGCTCTTGTACCTGCGACTGATCTGCTTCAGAAGTGAATTCAAAGGGAAGAGTACCGTGAAGTCTCCGCTCTATAAATGGCCTCATTCTGCTCTCTCCTTTTCAGACCTGCAGGAACCTTTTACACTGTGGCTATTGGTCAATTGATTTCGCGGACTCCTCCCTCACCGTCTTTTGTCTCCCATATTTCTGCTGAAGATTTATTGCTGAGCTCGGATCTTCAGAAACACATGCCAATTCTTTTTCAGCTTATTAATGTTCTCCATTTGCAAATGTTCTGCAACGTACAGCATTCTCCTCTTATTATTTCATCACTTAGACACATTCTTCCTAAACTTCACCGATGAACAACGTGGAGTGTTCTTGTATTCGCTGAAGGTATTCCTTGTCTTTTTCTTCATGGCCTGCACTCTCCAAGGCCCTGGACTCTGAGCATATATCACAGCTTTGTCATTTTCTTAGAGCTTTCCCTTCGGTTTTGTTTTTATTGATGTTATGTTCCCTGTTGCTTCCTTTTCCAAAGCAAAGCTCTCTATCATTCATGTCATTCCATCTTTTCCGCATCCAGTCTGAATCACTGTTTACAGGGGGGTCCTTCACAGCCACATCATGCGCAGCTCCTTGTTTGGATTCAGGAGGGCCCTAAGTTCTAAACTGCCTTGTCATTGGAAATAGTTTATCAAAACTACCCCAAGAAACAGCCTAAGGCAATGTTAGCACCCTAGATCAGGTTTTGTTATATTATCTAGGTTGAGATGGGTGTATCATTTCTTCCTTTGAATCTTTATTTCTCTGAAAAATTAGGTCCACTTAAGTATCTGCTTGTCTTGTATAAGTGGATGTGTGTACACCATGTGCATGCCTGGTGCCTGCAGCAGGGAGAAGTGAGATCTTCTGGAACTGGAGTTGTTCGTGGTTATGTGATGTGGGAGTGTCATATCAATCGGTTGATTACATTGGCTGAGCAATAAAAGAAACTGCTTGGCTGGCCCTGATAGGTTAGAACATAGATGGGAGGCGTAGGCAGAATGGAATTCTGGGCGGAAGAGGAAGTGAGGTCAGACTCTGCTCTGCTCCCGGAGAGACTCGACAGCTCTGCTCTGGAGCAGAGACGCCATGCTTGCCATGCTACACTCTCCCAGGATGGACGAAGGCTAGAATCTTCCCGGTAAGCGCACCTTGGGGTGCTTACACGCATTATTAGGAATGGGCTAGTCCAGGTGCGAGAATTAGCCTGTAAGGGCTAGAGTTCATGGGCCAAGCAGTTCTTAAATGAATACAGTTTGTGTGTTGTTATTTCGGGCATAAGCTAGCCAAGCGGCCGGGGTGTTGGGGACGCAGCCCCTCCCCCGCTCCTATTTCAACAGTTATGAGCCACCATGAGGGTGGGTGCTGGGAACCAATCCTGGGTCCTCTTGGTCCTCTTGCAAGAGCAGCCAATGCTCTTAACCAATGAGCCACTCCTCCAGCTCTTGCTTGGCACAGGTCTTTTATGAAAGACCAGATCATAAAATTTAAAGTTTGCAGACTGTTATGTTTCTACCACAGCTCAGCTCTGTTGAAGTGTGGAAGCGGTCAGTCAACATGTGAGCCATGTGTGTCCATGTAAAACATGCTGTGTTAATAACACGAAAGTTCGTTTCCTGTGACTTTCAAGAATCATTTGCTGTGGTTGGAGTGTGGAATAGACTTAGAAGATTTTAAAAAGTTGCCAGCTGACTGGAGGTAGAGCCTTGATGGAGGAAGTGGACACTGGAGGTGGGGCATTCATTGTCCAGTGTGGACACTCATGAATATTGTGACCCCACTCCACTTCCTGTCTGCTCTCTGCTTCCTGATTGTGAACGTAATATGACAGATTCCTCACAACAACTCCTCACTTCCTCATTTGCTCAAACTGGTGGCCAAAACTCTGCTTTCTTTCAATTTTGTTTTGTCATTTGCTTGATCATAGCCATGTGAGAAGTAACTAAGACATTATGAAATAATATACTTTTTAACTATTAAGAAGTGTACATATTATTCTTCCCTTAGAGATTATACAAAACCAGACAGAGAACCAGATATAGTTTGCTAACCCCTGACCTAGATAATTTAAGAATGACATTTCCAACCACAAGTGACTCTGTCCTATTCCCTTTCCCCACAAGTTTTTACTTATGAAATTCTACAGTACAAAGCCACAGCCCCTCTTGCATGCCTGCAACGTGTCCTTCCTATATAGAATTTTTGTCTGGCAGCAAGAGACTAGCTGGTTCCATTCATGCTAATTCTGTCATAGCCCTCAGCTGTTGCCAAGTGTTCCCATATGGCCATTTGGTCTGGTGAGTCTTCAGTGTGTACTGGAAGCAGTTTTGCATAATGGATCAGTTTTTTCTCTCACCATTCTGTGAATCCATTAGTTCTTCCATTAAGGCATGCTCACTTTATTATTCTTACTGTTTTCATATTAGGACCTCAATGTCTTTCCTGATTGCCTTATTTAAATCTTGAATTGTTTGGATATTGTGTTCATCCAGGTTTCCTCCCCTTTCCTTAATGTTACACTTTCTGAAAAGCAAAAGCTATCTGTAACAGCTTGCTGCTGTTTTACCTCAGATGGCAGCCTACTTTTCCTACAGAATTCTGTTTACCCTCAAACATATCCTGGCGCTTGGTGAACCTGCAAATCTCTTCCTTATATCCTCTTGTCTACATAGTCAGATACTGGGAATCCTCTTATCTTTAAAAATCCTCCAGAGAATTTATTTTAGAGTTTAGATGGATGTCACTTGCCTTATCACACAAATTTCAAGCCTAATTTAAAATGAGTCTCTATAGTTGTCAATGATATATCACCCATGGAATTGGCTATCTCTTGGATGAAGGTTACCATAGGTGTTATGACAGACAGTTCAGCACACAGATAGAGCGTGCTCACCATGCTGGGGAAGTTTATCTAATCTAGAGACCCGGTTTTCCTCTGCACACTATCGTAACTCACCTTGCAGAAATTTGGTTGGGGCAAGATGGCTCTGAGAACCTCTTAGGGGTTGGATTCCAGACAGAGACTACTTCCTGCTCTCACTGTTTGGGTGTTTTTAACTTGCTGAGATAAAAATGACATTGAAATTAACTACAAAGGGTGTGAATTTTCTGGAGCTGTGCTTCAAGGCTCTGTTGCTAACATTTTGAGTCAGTAGTGGGACTATATATTTGAAGCAAAGCTATTTCGGACACCATGACCCTTTCATGTAAAGTCAAGTCCCCTGCCGTTAGAATGTTATCGCTTCAAAAATTCTTTTGAAATTTCGCTGGCATTTTAAGAGTACTAAGAGGTGAACCTTTAAGAAGTTGATTAGGTCACAAAGGCTCTGTCCTCTTGGATGAGATTGGTGACAACAAAAAAGGAGTTTATTGCCCTTTTACTTTCTTGTCTTCTGTCCTGGGATGACACAGCAAGAAAGCTCTTGAGAGGTGTTAGTCCCTTGATCTTGGAATTCCAAGCTTTTAGAACCAGGAGAAAATGAATTTTTATTCATTATATGCTACTGAGCCTGTAATATTTACAATCACAGAATGGAGTGTATTATGATGAGACTCAAATTTTAATTCTTTGTGTGTGTGCATTCATATGTGTGTATGCGCAGGTGTTTTGTAGAGGCCAGAGGGCAATCTGAGATGTCAGTGCATAGTTGTCTTCGACTTTGCTTCTAAAGGCAGGTTTCCTTGGCCTGGGACTCACTGATGAGGATGCTCTACCTCACCACGGAGTTCCAGGGATCCTCCTTTCTCTGCCCATTCCAACATTGGGCTTGCCAGCACTACCATGATGTCCAGATTTTGTGAGGGTCCTAGGAAACTCAGATGCTTGCTCATGTAGCAAGAAATTAATGAACTGAGCCATCTTTCTTTAATTAAGAAAAATTAATTATTTAAGTGATAATGAAAACTATTATATCTGTCAGTGCCTCAAGAAACTTAGAAAACTCCTACCTTGATTATAAATTTGTAGAATCAGAGGCATTGAAAAGACTAACTTTTCAAAATGAGGCTATAAAGTTCCTGGTCCAAAAATCAGTGACCAGATATGTATGTGGTATTATTGGTTTGAGCAACCCATCACAAATTCCTGAACATGACTTTTTATTGCTGTTTTATGACATCCACCATGGATTGTTTCAGGTCTAGAGTTCGAAATGGGCTGGCTTCTGATTCTCAAAGCAGTGTCATATAAGAGCTACAGCTGATCCTGATAAAGATCCCTTTTCTTTGGGTTCTCATGAGCAAGCACACACTTTGACTTTCAATGTCATTCGCTCACACACTCACCTTCATTTTCTCTGTCTCTGTCTCCATCTCCGTGTCTCTCTGTCTTCCTTTCTAAAATAAAGTGAATTGGTTATATACAAGAATAACATATTGCTTGAGATTTCATTCAGAGTTTGAATTGATATCTCTACTGGTAAAGAAAGATCGTTGAACTGAGATATATGATTTAAAATGCTTATTTTACTATTGAATAGTAAGTGTGGAGTACATAGAATATTTTTCTATGTTTCCTGAGCTAGCAAACTTTAAAACAAGAGTTACTTACTTTTTTAAATAAAATTATGTATTACGTTTAATGGGTAAGTGTGACTGCATGAGTTTACATGTTCCACATGTGTGCCTGATATCTATGGAGGCCAGAAGATGCTGTCAGATCTCCAGGAACTGGAGCCCACAGGCAGTTGAGAGCTACCATATAGGATAAGAATAAAACTCATATCCTCTGAACAAGTAGTAAGCACTTTCAGCCAATGAGTTGTTTCTTCAGCCCCTAAGTAGAGGCCCACCTCTGTCACGTGTGGTGGATTACTGTGCTCCGCTGACCCTTTCCGAAGACTCCACTGTTGACGGGTTTTTGAAGCTGGTTCTCGCCATTCATTTCAGGGGCCTGGCCCCTAGACTCCTGGCAGCTATTTTCACTCTTTAGGTCTAGAATTTGGTCCCTCTCTTTTTGGTGTCTGCTTATATTAAGCCAATGCTCCAATGTAGGATGTTACAGAGGGGAATGTTCACACAATACCCGTTCCATGGAAGACTGGAAATGTTCTGACATTGTGATTTTAATTTCAGTAGGAAATGACCATGCCAGAGGGATCTAACTTAGCATGGAAACTGTTAGTTTGATTAAAAAAAAAATCAAGCTGAAAGGTGTGGTTTTCTGATTGTGAAAGTCTGGCTCTTGTGGGTTTGGTGCTGTTCCTGGGTGAATTATCAGGGAAGTATGACAATTGCAACTGATGAGTAGAAGATGTCAAAGAAGCCACTTAAAATGCTCGTCTTTAATCCTCCAGTGACTAATACGGCATGGTCCCGTTTGTAGGAAGTGCTGGGAGTTATTCAAATTTATAAATCAAAGCATAGAGTGACGGCAGCAGGGGCAGGCAGGAGAAAAGACTGGAAATGGTTGTGTATTGGGTTCAGGGTTTTAGCTGTGCAGGATGAAGTCTCCAGGAGATGGAGGTGTTGCTGGTTGTGCACTAGTTGCTTCTACTTTTGTGTCATTGAAATGTAACCTTAAAATGATCAGGATAGTTAATATTACACTGCATGTAGTTTGTATGCATTCATATAATGCATATATTTTGTATAATGGTATAAACCATTAGAAGAATGGTCAAAACAATACATTTTCTTATTAAGCTTGTCACCACATTAACAACATGTGATTTTTAACTGGCTTATGTGTAGGTATTTTCTGTTCTCATAAAACCCCACAGAAACCACACGTTTGCCTTATGTATTTAGTAATGCCTGTATCTTGAAGGTACATAGTGAGAGTTGGAATTCTCAGGCAAGGAAGAGTTGGCCATGGCTGCTGGGCGGATTTTTTCAACAGTATTTATTTATGTCATATTTCAATTTTAAAAAATCTACTTTAGCATTTTCCCAAAACAAAACAACAAACAAAAAGAGCTCACTAACAGGACCTGCTGATTGCACACAGAGGTGAGTTTTAATTTAATTCTTATTTTTTTGTACTAAGAGTTGAGAAATGAGAATGCCCAGGAGACCTGGTGGCAATTTTACCTTTCTTGTCAGTTTTACTTAGAATGTTCTCCAACTTGAATATTCCTTAACAGCAAGACTCCTGTAAAGTCCAGTTCGCCTTTTAGCGATATCCAATTTATTGAACTTTTTAAAAAAACACATAGAGTAGAAATCACAGATCAATTTTTGCTTTAGAATGCAGCCCTGTCCAGGAGCTTATTCTCATGGTTCATAGGACAGAGCACGTGCCTGTCACTGGAAGGACCCGGGAAAAGTCTCACCAAAGAGGCAAAATTAGACGTTGGGGAGGAACTGGATACATTGTGTCTTCTTCTCTAAGCCAAATGATAAAGTAGCATAAAGTAGATGAAAAAAATAATATCTTTATTTTTATTATGATGCTAGAGTATATGACTTAGAGGTGACAATGTGGATTTCTACTTTGAATTTCGGAATTGAATAAATCGACCCACCAATTGTAGGCACATCACAGGCTCTTGCCACAGATAAAGAGAATTCCTTATACCATAGTTCATGGGAACCAGAGGTAAACTCTGTACTGCTAGGCTTCATGTTTACTTCCAAGTCACCCGATTAGGTCAGACAGGCCTCCTTCCCAGGAAGACACCTCATGGGTCGGCTCCTGGGCTCTGGATGAGCATAGCGTTTGCCACTCTGGCCTGGGTTACTGTAGAAGAGTCTGCGTTCAGACAAACAAACAAACAAATAAAATGCCAAGTCATAACAACAAATAAACAAACAATAAGAAAAAACAAAACCCCTATATCGTCAAGAGCATCAGTCACCGAGACATAGTCTTTTCAGCTTAGGCAGGAACCGGAGAGGACATGCCATGTCTACCTCTTTACTCTGTGGTTGGTAGCAGCCTACACGGCAATGCCAACCAGCAAGAGAAGCAGTGATGACGACTTAGCAATAATAAAACAACAATAAATGTAAAAGTCAATATTAGTAATAATTTACGGAGTGCCAGGAATTTTGAGAAACAGTTCCTACGCATATCTCATCCTCTAAGGTCTTTCTCAGACTGGAAAGTCTCCCAATCTGTACCTGCTGCTGTTCATGTTCTGTTGTGACTGTGTCTCCTTTTCTTTTTGGTAGAAGAATTGTTAATCCTGTTATGTATGTAAGCCATGATATTCTACTCCTACATATTTCAGCCCACACCTCTCTGTGAGAAACAAGTAAACTCACTGCATAACCACACTGCTATTGCCCTTCTGGACAAAATCAACAGTTTTCAATATCACCTAAGATTCAACTACACTCAAACCTTCCAATCCCCCCTCCCCAAACATCTTTTATAACTCCTTTTCTTTTCTTTTTTTTTTTTTTTTCGAGACAGGGTTTCTCTGTAGCTATGGAGCCTGTCCTGGAACTAGCTCTTGTAGACCAGGCTGGCCTCGAACTCACAAAGATCCACCTGTCTCTGCCTCCCGAGTGCTGGGATTAAAGGAGTGTGCCACCACCGCCCAGCTATAACTCCTTTTCTTAAGCCAGAATCAAATTAAATATTTCATTACAGAGTTTCATAAATATCTTTTAACACAGAAAAATATTCTTTTGTTAAACTTGTATTTTTTTTAAAAAAATACTCATGACATTGACCTTTTTTAAAAATGGATTTAAATAGGATTAATTAAGAGTATTAGCATAGGCTTAAGCAAATGGTTAGAATAGTGATGCTTAGGGAAAGGAGGACACATGTTCACGAGCTTGAATATAGACATCTCAAACAGTTGCCCTTAAGTGTTGCCACAGAGGCCATATGTACAAATTGGTGGGTCCTAAAGTGATGTTGGAAAGTGTTGCTAGAACTTAAGATGCTGGTGACTACTGAGGGCTCTAGACAGGATGAAGGCTGAGAAGGCAAAACCCCACATCAGTCACAGATGCTGCACAGAAGCCAATGTGTTTTTGCTGTAAACCAAAATGTATAGTTTTGCTTGTGAGAATCTGAGAGAATTTCAGGATTACCTCTTGGAACCAGAGTAATACTTAAGATCTTATATGCTTAAGCTTAAGCAAATTTTGTTGCTATTTTATCAGTCTAAGAGAAGCTATGTGTAATATCTATCTATTCTATCTATCTATCTATCTATCTATCCATCTATCTATCCATCTATCTATCTATTATCTATCTATCTATCTATCCATCCATTATCTATTTATTATCTATCTATCTATCTATCTATCTATCTATCTATCTATCTATCTATCCATCCATCCATTATTTATTTATTATCTATCTATCTATCTATCTATCTATCCATTATCTGTCTGTCTATCTATCTATCTATCTATCTATCTATCTATCTATCTATCTATCTTCTATCTATCATCTATCTGCCTGTCTATCTATCTATCCATCTATCTATTATCTATCTATCTATATCTATCTCTCTATCTATCATCTATCTATCTACTGGTGTTTGGTGTGTGTGCTGTATGTGTGACATAAGTATATATGTGCAAGTACCTACTTGCATACAGAAGAAGATGCTGAGGGTCTTTCCTCTATTGTCCTCACCTTGTGTTGTGAGACAGTCTCACTGAACCTGAAGTCTGCCATTTTGGCTAGTCTGACTGACCAGCGAGCTCCCAGGATCTGGCCGTCTCTCCACCTTTCATGATGCTGAAGTCCCAAGTCTGGGTAGCCACACCCAGCTTTTTATGTAGGAGGATTTGAACTCAGGTCCTAATACTTGCTTAGGTCCTAATACTTGCTTGCACAGCAACTTTTCTTACCTGACTCCTCAGTACCCTTTGTGTTTCTAACCATCTGTCTGTATCTGCTTTGCCTGCCCACTTTGTGTTGTAAGCTCCTTGGAGGCAGCGCTCCTGTTTTCTGCAGCACTTCCCCCCACAGAGTGACAAGGTCACAAGTTTTTCTCAGGGGGCACTCATGTCAGCATCACAGTAGAGGCCCAGATATCGACTGATCTTAGGGCCAGGGTCTGGTCAGCATTTCACGGTTCCCACATCAGAAAAGCCAGCAGGGTTCCTTTGTGCTCTGTATTTTGGTCACACGGTACTATTCCACACCTCCAAGCATTTTCTGCTAAAGAAGCTGACTGAGCAAACCCTTGAAGATATTTTTCATTTCCTTTGATGGAACATAATGCTTTCGAATATAAACACAATAACACAGTCATTACATATGCACTTACATTATTGTAGCGACCGTGCGCTCAGCAACACCCCCAGCCAGACAGGGAGCCCAGAGGTTCTCGTTTCCATTCTGATCTAAATTATGTTCATAATAAAAGAGTTTTCAATCAAGGTAAATACAATTTCATTCTGGCATAACATCTATATTCCTGCTCTCATTTAAAAAAAAAATTTCCTTTCTTTTATTCTGGGTCACTCACCCTGATACACACGAGATTGTCCTCTGGTGAGGATAACAGCCTCTCTCCTCAATGAACTATAACAATGGCTCTAAACGCATGCCCTGCAACATACCTCTGTGACTTACAAAAGCAGGAATAAATCAAAACTGGGCAGAGATGCCACGTTAAGCCAGAAGCTGAATGTTACAGCATGTCGCGCAAGGCTGGGGGAAGAGAGAGGCTGCTTTTCCTGGCAGCACAATATCTTTGTGCTTGTTCCCTTAGCCACAGCCCCACTGAAACAATCATTCTGAGTCTGTGGGAGATTGTCACCTCCTTCCTTCCTGCCACGGCAGCTGGTATCAGAGGCTGCAGACATTGCTCATTCCTTTCAGGGTTCTTAATACACAGGCAAAAAAAATAAATGAAGCTTAATTTATTAAAAAAAAATAAAGTGTCAGCTTGCCCTCAGGCTCCGTGCAGGCACCAAGGGGGAAAAAAAAAGATGAATGCCTCTGGGTGAGCTGGCACCGGCTGTAATTCTCGCCTCACTCTGCTGTTGCGCTGTGTGGAGAGCATTAATCATGAGGATGGGGAGGCATTTCAAAAACTTAAGCAATTGGAAAACAAAGATGCACCGTTTAAAAACCACAGCGACGGCGCTCTAGCTTGTGAGTCTTTCTGCGTTCCAGCTCTGAATCCGGAGAATGTGCGGCCAATGTGAAGTCAACTGATGCTCGTGGGGGGGAGGCAAGAGGAAAGACCCAGTGTTGCCAACTGGTGCTCCATCCCTGGCATTCAGTGACCTTCCAGAGATCACGGAGAGGGACCCAGTCAGCCTAGGAAGCCTAAGCCAGCCACTGGATGCCTTAGTTTTATCCCAGCTCGCGTGGCTTCCGTGGAAGACAGACTGTGTTTAAACAACCCTGCCATTTCATCCCATGGATTGAAGGTGCCAGTCTCTTAGACCCGAGAGCCCAGCTGTGTCCCA
Source organism: Alexandromys fortis (assembly GCF_014885135.2). Lineage (NCBI taxonomy): Eukaryota > Metazoa > Chordata > Mammalia > Rodentia > Cricetidae > Alexandromys > Alexandromys fortis. Next base: position 3,925,571 of record NW_026067907.1, read on the forward strand.
GGGCTCCTGTGTGCTCTGCTTTTAAGAACTGAGTTTTTTTTGAGGGATTTTGTTCCCTGACCAGTTTTACAGGAGTTAGAGAACCTTCCAGCCTTGTGGAAGTGCCCTGACGCCTGTGCTGGCCTTCCTGGTCTTACCTTTGCAATCTCCAGCCCAGCGCATTGCTTGCTGGGCTGCTTACCTCATGGGAGTGGCCGTGTCCTCTAGAAACACTAATGCTTATGTGCTGAGCGCAGCTCTTCAGGGGCTCTGCTTGGCCCGCAGTTCTAGCAGCTTTTTTCTGGCCAAATGGTATCTCTATTAGTCAACCAGATTTTTCTCTTTTGAGAAATGCACATTCAGATTCTTTGCCCGTTTTAAAGACAAGTTATTCGTATTCTTTCTAGTATGTTGTTGCAATTCCTTCTGTATTTTGATGTCAGTGCCTTATTGGATATAGGGTTTTCAAATATGTCTCCCAATCTCTGGATTGCCGCTCAGATCTTATTTTGAATGTGTCGTAATCCTATTTGTCTATTTTTGTTGTCTGTGTAACAGAGTCCTGCCTGAAATAATTTATCAGGCCAATGTCTTAGACTCAACCTACAACTTTCCACATTATTTTATTCTGGGCATCTTTCAGGTTCAGGTTTTACATGTAAATCTTTTGTCAACTTTGAGGGTTATTTTTGTCACGTGGTAAGATAGGATCATGGAGGGTAACCAGCAACAGTGGCAATAACCTGTAATTTTTTGTGAAGGGAGGTGTCTATAGGATTGCTTAGGCCAACAACTCAAAAATATGTAACCCATGCCTGTTACTGGGGTTTTATTTGGTAGCATATGATGTCTGGCTGGGATAATATCTCACTAATTGTATGGTAACTCCATTTAAATGACACACACACACACAAACTTCTATAGTAGACTACCATATATATTTTATGTAACACACTCTATGAATATCTATCTATCTATCTATCTATCTATCTATCTATCTATCTATCTATCTGATCTGTAGTATTTTTGTAACATCCTTGCCTAGTTTTTTTTTTTTTATCATCAAGGTAATGCTGGTCTTTTAACGAGCTTGGGAGTGTCTAGTCATCTTTATTGTTTGGAGAAGAGATGTTTGATAGAATTTGACAGTAAGGCCATCAGGTCCTGAGTTTTACGTTAGCAAGAGATCATCTTTGTTATTGAAGATTCATTATTGCACTGCTTGGATTTTCCACTTCCTACTGATTTGGTAGCATGTTCTAGGAATCTGTCTGTTTCTTCAGTTTATCTAATTTAGTCATGCAGGCGTCCACAGCAATTTCTTATGACCCTTTGCATTTTTACAGTGTCAGTTGCAATGACCATTTTCCCAGTCCTAACTGCTTAAAGAATTGTTTATTTTTATTTTTATTTGTGTGTGTGTGTATGTGTGTATGTGTGATGCCTGCATGTGTGTACGGGTATCACACGCATGCCTGGCACCCACGGAGGCCAGAAGACAGCATCCCTTCCCCTGGAAACTGATGTTACAGGCAGCTGTGAGCTGCAATGCAGGCGTTGGGAAATGAACCTAGGTCGTCTGCGAGAGTAGCAAGGGCCTTTAACCGCCAAGCCATCTCTCCAACCCTCTGATTTTGTTTGTTTGAGGCTTTTATTTCTTCCTCAGTCTGACTAAAGGTTTGATGATTCTGTTTATTTTGTTTTCCTCCCGGAACAGCTTTTAGTGTCCTTGATCTCTACTGGTGTTTTCTAGCTCCTTCCTTTCTCCTCTCTCCTCCCCTCCTTACCCCATCTGTTCTAATAGTTTGTATTTCCTTCCTTCTCATGTTAGGCTCACTTTGTTCTTCATTGGCACGCCACTCCGAGACTTGCTTATTTGGAAACGCTCTTCCCTTTTGATGCAGCTGTTCACTTCACTAGACTGTCCTCTCCGCTGCTTCTGCTGTTGCTCACAACTGGAGTGTGATGTGTGTCCGTCTTTCCTTTTTGCTTTTCCGTTGGTCTCAAAACATTCAAATGTCCTTTCTGACCCGTGCAACATCACAAACCCTGCTGTTTACTCTCCACGGTTTCTAAATCCCCTAGGATTGTTCTTTTGCTAACTTACACTTTCACTGTGGTCAGAAAAGATGTTTAGCCTCATCTCGGTTTTCTTAAATTTGCTAGACTTGTTTTGGGAATAATTTTCTTGTTTCTGAAGAATTTAAGACTATTGAAAAACTATGAAATATATCATGTTCATACAGAGTTATAGCTAATGTAACAAATTGTAAAGCAAAACTAGGAAATAAATATTACCTACACTATTGAAACCTCCTCTGTTATTTCATTTGTTCCTATACACTCATCTCACCGGAAATCATTAACGTTATGAAATTAGGGTTTGTGATTTAGTTTATACATCACTCCTGATATTTACTATCTGCTTTTGGTTATGTGTGTGCACATGTTTATAAATGACATTGTTTTACTTGCTACATAATCTAATAGAATTCTTCCTTTATAAATATATTCCTCTACAATGCTTTCCCCCCTTTTCAGGATTGTGACATGTATCCATGTTGTTCTAATTCTGGGATAGGAAAAGTATGGCCTGTGGGCTCAATTCATCTGCTAGTTATATATAGCCTTGAAGCCGAGGATGATTTACATTCTTAAAGAATTGAATAATAAACAAAGTCAAAGGAATAGATGTGACAAAGGCCATATGTGGCCAACACAGCTTAGAATATGTGACCTTCCCTAGAAAAGCTGGAGGAAACCTTTCTTGAGTTTGTTTGCCATTCTTCTCCCTTTGTTCCACATATGTGTAAAAAGCCTGTCAAGTTTCATGAAAACCCTTTTTATGACTCTGAAATTTATTGGTTGTTTGGAAGAGAATTAATGCATTTGTGATATCTTACTTTTGATCTATATGCTATCCATTTTATTATAACAAAAATATTTTCTTGTAGCTTGTAATAATACGTTTTTTTTTTAATATTACTTTTTTCTTTAGGTCAACCAAGAATACCTAACTGGACCAAAATCACAGTCTTTGTTCATTTCTATATCTTTTAGAGGAAAAAAAATGCATTCCTTTATTGATGTGGGATTCCCCTCTGTATACTATTGGTTAATGAATAAAGAAGAACAGAACAGAACTAGGCAGGGAAAACCAAACTGAATTCTGGGAGAAAGAAGGCAGAGTCGGGGAGAAGCCACGGAACTGCTGCCAGAGACAGTTGCCCAAGAACCTTGCCGGTAGGCCACGAGCGTCGAGGTAAAATATAAAACAATAGAAATGGGTTAATTCTAGATGTAAGAGCTAGCTAGCAATACACTTAAGTGATTGACCAAACAGTGATTTAATTAATACAGTTTCTGTGTGGTTATTTAGGGTCTGGGCAGCCGGGAACAAACAAGCGATCTCCTACAATGCATTATGACTTCCAGAGGCTCTCTGCATTCTTTAGTGCCCTTTGTTTCCATAGCCAACCTCCACCTTTCTTCTTGCGTCTCCTTCTTGGGCTCTGAAAGTTCTGTCTCCCCCTGTCGTTTGTAACTGTCCAGTGACATTTGGCTAGTCTAGTTAATCAAGGCTAATCATTCATCCCTGGGGAACAATCTCAAAGCAGTCATAATTGTGTCTAGAATCTTAATTCACTTTTGCAGTGGGATATCACATACCGTTGGTTTGAGGGATTGGGATGGGGACATCTTTTGGAGACATTCTTCTTACTGTTACACCTGTCTGTGAGTCTTTCCATTGGTATAAATTCTAACACCTACATTAGGTTCTTTCCGTCCCTTCTTTGCTGAGACTATTTTCCACTTGTTTCCCAGGGATTTTAATTGCTGGTTAGAATGTTTTAATGATAACTGTCCTGTAATTCTTTTCCTCATATTTGTGCTACCTTGGTGTTGATATCTGATTTTTTTCCTGACTTGAGCTCCCCACGTCTTTGTATGACAGAACTGTTGGACTGTTCTCCAGACAGTTTGAGAACAGTGTTATGACACTCTGATTTAGACCTTCTGTTAGAGATGGTCGTTATCAGTAGGTTAAGAATACACAGCCCTGCTCACTTGGAGGCTTTCAGGACAAAATGTCAACTTAATTTTCAAGGGCATTACAATGTCATTTTGATATGCTCCACTGTTTGTCAACCATATGCTGATCTAAAATTCAAGCAGTGATGCTAACTAGCGTTCAATTCTCAAATCTTTGGTTGTGCTGTCTTGAACTGATGTATTACACTGCTCTCCTGGGAACACGCCCAGACCTCACAAATAGACTCAAGATTCCTTTCCTCTATTTTCCTTTTTCTTTACACAAACCCAACCCCAAAAGTTTCACTCTCTAGCCTCTGCAAACCTTTTTTTTTTAATTTAAAAGTTTTTTTGTCATTTTACATACCAACCGCAGTTCTCCCTCCCTCCTCTCCTCCCACTCCCACCCTCAATGCCCCACTCCCCCAACCTGCATCTACTCCTCAGAAAGGGTAAGCCAACAAAGTCTGGAATATCAAGTTGAGGCAGGACCACGCCCCTTTCCCCTGTATCTAGGCTGAGCAAGGTATCCCTCCAAGGGAAATGAGCTCCAAAAAGCCAGTTCATGCCAGTGGACTCACAGACTGCCCCAGCTACACAACTGTCCCCCACATTCAGAAGGCCTAGTTTGGTCCTGTGCAGGTTCCCTAGCTGTCAGTTCAGAGTCAGTGAGCTCCCACTAGCTCAGGTCAGTTGTCTCTGTGGGTTTCCCCATCATGGTTTTGACCCCGTTTTGTACACAGCTTTTAAGTGTAGGACAGACGCTGTTGGCAGGGTAGAGGCAGAGTTTGGGACAGTAACTGAGTAACACCTCCATTCAAAGTAGTATGCACAGACAGGGTGGAGGAACAGTTTCATCCTTTTTGTTGTAAAAGTTTAATTTATTCTGCTATGTGTATTGATTGTAAGAATTGTTCTTACACATCTAAGCATTTTCTTTAAAAGTAAATTTGCCTTCTGAGGAAATTTGATTGGCGATTTGGAGAGGATGGCAGAAAATACTTATAAAATATGCAATGACCGACATTTCCATAGTTGGAGGTTGAGGCATTTTAATAACTAGACTGATCCTGTATCATTAATACACTGCTGCCTTGGAAAACAATGGGGAGATGTTTAACAGCTTTTTTGAAAGTGTTTGAAACTTAATGAAAAAAAAAAGAGACCAACAAAACTAAACCAAATAAAGAACAACAAAAAACCCCTTTTATAGCAATCTCTTTTCTGTTCGTTTGGGAAGAAAACGGGAAGGAAAAAACTTGGAGGGCTGTGGATTTTCTCATAAAAATCACTAGGAAAACAACAGAATTGACAGGAAAGAATGGGAAGAAAAGGAGATACAATAGTAATGTGTTAGGGACTGAAGAGAGGGTTCAGCAGTTAAGAACCTGCTCTTCCAGAGCTCCTGAGTTCAATTCCCAGCAACTACTGGTGGGGTGGCTCACAGGCATCTGTAATGGGATTTGATGCCCTCTTCTGGTGAGCAGGTGTACATGCTACTGGAGCACCATAGACAAAATAAATGAATCTTTTTTTTTTTTTTTTTTTTTGGTTTTTCGAGACAGGGTTTCTCTGTGGCTAAAATAAATGAATCTTAAAAGAATTAAAAATAATCTTAAAAGAATTAAAAAATAGCAATGTGTTAATGGCGTTGCTTACGTTTGGATGAGACAGATTAATAGTATTAATGTAGAAGTATTGATCCTGCTTATTGCAAGCCAAGAACACACAACCTATGCTTTTCTGAAATAGTTATCAGAAATCAGAAATAAATAACACGTTAAGATGATGACCTTGAACAAGGCTCAGAGTCACCGCTGAGGGATCTAGGGGAGACAAAGAGGACTTAGCAGTTCTTAATGTGTTTAGCTTATGCTTGCTGGCAGATGATGGTGGCTGTAATTGAAATAATAGAGACTGGAGGAAGAACAGAATTGTAAGTTGAAAAAGAAAAGGAGTTTACTTCTTCGTGTAAGAACATGAGATACTTATTCGCCTCAGTGCTGAAACCATAGCTGGGATGTCATGGAGAATCGAGGGGGATGTCTATGTTGGAGCTTTATTTTTGGGTTTCATCCCTAGACAGATGGTGTCTGAGATCTTCAAGTCAAGAGAATAGACAGAGAAGGAGGAGAGGACCAAGTCTGGAGACACAGTGATACTTTGAACCTGGGCAGAGGTATGAGAGATGGTAGCGGAGAGAGGCCTATGTCACAGACGTCCATGAATTACGCCTGAAAGTAAACTGGCCACGATTTCAGCAGCTGGTTTTACTTCTGGGATGGAGCTGATTCCAGCAGCTGCATTTTACGTCTTGGATGGAGGCCATCGTGGGGCTTGAGAATAGCCACAGTTGTGGAGATGCTAATCCAGTTAGTGTGCGATAAAGAGAAGGCTGTGGGCATTCCCCCTCTGAGAGCTGCACGCGGTGGCCCATAAAGAAGATGAAGGACAATGTAATCTAATACAGCTCGACAACTCGTGCCGGGAAGAAGCGTGATAGTTTGACTCTGAAACCTCACCTACAGGCTCATGTTGTGAACCCTTGTTTCCCAGCCTGTGGGGCTATTTTGAGGGTGGTGGGGCATTCAGAAGGAAGGGCCTGGCTAGTGAAAGTAGCCCATGGTGGGGAAGGGAGCTTGAAGGTTCTGTTGGCTTCTGGGGTCATTATGCCCTCTCTGCCTTCTGCACTGCTCCGTGGGAAGACTTGCTGCCAGAAGCTACTTCTGCCATGGAGGAGCAGGCTCTACCACCACGTCGCCACCACTCTGATGGATGGAGTCTCAGGATGCATGTGCCAAAGTAAGCCTTCACCCCTTGGGTTGGTTCTGTCAGGGATTTGGGGCAGAGTTGAGAAAAACTACTAATACAAGAAAGGCAAGGGCCGAGGAGAGGGCAAAGGACAATAAAAGATTAGTCATAAATAATTGTGTGGGGGTAGGGCAGGGGTAGAGGTATGTGGGATTCCCCTCTGTATGCTACAAATATGTTTATTACCATTGGTTATTAAAGAAGCTGTTTTGGCTAATGGATTAATAAAGTCAGGCAGAAAATCCGAACAGAGATACATAGAGAGTAGGTGGAATCAAAGAGATGCCACATAGCTGACAAAGGAGAAAGACGTGAGCAGTCAGCTAGAACCTTACCAGGTAGGCCACAACTGCGCGTGGTGATTCACAGTTAATAGAAATGGGTTAATTTAAGATGTAAGAGTTTGCTAGAAATATGCATAAGCTATCGGCAAACAGTGTTGTAATTAATATAGTCTCTAAGTTATTATCTGAATCTGGGCATCTGAGAAACCAACGAGCAGTCTTCACCAAGGACCAAGTTTTGAAAGAAGCAAAGTGAACAGACCAGGTTGAAAGCCAATGGGACACTGAGGCCCAAGGTAGCAAATCAAGGCTGAAGGTGACGTCTTTATGTAGCTGATTTTAACATTTGCAAACTTCAGAGACAATAGACAGCATTGCACATTGCAAGATTAATTACAAGCCCAAATTTGAACACTCAAAATGTAAAAAACGATGAAAATAGAGACTGTGTTTGTCATCTATTTACGTTTCATGGCATAATGTGTCCTAAATAGAGAAGAGATTGTTTATAATTTTTGTTTATTCAACTGAACTTGAATACTAAGATTTATAGTTTTCATTGGGAAAAAAACCACCTTTGAATAGTGCCCAGATTCTACTGGCAATATCATATAGCACACCATCTATTTATTTGCTGTTTTCTAAAACAGGAACCAGTTTGAGATCCAACAGTAATAATTTGGGCCAGTTAAAGTTTGGGGGAAATTATGTAAATAAAAGATACAAAGAGATTGTAATCACTAGAACAATGAACAGAATGGAAAAGAATCCATTATTAAAATAATTGACCGTTCTAAAAGGAAGAAACAAAGGACATACCAACGTATTCACAGATCTAATATAAGAAAATTGCTTCAGGTGAAGGAAACCTCTCACACAACATAGTATAACAAAATAGCTATATGAAATGTTCGTCAAATGTTCTGAGTTTTTAAGATAAAAGAATCACTTAGCCACCCAGGCCAAAAATAAAAATGTAAGTTATAAAGTGGAGAGAAAGAGGGGCTGGAGAGATTGGCTCAGCGGGAGAAAGAGATAGCTCCATACTTCACCACAGCCATACAAATGAAAGAAAACGCCAGCGGTGTATGCAGAAGCCTTAGGGGGACTGAACGTGGTCCAAGAACAGCAGAGCGGCGAAGATCAGTTGAGTGGAAATGGAAACTACCAGTAGTCTCAAGCGTAAGCTGAAGTAGAGACAGTCTTCACACTTTCCTTGGTCACCCCAGAAATTATTGAAAAGCTTAGTCTCAACCAAAACTCATGGATCGCGTCGCTGTAGTGCGCGCAGTGGGCCATTCCAGGTCCCCTCATCATTTCCTTACAGAATATAGCAGAGGCTACACACAGTAGTTTTACCTTCGCAAACAACGAAAGGACCACAGGATGCTGGATTCCAGTGTCCTCCTACCTTACAAGCCGAGGATATCCAGTATTTCACTTCTATATTTTAAAAGTATTCTTTCTGGATTCTGGCACCCATGGGAAAAAGCTAAGTACTGGGGTGTGTGATTTTAACTTCTGTCTCAAAAGACATGGCGGGGAGCCCCCACATACCTCTACCCCTTCCCTACCCCCACACAATTATTTATGACTGATCTTTTATTGTTCTTTGCAGTCGCTATTTTGAGATTCTGAGGAAACATATTTTTTGCTTTTTACCTTGGCTTATCTTTGCACACTGAACTTCCTCCCTCCTGAAGTGAGTATCTCCTTTGGCAGTTGCTCTGGAGAGGGAGGGTTCTGTCCGGAAAGTCTGTCTTTTGCCTTCATTTTGGGAAGTGAATTTCCCAGGGCCCGAAGGTACTTTTAAGACAGAATATTCTTTTTTGTTTGTTTGTTTGTTTTTTAGAGACAGGGTTTCTCTGTAGCTTTGGTGCCTGTCCTGGAACTAGCTCTTGTAGACCAGGCTGGCCTGGAACTAGCTCTTGTAGACCAGGCTGGCCTCGAACTCACAGAGATCCGCCTGCCTCTGCCTCCTGAGTGCTGGGATTAAAGGCATGCGCCACCACTGCCCGGCAAGACAGAATATTCTTAACATGGGAAGCTGTTGAGGAGGCTGTGGCCACACTGATTGTTGTTCACAGGCAGGTAATAATACAGTTTTCCTCTTTGGTGGCTTTAGGGGACTCCCCCTTTGGGATGGTTTGCTCCATACACAGGAAGTTTCCTCCTTGCCCACCTTCCTTGTCTGTTCTTTCTCTCCCCTCCTGTCTCTCCCACTCCTCTCCTCTCATTCCTTCTCCTTCCTTTATCTTGTCCAGTTTTGTTTTCCTTTTCCTTCCCAGTTTCTAGCTTTCTTCCCCACGTAAGCTTTTTGCTTTTCTTTTTTTCCTATATACTGTCTCAAATAAACTTTAGCGTATATATCATTTAAAATCAAAATCAAGAAAATTTTAATTTAATTGGCCTTTAATTTGGCATAGAAATTAATTTGGAATAAATTGATGTTTTCAGAATGTTTAATATTCAAATTTAGTTAATACTACCTGTGCCCATTTGCACGTCTTTCTATTTATGTTTATTGATGTATCTAATTACCTTGAATAATTTTTGTGGAATGTTTTTATTTTGAATAAATTATTTTCCTTTTAATTTGGTTATTGCAACATTACAGAAATCAGATTTTTATATTTCTATGTTTGAATAGGCAAGAATCTCATTATATATATATATGCACATATATATTTAAAAAGTTGAACAGTATTTCCAGAAATAACAAACAATTGGATTTTATATATTCTGCCAGAAAGTTTTATTTTATTAGACAAAATTGGATGACCAAATAGTACAATTTATTTTTTAATAGACAAAGAAAGAAAAGTACTGACTATGTTTAAGAGGAAAAAATAATAATGTACTTGATTTTCTGGCAAAAGGTTAGATTTGACTCTAAAAATTTCTAACAGTAATGGTTGAATCAAGATTAAATGGGAAAACAATTGCATAGCATGCCTGAATGTGTTCAACTAGTGTTTAAATAATTATCTATCTATCTATCTATCTATCTATCTATCTATCTAGATACTGAGAAATTACCAGAGGAAGTAGAAATTATATGTGAGATATTACTGAATATACCCAACTGTATAAGTACACCCTACCCAATATGACTGAATTTATAGTCAAAATTTTAAAAAAATTGATAATAGAAAGTAAATAATCAATTTGTACTTTAGAAATACATGAAAAAATTTAAGTAGCTAAATGATTTTGTAAAATCAAAGCATGTCAGGCCAATTCACTTCTTTTATGACGCCCCACGGTGATAAGAAACATTCAAAAGCATAATCTGGTCTTAGTTGTAGCAAATGCTTTTCTTCCATTGCCTATGATGTATTACCTAGAAGCTAAGGGTGTGGTGTACAGTCCCCAATGCTGGCCGTTACGCAGTTTTAGCTGGACACTGATATTAACAGGTGTAGGGATGTCAAAGGCATCCTCTGAAGTCAATAATTTCTATATAAAGCCAGAATAAAAGGCTTAATATGCCACTAATGCATTTACTTGTTGCTGTCTGGGGCTCAGTAATTTTCAAATCAGTAGATATATTTGATGAGATGATTATAAAACATTAACACTGGTGTGGAGAAACTCTAAGATGTGAGCTTTGCAACCAGCACCATGGCGTGGAAAGGCTAAATCAGTGAAAATTCAATAACAGTCTTAGCTGTTTTATGGGACAGAAGTTTAGTTGAGCTATAACTGTTTGTTAAAAGAGAGGGAGAAGGAAATCAGGAAGGAAGGAAGGAAAAAGAGAAAAGCAAACACGAAATTTAGTTTTAATGTGTCTGTCATACAAGGTAGAAAAACGTCAGAGGTTCTACCCAGTTATAACCATGGTTTGATTAACATTATGTCTACCTTTCACAGGCCCGATCTGGCCCACGTTTTACATTTAAACACCCATGATTTCCACATTTTAGTTCAGTGCTTGGCCACTCACCTATATGCCCCATCCCGACTTTTACATTTTTAAATGATCAAAAATACAAATTCCATGGGAGAAAATATTATATGACATTCACCTTCAGTGGCCTTAAGTAAATTCTGATGATAAAAGAACTCAGCTAGCCTGAGTTGTGATGTGTTCTCATTTGTGGCTACTTTAGCATCTTGGAACCACAGTGTTGAGTAGATTAGGCTAAACCCATACTATTCATAAAGCTAAAATGATTGCTGTTTGGCCCTTTGGGGATAAAATCTCCCGACTCGTGACCTCTTTGATTGCAGCCGCTTGCACAGTGTCTTCTGTTTACCTCCAGCATCTAGAAGCTTTCATTGTTGTAGTAGAAGTGAACACCCCGAGGGTCCGCTGAGGAATACAAGCGGCACATCTTTTGAAGAGTCTTCGACATGGCCTTGGGTCCACAGAAGAACACGCCAATGCTGCTGCTGCAGGTACGGTAAGAGAAGGAGAGTGTTACCCAGGCAAGACCAGCAGGAAGCCATGACAGGCCTAGCAATTAGGAAGCAGACATGGTGGCAAGGTTATTTGTTTATCTTCTTGTCTGTGTCCACTTCCTGCATCCTTCCTGCTTCCGGCACATTGCTCCCGCCAAGATTCCCAGAGCCCCGTGATTCCCAGAATCACAGGAGCCAGGGACCCAAGAGGAGAGAGGCCGGAGGAAACTGTGCAAATTAGCAGAGGGGTTTATGATACAGTGGGCTTTGGTCAGATGAACTTCATCAGCATCTTCTTGGATCTGTGGATAGAGTGTAAATTTCCCTCACAGAAGGATCAGGACTGTTGACTCCGTTTTCTCATCCTAGGTCCGGGTGTAAGTAGAAAAAGACTATACCTTTGCTGAAGGAATGAATAAACGGTCATGTTGATTATTGCCTACATGGTCTTGGACAGGGCTGGAGGTCTGGCATATGTAAAAAAAAAGGCAACAATTACATTGTGTGTTTTAATGAAAGAAAAATAAGACAGTATATTCAAAAAAGTCTTTCAAAAGGGTCATTTATGACTAATGTCTTGTCCAACCTTGCCATTTTTATAGATAATAAAATTTATATTAAAGTCATAACAGCTTGATTTATTTCTCCTACTAGAATTCAATTTGCAAAGAAGGTTTAAATGAAGACAGGGAAGGGACAAAGCACTGTTGAAGATGAAGTTTCCCAAACATTGCCATCTCTGACCCTTGCCTTTCAGAAACTAGTGCGGAAGACACAGCAGTGCTTTGTATCACGAGAGTGCCCCTGTCCCTTGTGACCCTGCCCCTGTATAAACAGGCACTGGTTCAGGGGTTCATATTGTCTCTTGAATTCGGGACATGCCAACCCCTATTGGAAAGTACAAAGGACACAGTTTTCCTCCCTTGTCTTCCAGATTCTTCTGCTCTGTGGCATCTTCTTTCCTTAGTCTCCAGCGTACGCTGAAGTAGTTACTCAAGTTTAGATCGATAGTACCCATATTACTGTGTATAAAATCATTAGGCAGATTGTTAAATTGCAGATTCTTTGGCTGGGATCCACGAAGAGTATGTTTGGTAAGAAGCCAGGTAATATTGAGGCAGATGGTTCCATGAGCCATACTGCCTCAGAGAAATTCTTCAGATTCAGGGCCAGCCCGTTTCTTCTGCCTCTGTTCCTTCCACCTGGCTTTTGTTGGTGTTTGTGTAGCTCTGCTCCTCCTCGCTTATACAGTAGCACGATTCTCGGCCATATATCAGAGCCCTGTTTGAACAGCATGCTCCCGGACCATGCTGCCCGTGTTAGAAGGTGACGGTTTAATCACCTTTCCAGCTAGCTTCAAAGAAATTTACCAAATGCTTTCATTTACAAAAGAAAATATATTTAAAATGTCCAAGTGCCACTTTCAAAGGTATCCTTCCCATGACTTAATTTGTGAAAATATTTTTTTCAAAAAATGTTTTGTACTGAATAATTTGACTTGAGACGATTTTCAGGTGTTTATGGAACTAGAAAGGGGATCATTTAAGGAGGTTGATGTTTTCATCCTTCGACTGTCGCAAGTGTTGGATATTTTCATTATCTCCCCAAAGCCCTATTGCATCATGTATGTAATCTGGAGCATTTGAGACCTTTTCCTCTCAGGGTCTCCTCTGCACTCCCAGATTCTCTCTAAGGATGAAATGACGCATGGCAGGCCCTGCCTTGGCCCTGTGCTTGGTCCAGGGTGGTCTCTGTAGCTGTTAGTCCTCAGATATCAGTAGTATGCATGTCTGCAGAGTTTCCCCCATTCCACAGAGATGAACAGAAGATGGGAAGTGGGGTGTGAACATGGAGGCTCATAGAGAATGAAGTGGGTTGGTCTTTAGAGCTGTGGACAGAAACAGCTGAGTAAAAAGGTCAGGCACGGTCCTTCTCAATGAGGAGTCCCAGCTCTGCTTTGGGCATGATGCCCAGAGGAAGCCTTGCATTCCTTTTCAAAGGTGCTGTCATGGGTGGTGATATTTCTCCCGTTAACACGAATGTACCAGAGGTTGCCACTGGCTTATTCCCAACAGGTTGTGACTGCCCTTTCGTTTGTAGCCACAGCTGCTATTCAAGAAGCCTGTGGTGTTCTTTGACGCTTTGGCTTTAGGACCCCATTTCAAAGCGTTCTGATTGTGGCCTGCCAGGTGTACCACTGGTCTTCCCAGTGACTCCCAGCCCTCGCGCCTCTTTGAAGTGGTGGCAATTGCACTGCACAGCAGAGTCCAGAAGTTCCTGTATACTCGGGGTCCTTAGCTGTGGTGGTTATGCAAACACCAGAAAGTCTGACAAAGGCCATTCATTATCTACCCTGTGGCTGTGACCTAGAGGTCAGTCCTTCACCATTTCTTTTTTCTCATTGCTGTCCCCAAGCAAGGCATAGTCTTCACCTTGATTTTACCAACCTTGGCATTTATGACACCAAGTATGGGGTTTCCTGGTCATGAATGCATCCCATAAACCATGGAGCTGAGAAAATATGCACAGAATGGTTAAGGCACAGATGTGGCAGGGTTTTTTTTTTTTTTTCCCTTTTATGAGGCAATGGACAAATTCAGCAAAGCCCTAATGGGATTGCTAAAGAAAAAAATTCTTCAATAAAAATTTAATTATCCACAATTGCTTAGCGTTAAAAAAGAAGAATCTGTGCAAAAGAAACATAAAAACACTAGACACCGTTTCTCCTCCAGTTTACAGCCTGCAAGCTGCAAAGCTTGTACACACGTGTGGGGCTGGATCAAGGATAACATTAGCAGCATCGACCAGGCTGAGTGGCTGTTTTTGATGGGAAAAGCACAGATTTCACAGAGGCTGAGAAAAATGGTTCGCATTCCCATAATTATTCTGAGCTCTGGCAAACTGCATAGAAGGCTCTTTCCCCTCTGCCCACCCCTTGTACTTGTTAAACAACCACCATGTTCTTCTCTGTGGGATTTATATGTGTTTTCCCCCCTCTCAAAACAGTTGAGCAACGCCATGCATGAGAGGCATCCAAAATATCACCCACCAGGAGATTTCAGCCCAGCAGAGAGACGGAGTGTGGGTGTGCCTGGGAGCTTTCCCACTACCTCTCCAGATTCGCAGATTCGGCTGGCACGAGCCCCTTTCTCTTTAAATTGTATGTTTGTTTTTATGTGTTGGCTTTTATGCTTAGTAAGTTATAACCCTGTTGGGGCAGACCCTAAACCCTGTTTAAAAAAAAATCAAATTACTTTATACCCTGAGTGTGTTCTGCAAATAAAATCGATAAACAGAAGCTCCCTTCAGATTTATGAGGGCTTAGGACCAAGAGCTACAAACTGCTTCAGACGGTGGACACACAAGTTCTGGGTAATCTTTCCCAGTGAATGTTTTTCATTAGAAATGCCTCCAAATGATTTATCACATAATTATACTTTATACAACACCATCTTTCTCATAACTACAGATGATAGTTGTGCCGGCCAGCTCTCTCCCTTTGCGACCCAGGCAATGCCCAGCAGCCATCTGCACTGACTCTCTCAGAGTGTACAGTGGTCAATCTTGACTGTCAACTTGATTTAGAATCACCTAGAAGATACACCTCCAGGGGAGGTCTGAGAGAATTTTCAGAGAAAGTTAACTGAGCAGGAGGGATGACTCCCTGAATGGGCTGGGGTTTCAGTCTGAATGCAAAGGAGAAAGCTAGCGGAGACATTCATCATCTTCCGCTTCCTGACCGTGGGTGCAATGTGAGCAAGCACCTCCTGTTCCTGCCGCCATGACGGACCGCATCCGCAAACTAGCAACCTGATTAAGCCCTTCCTCTTTGAGTTGCTTCTTGTTAGGTATTTGGTCATGGGATAAGAAAAGCGATGAACACAGCGTTCTCATTACTGAATTGTTCATCTGGAGCTGTAGAAATCACTAACAAAACACCTTGTGCCTGTTCTCTGTCCCACTTTCCAGCAGCTGTCTCTTTTGACGCGTAGGGCGGTGTGCCTAGGAGAGTCTCATCTCTGTTTCCTCTACCTCATCATCCTTTTGCTTGTTCATTCTTACCAGTAGATATGAGAGATTAAAGCTTAGTGGGGAGGAGGTAGAAAGGAGGTGGAAGAGAGGAGGAAGAGGAGGAGGATAATTGACTCATAGTATTGGATTCCAGAGAACAATTTTTCTTCATCCTGTCTTTTTCTTTATACCTCTTCCACTAAGGCATGTAAAGATAGAAATAACCAAAAATGTTCCCATAACTGTTAGTTTGCTGGAATAAAGTCATCAAAGTAAGTTTGCAGAGTAATAAACCTAGACTATTTACTTATATACTTAGTCCTCATACAACAAACAAGTCTAGTAATTTTCATTGAATTTTTACTAGGCTATAACCAGCGAGCTAGATGCCCTCTGGTGGAAAAGGAAACATTTAGGTATGGGGGTGATTTTCTATCATCCATGATTGGTGGCTTTACTGTTCTTATAAAGCCATAATTTATTGTGTGCTAGATTTATATTTGAATTTATTTCTTTGAGTGTTCCGAGCATTTTTGCCATATAATGAATGTTTAGGATGCCCTGTTAGATAAAGGACCTTGTATGCTATAATCAGAATGCTAATTTCCTAAAAATACCACGGAACAACATTTTTGCACATATGCATGTACAAATGAGAATTGAAGGGTGTGCACACAAGCAAATGTGATTCCAGATGGACACATTTACTCAATTTAGTAAAAAGGTATTTTTTACATTTCTGAAACGAATGGGGGTCTAAAATATATTCATGTTATGTGGCTTAGAACTCCCCATCATTGATACCTTTGCCATGTCTGGGTTGTTGCCTCTGTTCTAACACAAGATGACAATCTTCTTTGTTCTTCTCCCGTTGTTATTAAAGAATCATTCCTATTGAACTTTTGAAAACTGGGAAAATCTTGGAAGTTTGTATGGTAATTAATTACATAAAGTTCACACCTATAAGGTATGGCGAAGATATTAGCAGATAAGTCAAGAGCAACAAACTATAAATATTTTCTGAAGCATAGGATCAAAGACTGAAGCCCCGTGGAAAAACCTCTTAGTCAATTAACTAGCAACAGCTGAGCCACAGACCCACAAGGGCGAGGAGATGTACAATGTGTGTTTGTCAAAAAATAGCAAGATATGACAAAGCTATATTTATTTTCACTCTGCCTGTCTTCTGGAAAATGATTTACTGATTTCTGAACACGTGTCTAGAGGTTGGCAGCTTATTGAGGTTGCTTACAGAAAATGAAACACAGCTTCCATTTTTGTCCGAAACACATTTCTATAGGTGAACAAGTCCTAGATGTCAATGCAGGCATCATTAGCCCGCTGTACTTCAACGGGAGGGCGACTTGCTTTGTGTGCGTGGAATACTTTTCTACACTTGTATAATTGAAGTAATTGGCAATTATCACATGCCGGAGAGTTTGGGCATAGCAAGAAATGACCTCTTTAAATACATACTCGTTTGCTATTTGTGATTGTCTTTTAGAACTATACTCATGTTTTTTTTTTGTAAATCAACTGATATAATTACCAAAATTAATTACAGATAAAAACAGCAGAATATACTTTGCTGCTTTCTGCTTCTAGTCTTTGATCTATTTTAAAATGGCCTCTCCTGTTCCTCATTTGTATTCATTTTGATGCCATCAATTTGTTTCTCTATTACCGTTATTTTCACAATTTTCTGGCTCCTTTGGAACTCGCTCGATCCGCTTTGATCTGCTTCCCTTCGAGCTTTATTTTTGGTGCTGTTTTTCATGTTCTGTAAATTTTTTTTTGCCTCCTCTCCCCTCAGTTCTTTTGATTCAACTCTTTCTTAGGACAGGAGCAAACTCTAGCTTTGCGTGAACAGGTAAATGTGATTACAGGGGTTTGCGCTAAGAATGCCTACCTTTGTGCTGGTGAATAGTAATGGCTGCAAGCCTACTTCAAAGGCTCTTGAGAACAAAGAATCTTTTCTGAGGCCACTAACAAATCCAGCAATTCTTCCTGACCCATCTTGCCAAAAGATACCAACTAATGGCAGGACAAGCCTGTCTTGTGAAGGTAGCCAAGTGGGCTTGGGAACAAACATCTCCATGACATAATCAGGGGAGAACATACTGTTTATCTCTCTAATAACCGTCTTGAAGAAAATTAATGCTACTTTGTCCTTTGTGCAGAGCAGTGATTGAATTGTGTATTCATTTCTATCTGGACAAAGGCCAGCACATTGCAATACTTCTCAATATTAGATTTTCTTATTTAAAAATTAGATTTTATTGGCATTCTCCTTCTGTGATTTCTTCATTAAAAGCTTCATTAAGCATAAATCTCCTTTTACAAAGAAGAAAAACAAAAAAATTATTTTCAGGAGGTCATTTTAAAAGTCTTCTAGAAGGGTGCTGTTAAGCTTCACACTGGAGATTTGCCATGTCTCAGGGACCTGGTATTCCAGAGATGATACAATGATTGATTTTGCATGGATTTATCTAATATTAATTATATTTATGCTTGAAGCTATTTAATAAGCCAATGTGTTCCAGAGTCTCAAACTTTACAAATCTGATATTAAATCTTTTTTTTATTATTATTTTAAGGTAGGAGATAGGCAGTAATGTCTTGGTTCTGAAGTGACTTAACTCCTGGGGTCTTGTCTGCCCTGGAAGACACAACATCATGCACCAGAGAAAGAGAGTTTGCACAGCTACCATGCTGAGAAATGCTGCTAGCCAGTAAGGGGAACCGTGTGCTCTAATGGTGGGGTGGGTGGTTTTTGGCATAGGGGGAACATGTCCCTTACAACTGTGACAGGGAAAACGAAAGTGGTCACAGTTTTCCCAGCTTATATAGAACTGTCCTCAACTCCCCAATCACTACAAACATCGGACAAGGTCACTTCTTGGCTCTACAGAACAGCATTTTCTAAACAGGGATTATATAAGGCTGGTGTTGCCTTTGACTTCTTGACATTCTGTGTTTCTGGCTCACAACCTCCAAGTGAAGAGAGATAATTTAATGAACTGAATCGAAAGTCCTTCTCCATTGGGCTGAAAACTTTATATCATAACAATGAGAAACACAATGTAATATCAATGCACGCCAATCATACTAAAGCCTGAGGTTACTATCTCCGTGAATTTAAAGGGATATGTTTCAAAAGCCTGCAATGTGAGGATAGACCATGGAGATATCTCATACTTGCCAGAGTCCAAATGGAAAGAACCAGTGCTTGTTTATCCCAGTTGCTGAGAAGGTGAAGATAGATGAATCTTTGGGGCCCATTGGTCAGCCAGCCACCCTGATATACATGAAAAAACGGGGCTCTAGGCTAGTAAGAAGAGACCCTGCCCAAAACAACCTAGGGGTGTGTGCCTAAGGCATGGCACTCATGGTTGTCCTCTGGCCTCTACACATCTGTGTGCAGGGCATTTCCCCTCATTTCTCTCACAAACCTGGAGCCAGGGAGTGGAAAATTCATTTTGTGATCAATAAAAACTAAAGGGATGGATTTGTCCAAAATGTTATTTCCCCTCCCAAATGAAGAAATAGAAACAAGACCATCTAGGCTTTTACCTATGAGCATATAACAAGATGGTTTCTACACATAAGCTTTTTAAGAGAATTGCAAATGAAATTATTCTATTTTCTCTGGATAAGAACTGGATAGGTAGGTATAAGGTAAGGTGCATTTCTCTCAGGGCTGAGAGAGGTTTGAGAGTTTGAGACCCAGCGCCCATTGTTGGGTTGGGGCTGAGAGGACCTGAGTTCTGAGCCTCCTGAGCCAGGGTTGCTGGGATGCAGGCCCATGTTTGGAGACAAGGTGGTGCTCAGGCACCAGGTTTAAAGCTGGCTACCAACAAGAGCCAAGACAGGAAGCACAGTAAACAAGTGAGTGCCAGGATGAGATGACACGGAACGGTTCCCAGCGCCACTTGTTGGCAGCTCAAACGAGGCACCTGAAGCTGAGCCCGTGGAGGACAAGCTAGGTCGCCACATTGAGCAACGGGTCCTCCTCCCCTTGACTTTGCAGTTAGAAGTGAAGCTGTCTCCTGACTTCCTTGTCAGAAATCTGCCCCTTTTAGACCGAGGCAGTTTTTCTACTAATTTCTCCCCTCTGCCACATGCTCAGCAGTTTTGAGCCACTCACAGAACGTTCTTGTATTGGGTGCCTATAGCGGCATTTTGTTTGTATTTTAATAAATAAAGCTTGCCCGAATATTGAAGAGAAAAACAATCCTACTGGTCAGTCTTACAGATTAGGCAGTGGTAACACACACCTTTAATGCCAGTACCACACTAGTTGCCATAGAAACTGGGCAGTGCGTGCCTTTAATCCCAGCTCTAGGGAAGATTATAAAACAGGAGGAGACAGCTCTCAGGCTCAGTATCATTCTGAGATTCCTGGAGGCAGGATCGCCATTTTAGGATTGAGGTTGAGGTAAGAGTCAGTGGCTGGCTGTTTTGCTTTTCAGGGCTTCAGTTTGAACCCCAATTTCTAACCCTGAGTTTTTATTAATTGTGTCTCCCAAAGCTTCCCTGGCAGATGTCAGAGCACAAGCTGTACTCTCAGTTTGCAGGGTTCCATCTCACAGCACATGGAGCAGCAGAAGCCAGAGTGATTTCACATGGACCAAAGATACTGTGGTTGGATGCTCATGAGCCTTGAATGCGACCTGATCACTCCTTCCTCACTTCCTCTCCTCACTCAATGCCTGTCAACATTGTTAGGCTCAACAAAGTTGAGGCAGGCTCAACAAACAGGCTCAACAAAGTTAGGCAGACACAGAGGTGGCCAATAAAGATAGAATGGCAAGGTTCTGGTACAAAGAGAATATAAGAAAAAATATGAAAAGGAGATGAATTGACCAAAAGACCATTTGCATTTACCATAAAAGAATTCCACAGAGCAGAATAAGGCGCTAGGAAACTAGAGAGAGCTTAATGAAGCAGGGCTCCTATGAAGGAAGACCAGTGAGAAAATGCACAGGCAGTCATGGAGGATGGAGAAGTGGTCAGAAACACGGGTTTAATTTACAGATAAAGGGAACCCTAAGTGGCTTGATTGCTAAGGTAGATAAGAGCAATGTTTATCAAACTTTGTAATGCACACATAGAGATTATGGTTTCTCACCCCCTGGCTATAATGTATCTTGGGGCTCTTGCTATTCTCCTCTGGTCACCTCTTCTACTATTGTGCCTCCACACACAGTTTACACGCTGATACCCTCAGCTAAAGTTCTTACCTGAAATCCTGCCTCATGCTGCACCTTCTAGTCATTTGAATGCTTAAGAAATATCTTAAGCAAGACATCAAAAATGAAACTTCCCATAGCCCTTGTCTTTACACAGTAATTTTCGCAGTCATCTCCATGCTAATGAGCGGGGGTTCCTTCTACCTTGGGTCATGGCTCAGTCCATCAACAATTCACGCCTCCAGAAAATGTTCAGAATCAAACTGCTTTTCACAACCGCCTCCAGCACTCTCTACCTCCATCCTAGGCCCGCTACAGTCTGTTTTCTTAAGCAACAAGGGTGATCCCATGTCAGTCTTGGGCTTATACCTCTAAGTGGTTTTCCTCTGGGCATCATATTCAAAGTCTTATGCTGTCCCCTGTCACCTGACCTAAATGCCACCTTTTGGTGTTCTTCCTCTTTTATCCTTCTGTCCCACTCACTGGTCCCCGAATCATGACAGGAACAATGTCCCTTGACTCAAGGCCTTGGCCCTTTCTTGTTTCTAGTTGCACATATGGCACACTTCACTACTCCCCTGTAGTCTTTCCTCAAATAGGAAGACAGTATGAATGCATGGAGTAGGTGACAAAGGTCAGGACAGAGAATGGCCTAGTGGCGAGGATGGATAATTCTCTGTCTCAGTGAATTATACCTTACCAAGCTCTCCAACATTACATGTGTGAACTTAAGAATACAATACTGAGCATGAATTTGTTCCTTGAGCTTAACATTTGCTCTAAAAACAAAGCTAAAATAAACTACCTTGTCCAAGGTCACAAAGATAGAGGCTTCTGTAATCAGGAGTCATAGTACTCCAGTCTTGGGGCCCCAAGGCAAGGCCCTCCATGCATTAAAGTTTGCTATATAGCTATGATAATAGTAAAAACAATTAAATTGGTGAAGACCATGCAATGGCAGTCAAGAAAGGTTGCTGTTTCAGGCGCTTCAGATGGTCCGCTTGTTTTTCTGTTGCAGAAGCCTTGGGGGCAAGCACTGTCATTTACACATTTTAGAGGAGACTGACTCAGTGCTGGGTTTGTAGATGAACCAGGCACACCAGCAGGGATGGGAGAGCCAGGACAGCCGCTCTAGACCTGAGTCCTTTAGCATCATGCCAAATCCCTGCTTTGTCTGAGAAAACCTTTTGCTTTTCTGTTAGACGTGCTAGACACTCTGTAGAGCTGGATAGAGTTGAATTCTCTAGTTGGGTAATTAGAGACTAACTGTGCTCAAGAGATTTTTTTTTGAAGGCATATGCTGTTTAAGAAATACCATCTTTAAATTGAGGTTAAGTGTGAAGATCTTTCATCATAATCGATAATTGTCTGAGTCTTTTCAGGCAGTTAAACAGAGGTTTGTGGTTACAGAAATATGAGGCAGTCACGGCCACATTTTCTAAGGTAGATATTTTAACTTGGACCAAGATTATCAGCTTTGATTGCAAATTAACTTTTCTTCCCAGGGACAACTTGTCTGGACTTTCTGGGGGGATCCTGGCAGGCAAAGGCAGGGTTTTTTGCTCACCTGGGGTGATTGTAAGCAATCTGCTTGAATTCATCCTTCCAGTTGGGTCTCCCATAGAAGGTCTTCTGCCTTAAGCCTGTAATCACATCCAGGCTTTCATCCCAGTGTAAAGCTATGTGAAAAGCCTAAATTAAAAAAAAATATATATATATATAGTATCAGTTGACATTAAAAAACAACCATAAGAACCATCTATAAACAAATGATGAACTCACTATCATCATTTGTATGTTTAAAATATTTTAAACAGGGCTTGGAATGCTTTATTAGCAGATGCCTCGAATGTTGTGCTTTAGGGCAAGTGTCATGTCTCATCTGTCTGTGTATTTATTCTTGTTGGGACAAGATGCTGCCCTGTACAAAGACAGCCTGGGAAGGATGGGAGTCATATGGTCAATGTGGTTAAGGGAACAAACGCTGAACAAGTTAGCTTTATTTCTGCCAAACGTCCTAAAACTCAATCTCCTCCCACTGTCCCCATTCATTTAATATTAAATCCAGGGGACTTGAGAGGGCATTTCCAGGCAAAAGTGCCATGAAATGCCCAGGAGGAGTTTGGGTCTTATAATAGGATATGCCTACTGTCGTGATATGGTTGAAAGCCATTCCAGTTTTTTAGGGCTGCTTCCCCCATGCCCTAGATACCAAAGTCTGCAGAGGCTCAAACCTGCAGAGGTTATACTTGTGTATAACCTACACATATCCTGTCATATATTTCAAATAATATTTTTGGCCTATAAAGCCATAACAACAACTTGGTAAATATTCTCTGTCCTGTATTATTGTTTAGGGAATAATGTAAAGAAATAAGAAGGATATATATATATACATATATATATTCAGTACAGATATATTTATTTTCAAATATTATCAGTCCTCAGTTGGTTGGCTATACATAGGTAGAGCTCAAAGATATGGAGAGCCAACTATATATATTAGTAGGTCTCGAGTGCTGAGGGGATATACTTGATGATAGGATGCTTATGACGGAAGAGTAAGGGGTCCGGATGGAACTGTGTAAGTGACTGGCTTCAGATCCAGTGAATTCACCCAGTCCTTGTATAGTTAGAGGCCTGTAATTAAGAGCCTGGGGCACACTAATCCTTATAGCCGAACAAAAGTACGATCATCGGCTTTAGCCCTTGTGAATCCTAGACGTTACCTTGTTTTTCCCAATTCAGGTATGTTTGCTCTGCACCATTCCTGGGTACCATTGCCACCCCCGGAGCTCCCATACTAACGTTTCTCTCACCCTCTAACTCTTGAGAGCCACGGCAGTTTGGATTACAGCCCTGCTGCACTCTCCTCATGCCGCGGCTTCCCGCTTTGAAGATGACTTGCATGAAGGGTTCTTTTCCTAGTCTAAAAAGGCAGCGTGCGCCCCAGAGGTTCACATTCATGCCAGAGTGGCTGCCCTGCAAGACCAGTGGACAGGGGCAGACTGGCCTTCGGAATGCCAGACTATAGGGATTTGCAGCCAGCAAGTCTGACCTTAGGGAACAGTGCTCAAGTTGCAAAAGGGTTTGGGAATAGGACTTCATGCGGCATGAAGATGGGGAAATGGAAGGGGATTTGGACTGAGGTGTCAGAGAGAGGAACCACCAGGAGCAAAGGCCTTGAACACAGCAGGATGCATGAGCATCCATCAGTCAACAGCTCTGGGGCAATAGGAAAAGAATGAGGCTTGCCTAGAAACAGGTCAGGCTAAGGAGGTCCTTAAAGTACTTGTTAAGACATTACAGCTTTCTCTCATGGGGAGAGAAAGGCCTTCCTTCCTTACTTCTGTGGGAACGCCCAATCTCTGGTGTTCAAACATTTGGAATTATAACTGTTCCATATTTCTCAACCCACTGTTCAATTAATCTCAAACTCTTTAGAGTTGCCCTTCATAATACCGCTCCCATCTGTCCCTTCTGTTCTTGTCAATTTGCCACTTTGAGGTTGTTGGATTCAGTGTAAGAATCTCGGCTCTTTCTAAGACAGCCTCTGGGTGCCTGAGTCGCTGACAGAATACACCAACGGTTTCTTTTCCTATGTGGAGATCACTGATTTCCTGCTCGAAATCTGGAAGTGTGAAGGATTTCTGACATGCCATGGGAAAATTTAAGAAACTGTCAATTTTACTTTCTTTTAGGAAAAAAAAGGTGTATTTTATATCTTAGTCCTGAAAGGGGCAAAGATATGGCAGGGCAGGGTTGTGCTGTCCCAAAATCCACTTAGGAGTTCTGTTTAGAGAACCCGAGTCTCATAAATCCCAAGAGACAGGGATTGGCTAAGTGGACACTTTGGATCAATTTGCCTTACAAGTGGAAGAGCAAGCAAGGGTCTGGGAAGTTGGAGACAAAAGCCATGTCTGTGCTTTACCAAATGGGTCATCAGTCAAGAATCCCACTTGAGTAGCAAAAACGTTTCTTTGGAAGACATAATTAACACTATTTAATCCATTAAGATCTGTCAAGCCTGGTTCCCAAGAAACGTACAATTCAAATTATCTCAGAGGGTTGAATATTTGAGGAAAACTGGAATTAAGACCATAAAAATTCATAACACTTTTTGAATTTAAACCAGAGTCTTGCTCACTTATAGAAGCATAGAGCCAAGTTACAGTGAAGTTGAGAGAGAGAGAGAAGGAGAGAGAGAGAGAGAGAGAGAGAGAGCGAGCGAGCATTCACAAAACACATAGAGCAACCATTTGTAAATTTGGGACTGGTACATAGCTCCTTCGCTTAAACATATTTTCCTTAAAGATATATATATCAATGATACCACCTACATATCATCTAGAGAAAGCACCATTTAAATTACGTATTTCATAACCTAGAATAACAGCTTTGTTAGCCCCAATGTTTGGGGAGTCTGTTGCTGGAGAGAGGGCCTTATTGTTCGTACTGGCTGCCCAGCTAGCTTAAGCCCCGAAATAACTACACAGGAACTGTATTAACTAAAACACTGCTTGGCCCATTATCTCTAGCCTCTTATTGGCTAACTCTCACATCTTGATTTAACCCATTTCTATTAATCTGTATATTACCACGTAACAGTGGCTTACCGGGAAAGATGCGGCACGTCTGTCTCTGGTGGCTCCATGGTATCTCTCTCCTACTCTGCCTTTCTTCCTCCCAGAGTTCAGTTCTGTCTTCCCTGTCTACCTAAGTTTTGCCCTATCAACTAGGCCAAGGCAATTTCTCTATTCATTAACTGATGAAAGCAACACACAGACAGAAGGAGCTCCTACA
Organism: Alexandromys fortis; assembly: GCF_014885135.2. Lineage (NCBI taxonomy): Eukaryota > Metazoa > Chordata > Mammalia > Rodentia > Cricetidae > Alexandromys > Alexandromys fortis. The sequence goes on from NW_026067907.1 coordinate 3,951,087, forward strand.
CCAGGAGTCCAACTGAATTCTGGTGCAGTCGTCATTTAAACACTGACTGTGATAGTTTTTTTTTTTTTAAATCACTATTAGAATTGTCAGGGGGTTGACACACCATCTTGGCCAAGCTCAATCTTTATACTATATTACTATAACGACTTTCAGAACTCTGCCCAAGCAGAAGGTCATCTCAACTTCAGGTACCTGCTTCTTGAGAATCCCTTAACAGAGAGAATTCTCTATGCAAATCATGAGTCCATAGTAATTTTCCGGCTCACATGCTTTTCAGTATGAAAGGCCAGATAGAAGCAACCGGGAATCTTTTCTGTTTTACTCTGAGCAGCATAGAATCAGAACCAATTAGGAATTCAACAGATGATGTAGCCAATTAGTGACAGTCACCAATGCCACTCTTAAAATGATAAATTCGAACTTTAAGATTCCTAATATCTGGGTTTGTTGTTTATTGCCCACGGTGTTTATCTTTTCTGTTCCACAGTAAGATAGCTAGAGGTCTTTTTATTGCTACATCTTAACTAGTTTTTTCCAGTCTAGTTTGATTCTGTTCTTCTCTCCGTTTTGAGGAACTTTCGAAGAGTTTTTTTTTTTTTTTTTTTTTTTTTTTTTTTTTTTCTTGGTTCTGCCTGATAAGCCAGCAATTCATTGTCAAAATGGGTTCTTTTTGAGAAGGGCGGCAGTATTGGAGAGCCTGGATTTTACTGATACCTGGTTTTCGTCCCAGCTAGTAAGGAATATATGGTAACTCAGCAAGTGAGCTTTCCCTCGCTCACTCATCCGTGTTTCCAGTGAAAGTAACAGATCTGCAAACCACTCAAATGCTCCGGCATCCCGGCAGATCCAATAGAAGTACACCTGTCGGGAGAGAAGGCAGGTGTGCTGAGAGTCACAGGCTACTTTGTAGCTGTTAAATGACTTGAGCCCAAATGGGCCATTCTGCTAAATCACACATTTTTCTTACCAGTGAACAAACCATCATACCATGATTTCTTTTTGGGAAAAAAGAAAGAAAGAAAGAAAAGAACAAAAGAAAAAGAAAAGAAAACTCCCATTGTGTCTGAAAAGGCCCAGACTGAATTCAAGGAGTCAGGGTTTCCGTGGGCTGTGCCAGCCTCTTTGGATGAGGATCAACTTTCCACACTTCTGACTGGGCTTCTTCTGAACAAGATTAATAATCATAACTCACGGTGTCTTTCATTGCTCCCCAAAGGGGATAAGCTGCTAGACCGGCCCCCTTCATCTTTACTTATGACCTAAGCTCAAGATTTCAACTCTCCTCTCTGGAGACCCCGCAAAGGCTCGGGCACTAATCCACTTCACCAGCCACAGCCTCTGGAGAATGGAGATTATGGTAATTGCAGAATGAAGTCTCATAAGACAGAAATTTCCTCTCAGTGAGACATATCAATGCCCTCGAAAGCTGGTGGGTAGAGGCTGTGCCTGCCCACGTGTCAACTGATGCAGTAACAATTGTTTCTGGGAAGGTTTTGTTTTTGTTTACTGATTTTTAAAACAGTCTCTCAGTGTTGAGCAAATGGCAGGTGACAAGAAGCAGTTTGGGTTTGCTAAAAGAAAGGCTTAGCTCTGTGCTTTGAGTCTCAGATAAATGTATCTAGAAGAAACCACATGAGACGAATCTCTTTGTCCTCTGGGTTCCACTCCCACACTTCTACCCCCTGCTGTTCACCCAAAGGGACATCTCTGGGCCTCAGCAGTGTCTGTAGGGCCTGCTCCCCACTCCAGGTATGGTCTGATGTGTTAGCACCTGAAACATGCCCTCCAATGGCCAGGGTTTGTTTCCCTCCCTCCTCTCTCAGTCAGCTTGCAAGCTCACCATCATATCATTAGATTTATAAATGAGATTTAATTAGTATCACAAGGAAAAGAAAATGGCAGAATGTATTTCATGGCTGAATATCTTGCCTATTCTCTTCAGATTTCTGCAGATATTTGTGATGTTAGCAGTCAGGAAGAGTAGGAGGTGAGACTCTAAAGACCTTCCTCTCAGAAGCAGAGGTTGCATATTTTCTGGATGGCTCCTGCTCAAATGAAAATTTATAATATTAATCCAAGGTGAAATGATCCCTTAGACCAGTAGTTTTCAACCTGTGGGTCACTATCCCTTTGTGTGTGTAGGTTGTATATCAGATATTTTGCATATGAAATATTTACATTATGATTCATAACAGTAGCACAATTACAGTTAAGAAGTACCAATGAATTTTTTTTTTTTTGAGACAGGGATTCTCTGTGTAGCTTTGGAGCCTGTCCTGGACAGGGATTCATCTGCCTCTGCCTCCTGAGTGCTGAGATTAAAAGTGTGTGCCAACATCACCCAGCTGCAATGATATAATTTTAGCGGCTATGTGAGGAACTGTGTCAAAGGGTTGCAGCATTAGGAAGGTTGAGAACCACTGTCTTAGACCTTAGGCACAATTACTACCTCTAAAAGACTGTTCTCGTTTTACCTGGCTGTCATCCCTCCCTGGAGTGTGTAATCCATAGACCCACCAGGTAGCTTCAAAGCATAACAGAACTGAGAGCTAGCTCTTCCTGCTGAATATCCCAAGAGTCCTCATGAGCAGAGGGCGGTGCCCATCTACTCATTCACTGGTTCACAAATGCTTACACAATGATTACTACGGGTAGAAACCAGTTTACACTCCGGAACAATGATAGTGAAGAAGCCAGGAAGACAGACATACAAAGAAAATGCCCATCTTCATGGAATTTGTATCTTGGAGAACGAGGGTGGTGTATAAATGCATGAAGTAGAGATGTCAGATGGTAATTAGGCAGTGCAGAAACAAGGCAGTCTGGGAAAGGTCACAATATTGACTCCAATGGCAAAGGGAGACCCTACAGAGGAGATACTTGAACACAGCCGTGGAGGGAAGAAGGCATCAGGTGGTGTTCTAGTTTCATTCTGTTGCTGTGATAAAGCACTCGAATCAAAAGAAACATGGTCCCAGTCCATCACTGATGTAAGTCAAGGCAAGAACCCAAGCCGGACCATGGAGAAGAAACCATGGAGGAATACTACTTGTTGGCTTGCTCTCTGACTCTCTCATGGACTCATGCTTACCTAGATTTTTCTTTCTTTCTTTCTCTTTTTCAATAAAGTCCAGGACCATCTGCCCATGGTGGGCTGGCCCATCTTGCATCAATAAACAATCAAGACAATTCTGCTGGGGAATATTATTTTTAGGTGTGTGACTTTTGTTTACGCTGCCTTTGTTTAACTCTGTGAAGCTGTGTTACTTTGCCTGTCTAAAACACCTGATGGTCCTAATAAAGAGATAAATGGCCAATAGCAAGGCAGGAGCAAGGGCAGGTGGAGCTGGCAGGCAGAGAGAATAAATAGAAGGAGAAATCTGGGAGAAAAGAACTAGCAGCAAGAGAACAGGGAGGGGAGGATATCGAGCCAGCCACCCAATAAGTCACAGAGTAAGAAGGAAAGAAAGATATACAGAAATAGAGAAAGATGGGCATCCAGGAACAAGCAAGCAGCCTCCTACTACACAGAGGCAAAAACTGGTCAGGTTAAGCTAAGAAAAGCTGGGAAGAAACAAGCCAAGCTAGGGTTGGGCATTCATAACTAATAATAGGCCTCTATGTGTCATTTATTTGGATGCTGGGTTGTGGACCCCTCAAAAAGTCAAAAGAGTAAAACATCACACAATACAATTCCTCACAGATATGGTCACAGCCTGATCTAGACAGTTCCGCAATTGAGGCTTCTCCTTTCATATGATTTAGGCTGTGTCAAGTTGACAATTAAGCCTAACCAAACCAAGACACTTCATCCCTTGTCAAAACCAACACATCACTGTTAAACAATAACCTTTTCTTTCTTATCCCTTATGTTAATATCATACTATAAACACAGCCTGCAGTTAAAAGTTCCATAGCATTTAAAAATTCCAATGCTTTAAAAGTTTAACGTCTCTTTAAAAGTCTAAAACCTTTTATAAAAATAAAAACAAGTTATATATCCTGCAATTGCAAAAAGGAAGACTTGGGCTAAAAATAACCAGACCAGGATATGGAATAAGGGGAATACTTACCCACTGCTGGTGGGAATGCAAACTTGTACAGTCAGTGTGGAGGTTCCCAAGGAGGACGGGAACCATCTACCTCAAAATTCACTTATACCACTTTTGGGCATGTACCCAAAGGACATTTCATCCTACTACAAGACACTTGCTCATACGTATTCATTGCTATTTTATTCATAATATCCAGAAATTGTAAACAACCTAGATGTCCCTCAACAGAAGAATGGCTAAAGAAAATATGGTGTGTTTATACAGTGGAGTATTACTTAGCCATTAAAGAAATAAAGTCATGGAATTTTCAGGCAAATAGGTGGAACTAGAAAAAAAATCACCCTGAGTAAGATATCTCAGATCCAGAAAGACAAATATGGTATGTATTAACTTATATGTGCATATTAGCCTTTAAGTTATTGATAACAAAGCTACAATCCACCGAACCTAAAAAGGCAGGCATAGAGTAAGGGACTGGAGAGTACAGATAGATCTCATTAGAAAAGAGAGATAGAACAGGTAATTATGGATGGATGGGTGGGCGGGAGTTGGATGATCAAGTGGAAAAGGAGACGGGGTAGGAGATTGTTGAGGAGAATACAAGGAGACAGCTAAAATTAAGGGCCATTTGAGGGATATTATAGAAACACATATTACAGTAGAAACTTCCTAAAATATACACAAAGACTCACAGCCAGACACCACACACACACACACACACACACACACACACACACACACACACCCTCCCTCCATCATGCAACTCTGACGCCTTTCAAATCAGTACTGGATAAGTGACCTTTGTATACTGCCGTGTTCAGCTACCAGCTTGAGAGGCAGCCCTGCCCCGCTGGATCACAGCTCTGTGGGCTGACCCTGAGGAAACACTTCCCAGAAGACTTCAGGAATGATGCTGACCTCTTATTAATTGTGACTGATTCTTTAGCCCCCGATGACCAGCCTCCACTAGTGAAGCCCAGTGTTCTCCTCAGAGGAATTACACCTTTTTGACAACCACAGCTGCTTCTTCAATTCCACATCACCGACGACCACAATTCTTAGCCAAAAATAGAACACAAATGGTCCATAGTCCAATTATTAATTATATCCTTGCTGCTTTCTGAGACCTCATGAGTAACACCTCTACAGTCCACATCTCCCTCAGAGTAATCTTCCAAGTTCCCATAAGAGTGCATTAAGTAAGCTCCAAGCACTCAATGGCTTTTCTAGCCCAGTGTTCCAAAAATAATAATTAAAAAAAAAACAAAGCGAACAATAAAAAACTGGTTTCTGAGCCCATTCTGACCTTTCTTACCTGAAAAATGCCCACATCTTAGCATTCTCCCCACTGCAACCTTTGTCTTTTCAAATAGCAATTGTTCCCAGCCTTGCTTTCTGGCATAGCAGTGTGTCAGTGTTCTTAGAGTTTGCGAGGCCTTTCATGCTTTTGCTTCGCTGTCTTTGCCTTGCGAGCTTTTCCCCCTCCACAATCGACTTATGGGGACATCGGCCTCTTTGGTGAGAGAGACAATGGAGGGAAAGTGCACTGGCCCCTGTAGACGTGCTTCAGAGGGACAAAGGGAAGGGGAGACTTTGAACAGGAGAGAGCGTATTTACTTTGACTTCTCTTTCATGTCTCTAATGGCGGGGACACTTACTGTGAAGGGACATCAGAGTCCCACCCCTGCGTTTGGCCCAGGAGAAAGGATGTGGTCAACAGGAGAACAAGTACCCCAAACAATCAGCTGCGGCTCTCTGATCTGGGCCTTCCCCACCTCAGTCTCCAAAAATAAAACAAACCCCAAATCAGCTCCCCGTGCAAAGCGCGGCTTTGAGAATTCCGCAGTGGATACAGGAGTCTAAAATACCCAAGGTTAAAAGATTGTATCAAGCAGAAAGTCAGTAAAATAACATTCTGGGCTTCCACAGTGACAGAAGCTACCCCACATTACTGTGGAGACAGTGTAGGCTCAGGGGCTTTAGGAATCCATTCTGGGATCATAAGATTCTCTGTGTCCTTTGGGCGGACACAGCTCGGCTGTGCCCATCATGGAAGTCTGATCTGAGCTCATTCCTAACAGTGCACTGTGTCCTGTCTCAGCTCATTTCCATGTTCCAAGACCCGAGCCCTTCCATAAAGATCAGTAGCCCATGTGTAACAGGTCAGAATGATCTAGAATCAGCAGGAGATAGATCTTTGCAAATTTTTTTTGTGAACAATTCCAGAAAATATAAAAGGTAGAGCTGCTAATTAATTTTTCTACTTGGTCTCGTGGATTCTCCAAGGAGAGTGTCCTGTTTTCAGGCTAGACCATCTCAGAAGCCTATGCAATGGCTCAGTTACATTATACAACACGCAGTTCCTTAAGCCCCAGACTGGTTTCCCAAGAATGATTTAAAAAAGTATTTATAATCCATGGCAAAGAAGGGAAGTGTCCAGGCAGGCACAGATGTAAAAATGAGGAGAACACAGCCACTAAATACCCGGGTTCTGTGACCTGTCCTGAATCCTGGCTTCACTATGGAGGCACTGTGGAACTTGGGTAGGTTGTTTAGTTCAAGCTTCTCTTACTATATGGATAAACCATCCATACACACAGCACCGCTCATGAGCTTTCTGTGAGAATAAAGAACAAGGCCTTTTGAAGCATCTGGCCCACGTCGGAAGGATACTGTAGTGTTAGGATGTTTGCTGCTATGGGTAGGTGCTTCATGTCATTTGGAGACATGAACAGAATGGGTGCCATGTATTTCTACCTTAGAGCAAACAGGAACACTGGCCTTCCTTGGTCGTTTTCTCATTGGCCACTAAAGAATTTTAGAGATGGCCATTGAGAGGAGGTGAAGCCTTAATTTTGAAGACCAATCTTAGAATTGAAACGTCAGTACGAATCAAATGACCTAGTTTCTCAAGTGGATTTCTTCACTATGGAAAGTACACCCTAGACTCCATGTGTACTAAATTCGTGTGGCAGCATTTGATGTGTGTGTGTGTGTGTGTTTGTGCACACGTGTGTGTTTGTGTATGTCTGTGTATGCACGCGCGCATGCGTGCATGTGTGTGTGTGGCTCGATCTTGCTACCGTGACACTGTCTCTTCCCAAGGAGCAGGGAAGTGGGTAGTCTGCTGCCTCCATCCAGGCAGCACACCTCCATCTCCACACTGTGCACAGGACAGAACAAAGAACAGCCATGCCACTTCGGGAAGGAGACCCTGCATAGTGGACAATTGCGAAAATAAGAACGTTTATCCCTGGAAAGATAGAGACTGCAAATGCCATTTAGAGAATGTACCATCTCCCCAATAAATAGCTGCTATTATTTTGCAGGTTCTATTTTGCCGTTGTTATTTTCAAAATAATCCTGAATGAATATAACAGTGTAAAAGAGACCAAAAAAATAGAAGAATGAATTTGTTCTTCCATATGAGACTCTCCAGTATGTAAAATGTGCAGCTTTAAAGCAATACAATCATACAATTATTTTTCTGGAACACCATTAAGACTAGATCAGCTATTGTAAAATGCTTTTCATCCATACGATTCTTTTTCTTTAAGCCATTATTCTGCACGTTAACCATCTCAGAACTTTATTACTATCTTGCCATCTGGCCCATGACTAGATGTCTTTGTGATTGCTCTAATTATAGTTAGTAATCCTTATTGAAACATTCCCCAGCGGTAGAACGATTCTCTAGATGATATTCTATGGAATACTCTCAGGTACCAAAATAACCATAAAGCTGGCTATGCTGGCACTTGACAGGCAGAGGCAGGTTGGTCTCTGTGAGCGTGAGGCCAGCCTGGTCTACATAGTGAGACCCTGTCTCAAAGAAAAAATAGAAACAAAAAATAAAAAGAAATGCATTATTAGATAGTGACACAGAGCTTCAAGCCATGTTACAACGGAGGCCCAAAGCAAACCAAATGCTGATGGCATCAATAACGGGAAGTTTTTTATTATATGTTTTATTTAAATCCTTTCTTGTATCAGAATTATTGCCAAAGCTAGTAGAGTTAATAAACCCAGGCGCTGTACATGCTAGGACTGTCCCCTTCCCATAGGACAAGGATAATTCCTAATGGGGTACCAGAGTTTTCTGAGGCCACCTAATGAAAGTGGGGAGCCTACGCGTGCTTGGGAGAGGCAAATGTGGTCTGAGCCACCTTGATCAACTGATTGCTGATTTCTGTGACTTGCAGAGATGATCAATTCCAGGAGTGGCCAGAGCTCCAGTGTGAAGGAAAGCACAAGTAAATAATTTCTCAAACTAAACGGATTAAATTAAATGCATTTTTCATTCATTAGGAAAGGGAGCAGGCCCCTCTTTGTTTTATTAATATCTTTAAGTAGAGTATGGATTTTTTTTTGCCTTTCTTGGCCTCTTCCCCTTGTTCCCACTGGCCTGTACTGTCTTTTTATTTGAATTATCTGTTTATTATATTAGGTTAGGAACCCAAAGGCCATTTTTCCGGGACACACTATAAATACCCATTATCACCGTTATCTATTATTGAATTGATGAAGAGAGACAATTATGAAGGAATTAGATTATCTCAGCTTTTCTGTAATCTGTTTTATTGTATTCTGAAGATTACCTATGCAGTTAAGAAAATGAACCGAATCTCCCAGCTGGCACTTCCCTCGGCGTCGTCTACGCGGCTGTGATATTAAGGAGAGCTAAAATGTGTAAGCCAATACATTTATGTCAGCAGTCCTCCCCCTCCCCCCACTCACACACACCTGTTTCATTCATCATGCTGACGGTTTGCACAAGCAAACTGTCCCAACTTCTTTCAAGAGTTCTTTCCACAAATTGAGTGTGATGCCAAATGAATCATAGCCTTTAGGCGGGACATGGAGGACTTTTATCACCACAGGGCGTTTACACACTCAGCACACGGCTTCCTCCATGTTGCACCAGAGACTTCTCACCCACCTTCCTCTCCTCCCTCACCCACAGGGCCACCCCCACTCTTGTCTCTATCTTAGCAACGCTTATGCTTACTTCTGTGCGGGAAATACCTCTTTAATGCAACGCGACTTGTATTTTCACTTCCTTCAATCGACCCATCCTTATGTTTGTGGTTAATTTTCCTTCCTGGGTAATTGGTTCCTTCCTCTTTGCCCTCCATCTATTTTATATTAAATTATTATTACTTGAATGATGTGCACGTGCACGTGTGTATGTATGTGCTTGGGTGTTTGTGTATAGGAGCGCAGATGCATGGGTGTGTGTGTGGAGTTGAGAGAACGACCTTCAGTCTGTGTCTTAATCTTCCACTTTGTTTGACATGGGGGTCTCTTGTATGTCGCTACATATATCAGGCTAGCTGGCCCTTGAAGTTCCAAGGATTGTCCTGTCTCTGCCTCCCATCTCACAGTAGGAACAATGGGTTTACAGACACAACTTTCAGGCTTGGATTTCTGGAGCTTCTGGGGACTCAGATTCAAGTCCTCACGTTTGTGTGGCAAGTATTTTATCGAGAGAATCATCTCCCCAACCTGCTTTATAACTAAATATAGAGACAGAAACAAAGACACTCTAAAGTGTTTGCTTCAAACAGACAGTGCTCCTTTATCCTCCCAAGAATAAACCTGTACCTTACTGGTTATGGGGCTGCCTTTACCTAAGAGGATTTTAGAATTACATGGCAAAGGAGAAGGGGGAAGAAGGTACCATGTAGTTAGACATAGCGACCTAACTCTGTCATCTTAGCATGTAAGAGGCAGAAGCAGGATGATTCTAAGTATTTGAGGGCAGCATGGGTCATAGGGTTCCAGGCTAACTTGGGCTACAGTGAAAGTCCTTTCTCAAAAAGCCAAGAGAAGAAGGAAGAAAAGGAGGTGGAGGAAGAGGATGAGGAAGAAGAGGAAGAACAGGAGCAGCAGGAGGAGAGATTGTATACAATGGTCACATGGAGAAAGGTTCAGCAATTTCTTTTTATGTGGAGTTACAACTTAGGCTTAAACATTAAAATGCGTACTTTTATGCCAAGGGGTATTTTGCATTGAGACGAGAAAAAAAAATCCTATCCAATTGCAGTTAACAATTTACACCAAAAATTTCAGCTCTGCATTTCTATGTTCCTGTTCCTCTCCTCTTGTTACAAAAGAGAACGATTTGGAAGTTATAGCCTAGACCTAGAATTGTGAAGATGCTGTTAGCTAGACACACACCACTTTGCTCTGCTCCACTTTCCAAATTATAGAGACGCTGACAGTTTAGTGGAGGAAGTCGTATTTATATCTCACAAACGTGTAGGCGGCACTGACGAATATTAGTTACATAAGACTGGTGAGAGCCGTACACATGCGCACACACACATGCACACACACACACACACACACACACACACTCACCTACCTGCTTTATGGAACAGAAACTTCCTAACCCTGTGAATAGGCATGCAAATTACAAACCGTCATGACTTAGGCACAGTTTTCAGCCTAAACTCGGAATATCCTGGGGACGCCACTTCTTCTAACAGGGAGCATGGAGGTGAACACGAGAATATCACACCCTAGGTTGCTTGAGTCCGTATTGAGTACCAGAAGGACCTAAATTCAAGTTCTAGTTCGTTTGTTCATTTGCCTCTCTGCTTTGTGTCCCTCATTGGTAAAGTGAGGGTATTAAATCGTTTTAATGAAGGCAATCTAATATGATAATTGTATCATTCTTTTTAGCTTTGGGATTGGCATGTGTTTTCTTTTTTTGTAGAACAGAAATAAATAGCAATTATTTACAAGAGATTGTATGATATCAGATATGTAAAATGCCCAGTTCTATACTGGCTGGATAGAAAATTCTTGATAAATCTTTGTTGGTTCTGGCAGTACTAGCAATCTGTTTATATCTTTGTGGATCTGATTCATATTTATATTGTTTTATGAACATGTGCACTGTGGTTCTGTATTTCACATTATTTGCCTTTAAAAAGTACTCCCTGTTTGATATGGATTCTTATTTCTCCATTGGATGGACTAGGAATCCCAGTTCAGAGAGGTGTATGGAAGCTCAGAAGGTTGTGCTTCTTCATGATAGCTGAATCAGGCAGAGCCTCCTGGAGAACAGGATTTGGATACAGAGATGTTTGGATCAGAAATGGTGGAGATGAGGAGGTGGCTTCATCAGTCAAGCGCTCGCCTTTCAGGTCTGAGGATCTGTGGTCAGATCCCCAGAACCCACATAAAAAGCCAGTCATGATAGTGTTCACCTGTGATCCCAGTAAGACAAACAGGCCCCTAGAAGCTCACAGAACAGATAACCCTTTCAGGAGAAGTCCTGTCCCTAAGAAAAGGCAGAGGTGCCCGAGGGCTGATATTTGGGTTTTTACTTTGATCCTGATACACATGTGTTCACAGGTATCTGTGCTTAGAACTTGAATCTGTGGGTGCACTTACATGAGTGTGCACATGCACGCACGCACACACACACACACAGACAGAGACAGAGAGACAGAAAGAGGGAGTGAGAGAGAGATCCTGTGCACTTGGTTGCAGGTGCATGCTGTATCATGTCTACTACGTCTTGACTGTGTCATAGAAAGAACTGGGTGACCTGGATCTGGAGTCTGTCTTTGATGGTCTGTGCATCATTTAGTCAGGTCACCTTACTCTTTCTAAGCATCAGTGTCCGTATCCAGGAAAAGGAATGTAAATTGTTATATTGTGTTGTGGTCTTGGGTGTGACATGTTACTCACAGGCTCATGTGTTCGAACACTTGAGCCCCAGCTGTAAGATCAGTTAGCTTCAAGAGAAAATGAAAAATGTATGCCAAGCACCTGTCACTCAAGCAGCTGATTCTACTCTTCTTTCTTAGTGGCAAAGATAGCAGGTTTTGAGCCCCTGGCTCACATTTTGTCATTGTGTCATAGAACACAGTTCCCGAGCAGAAGAAAGAAGGAACAACAAACGGTCCACAGAACACAAACTGTGCTTCAGCGTAGCTGTAAAATGTTCCCGCAGGCTCGTGTGCTTCAACATTTGGACCTTAGCTGTTGGAGGAGGTTGCAACCTTGGGAGGTTGGCCCTACCTACAAGCATTGGATTGGGGGAGGAGCTTAAGGTTTATTGCTGTGTCCTGCTTCCTGTACAGCCTCTGCTTCTTGGCCTGTTAAGATATGGAAAACAGCTCTTGCATGCTCCTACTGCCACAGGGCCATTCTTACCATGGGAGGGCTAAATCCTCAAATCATAATCCAAAATAAATCCCCTCTCCCTTGTTTCTTGCCAGGTATTTGGTTAGAGCAATAAGAAAATGTAATGGCTCTACACTGGGATCCATTTACTGATTATAGTGTCTTCCTTTGGTCCAGGAGGAAACTGTAACCAAAGGCCATGCTGATCAGACATGTGCAGGAAAGGATCAGAGCTAGCCTTGCCAAGTGTCCTCCTCCTTCATGGCCTTCAATGCTCCATAGTCAACACGGTGTGCTGACTAGTTTCATGTCAACTTGATTCAAAGCCAGGGTTAATTTGGAAGAAGACATCGCAATTGAGAAAGTGTTCCTACTAGACTGGTCCATGGGCAAGATTGTTGTGTATTTTCTTAATTAGTGGTAGACCCGGGAGAGTCCAGTGCAGATGCTCCCGGGCGTACAAAAAAAAAAAAAAAAAAAAAAAAACAGGCTGAGCAAGCCAGTAAGCAGAACTAGGTGGCTTCTGCTTTGGTTCCCGACTCCGGGTTCCCTTGAGTTCCTGCCCTGACTTCTTCCTCACCTTATGGATTATGATGTGGAAGTGTAAGATGAATAAATCTTTTCCCCAGGTTGTTGTCAGGTGCCGTGTTTTATCACAGCTGTTGTGGTACCTGATGCTGATCCTAACTGGGGTTGGGCTTAGAGAAGGAAAGTCTAGAGCATGACACCTTAGGATGATGAGTTCTCTGAGCTGAGGAACCAAGTCCTCCCTGACCTTCATCAACTGCCCCACTTTTTCCTTCAGAGGTTTATTTCTGTAACTCCCCAGTTGACCTAGAGGCTGGGTTCTCCACAATACAGTCTCATGAAGAACACTAACATGGCACTGTAGGCAGAACACGGGTGAGTTTTGTTCCATGTATTTCTTGTTCAGGCTCATTCATCTCCCCTAAAAATAATTTACTATAAAATTGCCTGTGTCTTGCAATGGAAGCTTCAACATTTGGCCTCTGAGCTTTGTTCTCTGTGTGACTCCCATCATCAATAAATTTCAGCATCTCTTCTTTTGTTAATCTGTCTTCTGTTGTTTGGCTTATAGACTTAATGATGAAAGCTTCAGGGGGTATAAAGGAAGGCTCCTTTTGCCTTGACTGGGCCAAAGCTTGAGAAAATGTCTCATACCAGATAGTACAAGGGAATGGAGACACCTAGTCTAAGAATATACAAGGAATCACAAAGGGGGATTTGGTGCTGGGTGGCAAGACCATTGCAAGAGGAATGGCAAGTCCTACTAGTACAGGCCCTGGAAGGAAGATGGAACTGGGCGTTTGCAAGCACAGAATGGATCTAAAGAGATGATGGGGAAGGCTGCCTGTTAATATGACTAATGGCCACCCAGTCACATAGCCATTTGCAGCCTGTCCACATTTTATTGAAATGAGCAATTACATGTCCTGTAATGGCAATGAAGCAATAAAATTTATGTCTTGTCATTTTTTAACAAGATTAGACATAACCCTGCTCATAAATGTAATCCTGAATGGAGATTTTGAAGAACATAAGTATAGTTAAGGATCCTTAAGTTTATCCCTCATAGTTAATTAAAATCCTCCCCAGGAATCGGCAGAAGATAGATAAAAGGGCGTTGACCCCTTCCCTCCATGGAAGGGTGAACTAATGATTTCCCCATACCTTGCTCAGCTCAGGCAGGCTCTGTGGCTCCCAACACTGATACCACATGGACTTGAGAAGAGAGGCGAAGGGTGTAACTCCAATTCCTGTCGCAATGCACACACTTACAGGGTAGTGAAACACATCTGCCAGGGAGCCTCCGAAGGGTCCGTCCACTGCCAGCCTGGAATCAGAGAAAGCCACGCGTTAGAATGTCTTACTCTTGAACACAAAGACATCTGAAGCCTGTGGTTTTTATAGGATGGGTCAGCAACCACCGGCAGAAAGGTTGGTTGGGTATATAAAGATTCTCTGTCTGGGGAGGGGAAATGAACTAATTGGTTGGATCAGTGCTTACTACGTGAGGGTGAGAGCCTCAGTTCATTCAATTCCTGGGACGTACATAAAAAGCTGAGGGTGGTAACAAGCTTGAAATCCCAGTGCTGGGAAGGCAGAGACAGGTCATTGGGGCTCTCTGGCCAGCCAGTCAATCCTAACATCAAGTTTCAGGCAAATGAAGGACTCAATCTCTAAAAGAAAAAAAATAATGTGGAGAAGCAAAAATCAGAGAAGCAGCCTATAACATCAACTCCTGGTCTTCTCATGAGCATGTGCATGTGCGCTTATGTACACATGCATGCTCACATGTGAGTAACACACTCATCCCACTCACAAGAGTACACACACAAGCATATACATACAAGTACACATATATTCACACACATACTCACACATGAGTACACACACATGAGTATACACACACAGACACACACACGCACGCACACACACACAAGCTCTATCTGTAGAGCTTGGAGTAAGCACTAGAAATCAGGGGTCCGCCCCACTGGAGAAACACTACCTGGACACCCTGGCTAGGTGTTGGTCATGGAAGGCAAAGCCTGCCTTTTCCTGCTTGCGGCTTATCTCATCAACGCGGCTTGCTCTTTGTAGAGCTCTGGGGTCTTCGCTAGCTGCCTGTCTGACTTCCTTCCCTCTGCTGCCAGCCAAAAGCAAAGGAGACACTCCACGGTGACTTAGAAGATTGGCATTTCCTTTTCAGGGTGAAATCCCCCATTTATATTTGTTTTCATACATATCCTCATTTTTAGTCTAATAGAAGCGACTTATTTGGAATAAATATAATTTTGAAATAATCTGTCAGTTTTATACAACTTATAAAACTCACTGTTTCAGATTATATTTGTTTAAAAAAAGTTCTTTATGATCAGCAGTCCAGGGGCAGGAAAAATGGTTTGCCTTTGCTTAGCAATTTTTCCTTGTAATGGTAAAGCACATTCTTTGAATAAATAAGCCGTTTTGACATGAACTGGCCACTGAATTCTTCCCCATCTCTTCTCCCCAGTTCTCCAAGTTGGCTTTTCGTTTGTTTCCTAAATGCACAGTCTTATGCCATACAGCACCCTTTCACATGGACTACATAGATGCAATTTATCCTCTCCCTTTACTTGCTTAGATGACACCCTTCCTCTGGGGTCTGCCCAAACCCCATTTCTCCAGGGAAATCCTCCTGGACCCCTTTGACTAGGTAAAATTCCCTCACCCATCCTTCCTCACTGTTGCTGTAATATTAGCATTTTTTATTTATGTGAATTTTTTTATTGATTTTTATTGAACTCTTCAGTTTTCACTGCTCCCCTCCCTAGCTTTCCCCTCCTCTTCAACACTCCCCCCAAGGTCCCCATGCTCCCAATTTACTCAGGAGATCTTGTCTTTTTCTACTTCCCATGCAGATTAGATCTATGTCTCTCTTAGTGTCTTCATTGTTGTCTAAATTCTCTGGATTATGATTTGTAGGCTGGTTTTCTTTGCTTTATATTTAAAAACCACTTAAGAGTGAGTACATGTGATAATTGTCTTTCTGTGTCTGGGTTACCTCACTCAAAATGATGTTTTCTAGCTCTGTCCATTTTCCTGAAAATTCAAGATGCTGTTATTTTTCCCTGCTGTATAGTACTCCATTTGTGTAAATGGACCACATTTTCCTTATTCATTCTTCGGCAGAGGGGCATCTAGGTTGTTTCCACGTTCTGGCTATGACAAACAATGCTGCTATGAACAAAGTTGAGCACATGTCCTTATGACATGATTGAGCATCCTTTGGATATATACCCAAAAGTGATTTTACTGGGTCTTGAGGAAGGTTATTTCCTAATTTTCTGAGAAATCGCCACACTGACTCCAAAGGGGGCTGTACCAGCTTGCAATCTCACCAGCAATGCAGGAGTGTTCCCTTTTCCCCACAACCTCTCCAGCATAAGTTGTCATCAGTGTTTTTGATCTTGGCCATTTTTACAGGTGTAAGATAGAATCTCAGAGTTGTTTTGACTTGCATTTCTCTGACGACTAAGGATGCTGAACATTCCCTTAAGTGTCTTTCAGCCATTTTAGATTCCTCTGTTGAGAGTTCTCTGTTTAGATCTGTGCTCCATTTTTTTTTATTGGATTATGTGTTCTTTTGATGACCAATTTATTGAGCTCTTTGTATATTTTGGAGATCAGACCTCTGTCTGATGTGGGGTTAGTGAAGATCTTCTCCATTCTGTAGGCTGCCGTTTTGTCTTGTTGACCGTGTCCTTTGTTTACAAAAGCTTTTTAGTTTCAAAAGGTCCCATTTATTAATTGTTTCTCTTAGTGTCTGTGCTGCTGGGATTGTATTTAGGAAGTGGTCTCCTGCGCCAATGCATTCAAGTGTACTTCCCACTTTCTCTTCTATAAGGTTCAGTGTGGCTGGCTCTATGTTGAGGTCTTTGATTCATTTGGACTTGAGTTTTGAGCATGGTGATAGTTCTGCCAGCGCCATTTGTTAAATACTGTGTGTGTGCTCATGATTTAGTTATGTCCATCTTGACCTCTAAGTTCCTAAGTCTCTGGATGTGGGGAGCTGGTTTGTCTTTACTCATAGCTTATCTGGTGCCCGACTGGCTACCCAGCCTGGAGCTGCTCAGTAACAATGTGTTGAATCAATTGTAAAGGGAATATTTAGAGCATTTCAGTAGGCAGAATATATTAAATAACTCCAACTATTCCAAAAGTACACATTTACATATGAACAAAGATATGCTAATTAAAAGGTTTCTAAGTCATTCCTAACCACCACCCCTCAGGAGAGCCTGTCACCTGAATGGTGAGGGTGGGGGTTAGCCCATTTGGGCTTTAAATATGTGTTCATGAAAGTTCAAATGGATTTATTTAAATATATTCTATATCCCAGACTTCCTAATAATTCAAATGAACTCTCCTTGAGTTAAGCTTAATTAATAAGGCTTAATTACATATTGATATATGGAAATAAAAGAATGAAACTAAAAGGGATTAACCAGCAGGTGCTGGTTATCTTAGTCCGCCGTAGATTATTTTTAAATAATTAGATAGATGATAGATAGAAAGGTAGATAGATAGAGACCTTACCCATGAATTAAGATTGTTAGTTATTTTTATAATTAGTAATCAGTAATTTATTTGACACCAATTAAAAAAAGATATCAATTAAATTCAGAGGACACCTGTGTCCCAGAGTCCACAGAAATATACATTACTTTCTAATTGTTTATAATTGAGAGCCCTTCCTTGCCCTGTGTGAGAACTGACCATTCTCTTCCATCCACCTGAAAGGCACTATGATGTCTAAGTTTGAGACAGTTCTTTTTCATGTCTTACTGAAATCTGTAAGGCTCTCACCTTTGCCTCTTTTAGAATATATATATATATATATAAATATATATAAAATGAGAACGCTAGTATATATATTTCCTATATATATATATATATATAGTCTTTTCCTATATATCATTTCCTATATATCAAGTCTTGATGTTTTAAAATTTGCCTTTTGGGGGGTAGGTGGGTGGGCGGGCTACATTTCTCTATCCCTTACAGTTGGAATAGATAGCCTTTGGACACAGGACACATATCTCCCCTTCCTTCCTTCCTTCCTTCCTTCCTTCCTTCCTTCCTTCCTTCCTTCCTTCCTTCCTTCCTTCTTCCTTCCTTTTTTTCTGTGTGCTGTGACTGTGTGTGCTTCTGTAACTATGTGTCTCAATATGTGCTGATGTGTTGATATGTGTACCCGTGTCTGCTCACATATGTGTTTGTATATGCTTGTAAAGGATACACTTGACATCAAGTGTCTTCCTTGATCACTCCATTTTATATATTGATGTAGGAAGGATCTTTTATTTGAACCAGAAGCTTACTGATTTGACTAGTCTGGTTAGCAAGCTGACTGCAGGATCACCTGTCTTTACCCCTCAAGCACTGGGATTACAAGCAGGATGCCATGCTAACCCAGGGTTTCAGTGGATCCTGGAGAAGTGAACTTGAACATCACAGTGAACTCCCCATCTGCAGAGCCATCTCCTGAGGGCTGGATGAATTCATGCTTTCGTGTTTATTCACCTGTCATCCCTTTGGTCTGGATTCAAGGTTTAATGTAAAGCAGGAAGTTACTGTCTCACAGCAGCTGAGTCTTCCTGGCTCCTTGATGCTCACACCATCAGCCTCCTGCCTCATTTTTCTGAGCTCAGAGCCATTAGGAGCTAACACTACTATTGGTATATCGAGGGTACTTGGCTTTTCTTACTTTGCAGCCAATTGTAGTAAGTCTTTCTGGGCACTAATACATTATACCAAAATATATGGAATATGATAGCTAACCCTACATCAAATATTAAGCATTACTGTGATCTCACACTAAGTGTAATCTAAAAACGTAGTTCTCACAGAATTAGACAGTAGAGTGATGGTTAGCTGGGTAGTGCTGGGAGTGGGGACAGGGGGGTGGGAGGTGTCAGTGAAAGGAGAGCTAAGCACAGTGTACAGGAAGGACACTGCAGGGACCACAGTGTATAGCAAGGTGATTGTATTCAGTGACAATTTAATAATCTTCAAAAATGCAAAGGGAGCACACATTAATGTTCTCATTGTGGAAGTGCTAACTAGGAACTGTTCACTAGATGAAATAATGTACACATATAAACATAATGTGTATAAACAGGGCAGATATACAAATGCAATGCACATGTACTTCAAAGCGAGTACATGTTAATGTTCTCATTGTGGAAATGCTAACTGCTAACTAGCAACTGTTCACTAGACAACATAATGTACACATATAACCACAGTGTGCATATGTAAACATAATGCAGATACCTAAATGCAATGCACATGTACTTCCAAAATCATGCTCTACACAGTAAGCACATGTAATTTTATCTATCAGTTAGCAAAGACTAAGAAGGCTGGGAGGGTTCTATCCACGAAGGACAAAGGGGTGGAGCAGATGTACCCAGAGAGGCCCCAGAGATCAGATCACATGAGACCTCCCAGTGTCACTCCGTGGACAAGAAGCTGCCCGCAGCGCTTCTGTGGGTTGATGGAAAGCTTGTTGGTTGGCGAAGGGAAGGATGTTTGACCGACTGAGTAGCTGGATCCACACAGAGCAGGAACAAGGATGGAAAAAAAAGTAAAGGTTTGAAACTTAGCAGTGGAGAGGATGGGCAGGCATGAGGGAAACTTGCGGACACTGTAACTGTGTTGCACTGTGTGTTGTGTGTCTGTGTGTCACTTCCTTCTACACTTGCCCCTGATTTTCAGTTCATTTTAACATTAGAATTCAGTTTCATTCTCATCCTATATGACTCATCTTTAACAGGAAGGCCTGCATCCCTTCCATCCACTAGACACAACCAGTGTGGCATGCTAATGGTTCCATCTTACGGGGAGAGTGGGGAGGAGGGTGACAAGCTCATTTCATTTTGTGCCTTAGCCTTGTAAGGGTGCCTACCTAGTCATCAATAAATAGTTGTCAAATTAAGTGAGCTAAAGGATATATGCTGGACTGAAGGTGTTAGGTTATGTTATCTTTAGGAGTCTGACATGGTTCTTGGTCCTGGAGATACAGGAGAAGGGTGACAACATTGCCCCTGCAGGGACTTCAACATAAGTATGCGCCACTGTGTTTTTAAACTAAAGCCAACATGTAGTGGCCGCTGTCCCCCAAGAATGGTACCAGTAGACTTATTTTTTTAATGCTTTATTGAAATATTTAGTTTTGTCTCATATTTTTCTGTTTTCTTGATTTTCTGGGGCCCTATCCATGGACTTCATGTACTGTTTGTTGGATGATCCTATAGGGATGGGAATCGACCTTCTTGTTCACTTACAGGAGCCAAGGTAAGATCATGCAGACAGGGTTTCGGGTCAAACACTTGGGCTTTTCTGAATAGGGCGTGTTAGGGGTAGAATCATGACCGACATGAGAAGAAGCCCCAGCTCCAGTGCCTTGTGCTGTGTTTTTGAAAACAGGGCTGCAGAGATGAGTAGTCTCTATGTACATCTCCTATATGTTACCGTGTGGTTGCATAGGAACAGTACAGGTTAAGTCCCATTGACCAGAATAGAGCATCCTTCTTCAGGAGACCAAGCTTTGCAAAGACAGCCTGAAAGCCCCGTCTGTGATGGGAGAGAGCTCACAGGGTTGTCTGACTCATGGCAAGCCGTACATAATTAGACAAGAGCTACTTTTGGGTCTGGAAAGGAAACCGTTCTTTCTTCCTGGATCATCGCCTACTTTTGTTGAACATTTATTTATTTTTACAGAAATGTACTTGCTTCTTTTAAATTATACATTTTATGGAGGCTTTCTGTTTTTTCTTTTCTTTTTTTTCTTTTTTTTTTTTTTTTAACAAACTCAAGCTTGCAGCCTGTTCTAAAGCCACCTCCAAGTCTGACAATTTGTTGCTACATTTAGATATTTTCCTGTCTGAAGTACTGAGACTGGAATAAAACAGTGACTCCGGGGTCTCACCTTGGCATGCTGCAGAGCTCACTGGGGGCCTGCCCCTCTGCCCCAAAGGCTTTCAATAATGCCTCTGTCCAGTCTCCAGACGCGCGGATGTGCACACTGAAGAAGTCCTCCTGGGGAGCGGAGGTCAGAGTGAAGGGGTGCCATTCCAGCGGGGAAATGGATGGGCATTGGATGAAGATGTACTGTCCAGGCGCCATCTTGAAATCACGCTTCTTCATGTGAAGTTCCAGGACTGCAGACGGGTGACTCACCACCTACGACAGAGCAGAGAGCTGTGGGGATTCTCACTCAGGTAAAACAAGGGCACAGTCGTCATTCTGTCAAAGGCTTGAAAATCGTTAACTGGTTTATATTTCCTTAGAACATTTATATTTGTCGCTGCTTTCATGCCTGGACTTGCAACTTAAGCGATAATAGAGTTCATTGTGCAGGGCACTGTGCTTGACTCTTAGTAACTGCACAAGGAGGCAACAGAGCAGGCATGTGACTCCACGCCCCCACGTGATCAAACTTCCCTGAGCCCAGTAAATCATTTCTAACTGAGAATAAGTGGAGATGAATGGATAGCCCATAATTTTACTAGAGTGTATTAAAAATAGTTACCACATCATCTTCAACTCAAAAACAAAAACAAAACAAACAAACAACAACAAAAAACCTAGCAGTGATGTGTTACCTTTGGCAGTTACTTGAGTGTTTTCTCAATCTCTTGAGAATTAACCCTGCAATTTTCTTCTTAAAGGGAAAAATACCAATCTTCCACTTCTTTCTAAAATGTTTTATTTGTTGAGGGTTTTTTTTTTTTTTTTTTGCATTGTCTTGTTTCTGAGTTTTTGATATCGGGAATCCCTGTGACACTTGTACAAGGACTTTACACTAATGGTTTGTCCGAGGACAGAAGGAGTTGCCCTCCCTAGACAGCCATTCTTTCATGAAAAAAGTCTCTGCACACCTCCACGTTCTGTATAGCAAACAGACACAAGAACATAAGCCTGCATGGGAATACTGGGACGGCACGTTTCCATGTGAGGAGCCCCTGACAGCGTTTCAATCTTTAGTTCCAGGATTCTGCTCTCCCTTCTGACACTGCCTCAGATGAAGCATTCTCCTGTTCATCTTCTTTCAGTGAGACAGCAAAGGATTGTGGGGCTCTCTTCAAATTGTACTAATACTGGAGAGTGGGTAGATGGACTGGCTGGTTTTGTGTCAACTTGACACGAGCTAGCGTCATCAGAGAGGAAAGAGCCTCAGTTGAGGAAATGCCCCCATGAGATCCAGCTGTAATGCATTTTCTCAATTAGTGACCAATGGGGAAGGGCCCAACCCATGGCAGGTGATTCCACCCCTGGACTGATGGCCCTGGTTTCTAAAAAAAAGCAGGCTGAGCAAGCCACAGAGAGCAAGCCAGTAAATAGCACCCCTCTTTGACCTCTGCATCAACTCCTGCCTCCAGGTTCCTTCCAGCCCTGCTTGAGTTCCTGTGCTAATTTCCTGCAATGATGCACTATGACCTGGAAGTGTAAGCCAAAAGAACCCTTTTCTCCCCCAACTTGCTTTTTGGTCATGGTGTTTCGTCACAGCAATAGAAACCCCAACTAGAACAGTAGAGTAATTTTTACTTCTGTCAACCCACGGGTAATTCTTTTTCTGCCTATCCGTTCCTATCTTCCTCCAGCATAATGTAGAAATTAATCAGCCATGAGGACCAATAGCAAGATGGGGAAGCCCCACCAGAGAGCACACCACTACACAGAATAGAGTACAGGCTATGTCTGCTCTCTCCATCATAAACCTCCAGCACCTTTTCATATCCTGAACCCGTGGCTTCATTCCAAGCCTGTGCTCAGTACCCCCAGGTAAGCATGTGCCTGCCTGAAGCTGTATGGATGATTCTGGAATGTTTGCAAAATTCCACCTTGATACGGTACCTGAAGTTACTATGGTCAGTGTAAAGCATTCTTTGTGGTTCCCTGTCTCTTCCTCACTAGAGAGAAGCAATAATAAAGAGAAATATAGCTAACTCCAGCACTGCGCCGTAAGCCTTTAGCAGAATTCTATGTGCCAGCATGGAGCCTTGATCCCTGGCTCCAGTAAAACTGGTCACACTGAAAGATGCTCCGATACAAGCAATTATTAGAACAGAAGATGAGCCTCTAAATTACAGGCAGTTCTGCAATAAAAATGGCAAATTAAAAACTTGGGCTAATAAAAAATTTTCATCTACACTCAGGCTTTTATTCAGACATAAAGCTACACGCATACCTTGGTAATGACAACTTCTTGTTGGAATCTCCAGAACCTAATTATTCTTTCCCATGCATACAAGACCACGGGGCCCAAAGCCCATTTCCAGGCCTGGGGGGAGAGAGGAAGGGAGGAAAAGAGAGAGAGAGAGAGAGATGAAAATCCAAAAATTTCTGATTTGAACCATATCCATTTATAGTACAACGAGACTAAGATATTTCCCTTAATATTGGCCCAGCTATCAACAACAAGATGTCTCTGTGTACTAAATATGATAACATTTAATTATTTCTTAAAGTCTACAATCTTATTTAAGAGATTAAATTCTCCTCTATGGGTTTTTATGCTTGCTTGATCAATGGTGCCTTTATGTAATTAGAAATAATTGAATTTTCAAAGAAATAAGAAAGGCAGATTGGTGTTTACATTATGTATGATAGGGTCGTAAATGCTCCCAAACCCACTCAAAGTCAAAGGCTACAAAAAGCATTTTTCAGCTGATGTAAGAAGTTTCAAATAGTAATTTTGGGAGCAAATAGAGCCTCACAATTAGGGGATCTGTTGGAACACAGACACCCACAGCCCCACGTATACACACACGCGCGTGTGAACACACACATTTTGTTATCTAGAATGAAAAAAAATCAAGCTAGATTCTTTAACACCTCGAGTCTCAGAGGATCAGAACAAAGGCATCCACAATTGTCTGGAGACCTATGAGAAGGAAAATTTCCATACTGAAAAAATTACTGTTACTAAATACTTGCTTATGATGTATACTTTTTTGAGTATAATCTTCATTATAGATGACCCATTTTTTGGCAGCCTATTGTCTCAGGTGTTGTGTATACCATAAGAGATCTTTCTCTAGTGGATGGAAAGGAATGGAAACATAATTTTTTTTGTGGTTCAATGTCAAACATTCCTGATATCGTATATTTAAGGTATCGATATATGATAACCTCTTTATTTCATGGAAGAAACCAAGGCTCAGTCTGATCAAGCCACTCCTTCAGTATGATAAGATATCTGGTGAAGATACAGGCTTGGCTGGAGCTGGCATACAGTCTGTTCTTGTAGGATCTCAGCTGCCTCGCTCAAGTACTAACTAGACAGCAGGAACAGAGTTCCATTACTTCCTGTCTGACACCAGAATAGATCCCGAGGCTTGCTTTATAAAACAGCAAGAGATTCCTGAGCTTATTGAATTTTTAGCATGTCAAGGGTTTTTGTTTTTGAAATCTTGCCTTAATCTTATAGAGAAAAAGAAAACATAAACAAACTCCGATTTTCTAGGAATGTGTCTGAGTTGCCTAGGAATGTTTGGCTGGATCTCAGAGAGCCTCATTGGACCTCAAGGTTGGAAAATGTTCTTAAATCTCATTATTCTAAGTCTACAATGACCTAAGCTCTCCAATAACCTTGGGAGCAGGGAAGGACCATCCTTCTTTTGAGTCTGTGTGTTCTTTTTACACTCACTACTCATTTCCTTACTGGCTGTCTGGCTCCACCTCCAAGACCACAAGCTTTTTGATATGATTTTTATTTCTTTTAAATTATCTTTCTTATTTTTAATTTCTCCCTCCCCTCTTTCTTCCTTCCTTCCTTCCTTTCCTTCTTTCTTTCTTTTCCTCCCTTCCTCCCTCCCTCCCTCCCTCCCTCCCTCCCTTCCTTCCTTCCTTCCTTCCTTATTTGTTAGTCCTGTATTCTTTTTTTTTTTTTTGGCATGGTACTTGTCTTCATCTATCAGCCCTCTCTTCTTCTTTCCTGGGGGCCTCTTGCTTGCTTGACAAATGCTAGAATTTATTCAGGCAACACAAAGCAATTTGACCCATTTACTCTTTTCTGCCTCAGTGGGATTCAGCAACGTGTTCAGAATAGCAGGGAGGATAAAACCTTTTGTCCACTCGTGCTAGGGTGAGGCAGTGAAGTTGATTAGAGAAGGAAGAATAAGGGAAATGGCAGGAGGATGGAGCTGGACCAAGAAAACGAAGCCATGCTTCCTTATGCTCGAATAGACCAGAAAGTATTTTAAGAAGTAGTTTAGGTATTTAGAGAAATGACAGCAGCAATTTCTACAGGAGAGAAAGATTTGCAAAGACATTCACGTAGTCTTTGTGTATTTTCACAAATAATCTTCCATATCCATTCGAAACCCACGTTTTAGACATCACACAGTTCATTTTAGTGGTGTCCAATCAGCCATGGCCTCTGATTTTTCCACATTGATGAAATGGAATGGGTTATTTTTCTTTTCATGGTTAGTCGGGAAGGAGCATGTAAGCCATTAATCCTTGGCTCTATCTCTTTTCTACTATATAAATTGCTCCAGGAGGAGATAGGGAGGCTTATTTATACTGTGATACTCCCAGAATTCCTTTGGGAGTTCAGGAGTGAGGGTGAGATACAGCTAGTAAGTGATGTTAGGAAAGTGGCCCAACTGTGGGCATCAGCATAGACAGGAGTCTAGAGATGGAGAGATCACGCTCCCATCTCTTAGCCTGTATTTTCAGATACACCATGAAGTGTGTGTGTGTGTGTGTGTGTGTGTGTGTGTGTGTGTGCGTGCGCGCGTGCGTGTGTGTACACGCATATGTGCATGTATGCTTTCGTGCCTGTCTGCCTGCCTGCCTCCAAGGTCAACTTTGGGTATTGTTCCTCAGGAGTCTTCCACATTGGTTTTTGAAATAGGATCCCTGACCGAGAACTGAAGCTCACTGATTAGGCTGAGGTGGTTGGCCAGTGAGCCCAACAGAGCTGCCTGCCTCCACCTGCCAGGGTTCAGATTAGAAGCCCACTCTAATGTGCCAGGCTTTATGTAGGTGCCAGGGATTGAACCTAAGTTCTCACGCCTTCATGCAAAGCTCTTGACTGACTGAGTTCTCTCCTCAACTCATATCTTTGGCTTTTGTATATTTTAATTTTGTATTTTTCAAACTGCAAAATGATTGGAGAAAATTCTTAAGTTCCTGCCAAGCTTTTGAATGTTTTGGGTTTATTCACAGAGATAAAAATGATGCTGGGAACACATAAAGGAAGTCTTGAAAGAAGGTCAGAGATTTGGAAGGAATATCATAGGCTGTGGGGAAGAAATGACAGAGCCAGGTGCAAGGTCAAGAGTTTTTTTTTTTGTTGTTGTTGTTATTTGTGGTTTTTTTTCAAGGCGTGGCTTTGCTTGGATTGTGAGCCCTTTGTAGCTGAGGCGACACTTTGAAATACTCTCAACCTCACTTTCTCAATTTCTTAAAAGGCCAGAACTGTTTAGTATGTTAGCTTACCTAGTACTGAAAACCAATATGGACGCTTAGCTTTCCTGTTTCCTACTCCAAAATTGTTCAGAAAATCACAGTATAACGAATGCATTACAACAGAAGCGAGAACGTCGATTTGACAGCAGCAACAACAAAACTTGATACCTCCACTTTTATTCCTGCCAGAAAATAGGGGCAGACTGGCTTTGATTTTATTTTATGTGTGTGGCTATGAATACGCTATTTTTATAGGCAATAATCTCTCTTTGTGTAAGTTTCCCTTGAGTAAGTCCTGTGCAAGCGTGGTGACATACCACTTGATGGTTGTTTACTGATTGGCTCTTCCCTGGCCCAAACGTTCCCTCTTACCCTTTAACCTTGTTCCTAGAAAGTGGGAAAAATCAGAGCCGTATGATTCTGATGCACGGGGAAATGAGCTAATTCCTTGGTGAAGGAGGACCAAGGTAGACTTATTGCATGAACAACTCTCAAATCTGCAGGCTTGGGTGCCTGTGAGATAGGGAGAGAAAAGAGGGCAGGGGATTTCTCTGGACAGTTTCTACAAGGTGATGGAGAAAAGGTTCTCTGATTCCACATGTGTCACTGATGGCTATTTCTACAGACAAAAATCTTCGTTAAAAATGCCCCAGGAAAGAGAGGCAAAGAGGACTAAATTGAGTCTTGTTAAGCGGTGTTAGGTCTGGTGCAGTGAAGCAGGGGACCCCTCAGTGTCCTTGGAATGCCTTTCTGGTTCAGTGTCTATAAGACATCAGAGGGAATATTGTCCAGCCCAGCCAAGCGGTAATTGCACAGCCTACAGACGCTTTGGATCAGGACCCATTAAAAATAATGGGAAAGGGTGACGCTGTGCGTTTCAGTGCACAGAGGTGTAGCTGGGGAGCTAGCAGGAGATGGGGAAGTTTCCCCTCTTCATCGTAACTAATGCCAGCATTCACGGCTGGGAGCAGCCCCTGGTCTGTATTCATGAAGTGTGGGAGAGTATTGATTTTTTAATGGAGATGTTGGGGCTAAAGATTTTAGAGAGGTACTCACGCTCTTCATTAATATGCAGGCCAGATAGTGGCTGCCAAGAGCCGAGTTTAAGACAGAGACAATCTATCCACGGAGAGTTGAGTCTAAGACAGAGACAATCTATAGCGGCCATTAAAAGAACCACAGTCCAATGGGCACGTAGCTCCCATCTCTGGGTTTTAAACATTTCTCCCAGCAGTTTCATCCCAAAAATATGGCACTGGATTTAGTGTATTTGAGAATTTTTTAAAAAGCAATTATTTGTATTTTTCTGATGTCATTGTTTAACTTCCTAAATCCTAAATAGGTTATATGCTATTATATCCTATTATCCCATTTTAAATGATACATATTTTGCGCACTCATTGCCCCCTAGTTTTCATTTGTTTTGAGACAAGGTTTTATGTCTTCCAGGATGGTTAGTTTTTTGGGCACCGCCTATGATGACTCTCTTGCTCCCATGGTCTGCGTGCTGCAATTACAGACTATGCTACTATGCCGGGTTTATGTGGTTATGAGCTTCAAACTCAGTGCTTTGTGCGTGCTAGGCAAGTACTCTACCAACTCGCTGCAGCCTTGGCCTCCTCCCCTTTTTAATGTAGTCTTTTCATTTATTTTCGGCCACATGTCAATTGCCCAGTTAAACCAACAGTGTGTGCTTTCCGAATACACTGGCGATCAAACGGGAGGATTATTCCTGTTTGCTGATGTCTCCAACTGCAGTGGCTGCCACATACCCAGAAAACACCACTCTCAAAAATCTGTGGACACTATCATTAGATTAATACTCAAATGAATTAAATCTATTCTTGGCTAGCATTGAGTTTAAGTAGAACAAAAGTAATTGGACATCCCTAATTCTTTGGACTGCAAAAAGTTGTAGAAAGGAAGAAGAGTAGGCTCGTGAAGAGGCTGGGTCCTCTCAGATCCTCAGGAGGCAGGCAGAGGGAGAGTGGGGGTGCAGAGGATGGAGGGCGAGCCACCAGGCTAACTCCCTCAGAGCCATTACTCCGCTGTTATGAAGTCCTGCAATATCAGACATCCATATTTAAGCCGGAGTAGAACACATTTCAAAGCTGAATAAAGTGCCTTTGGCAGTAAATCGCTTTTAAAATTATCCATAACTCGATTTCTCCATTAGCCCTCTTAATAAAGAGTTGGCTTCATCTAGTGGTGACATGGGCGGTTCTTTTTTCCAAGCCTATAAAAGCTCTCGTTATTTTAACTGTGGGGACAGTTATTTTTAAAATCAGCTCCTGGGTTCACTCTTACCGAAGGTTCTTTGCCAGAAAACTGAGGCACAGGGCAAAAGGCAGCTGCCTGCCATTCAGCGTAGCGGTCTCTGCAGAAGGTGACATTGTGCAGCCGGAGACTCTCTGGAGTTTGGCCTCGAACAATCCGACTTAGACACACACACACACACACACCACCACCACCACCACCACCACCACCACCACCACCACCACCACCACCACCACCACCAAAACAAAACAAAAAAAAGCATGAAAATGTCAGGCTGATTTTGTGCGGTGTCTTTATACAGATTTATACTCTGCAGTGGCTTCCAGAAAAACACTCCCAGCTCTTGAAACTTGGGCTGTCATTCACTTCCCTCGGCATCTTTAAAAATAGGCATTTAAAAAGCTTTGGGTAACTTTGAAGATCCCAGAAAAGAAGTACCCTCTCTGTGGTACCCTGTGTCACATTGAAAGTGTCTATATTAGAGAATTCATAATGAAGGAAATTGTTTGAACACATCCTTTTGTAGACTGTTGAATTTAATTAGGTTTCATCTCGCTCTGATTGCTGATTTGGGCTAATTGGCTAACTTCGTACGACTGGTTCCTTTTGCAGATTGATTTAACTTCTACCCTTCTTAGCTTGTATCTGAGTGCTTAGAAGTTTCAAGAGAATAAGTCCAAAGAAGTGCCCGGAATAATGGTATTTGTTTCCCCCAGTGACCTCTAGTGGGCTTAGCATTTGACAAGGTCAAAACGGGTCACTTTGAAATGTGTCTTTGAGGCTGTATTGATAAATTTAAAAGTAGAGAGAGAACCCTGAATGAATGGAGCGCTGGATAAATAGTCCTGTAATCCTACTATATTGCACTTGTTACAGATGCATGACTAACTGACCTTTGCAAATTGCTTTGGCATCAACTCTCAGGATGACTTTCCTGACTTGTAAAGGGCCAGGCATTGAAGTATTAGAATTGGGAGCTGCCCAATTCCTAGGTGCTTATGAAGAAAATGCATTGGTTTATTTTGAGAAACTAGTTTCTCATAGACCAAGAAACATCAGCATCCCAGAGATACATGTTCTGGTTTGGCTGTGGAGTGGTGGTGTTCTTTGGCATTGTAGGGTATGGGGGAAAGTAACCATAATGCTCCTGGAACTAGTCAGGTGTCAGTTAAAAACAACACGTTAGCCTCTGACTCTGCTTCTTGTTTACTGCTTCTTGAAGCTTGATAGCACTTGTTTGAGTCAGGTGAATCTCCAGGGCACAGATAATGGTCACCTGAGGTAGGTGTATAATGAGTGGGAACCAGATTGTGGACATTATGCATTTTGGTACATTCATTCTTAGATGTTAGGCAATTTTCCCCATGGTATCTATAAGAGGTTCTAGATCATTCCATCTGTATATTAATTAAAAATGTAAAAAATTTAAGATTTCTCTATCTATACCATTGCATAATAGGTAGACAGACTAAGGAGCTTTAACGCCTTCAGCAATCCTCCTTCTACTTGGCATTTTGTATAGAATTTGCAAATCACTTTTGATGTAAACAGTAGCTGCAGACTGTGTCAAGAGGAGATTAAATATGATCCTTATCCCCAAATAAGCCTTTCAGCAAGATTGCAATAACTCCAGCATTCTCCTTATGAAATATTTTTTTATGTACAAAAACATCTTCAGCAAGTGACTGACCATTGGGATCCACTCGTGTTTCAATACATCCCCTGTATTGAAACCTGCAGGGGATGTAGGTTTCAAAGGTTGCAGGAAGATTTTCTATGTTAAGAGTTTTCTTCCTAAAATTAATACAAAAATCAGTAGCCTTTCTATGGACTAACAACAAACACGTTGAAAAGGAGACTATAAAACCATTCCTATTAATGGTAGCATCAAAAATACCTAGGAATAAACTTTCCAAGAGATAAAAGACCTCTACTGTGAAAAATTTAAATGTCTAAAGAAAGAAAAGGAAGAAGACACTAGAAAATGGCAAGACTGCTCATGGATTGAGAGAACTGATGCTATGAAAAATAGCCATTTTTACATTACAGACTCAGCACAACCCTAATCAGAATTCCCATGACATCATTCACATAAATAGGAAAAAAATCCTAAAATTAATATGGAACCACCAAAGACCCCAGCTAGCCAAAGCAATCCTGAGCAAAAAGAACAATGTTGGGGGATTACCATGCCATATATCAAGATACATTGAGAGCCATAGTAACAAAACCAGCATGGTACTGGCACAAATACAGACATGTAGATCCATGACACAAGACAACTACATATAAGTACAGCCATCTTGTACTGGATAAAGTTGACAAAAATGAACATGGGAGGAAAAACAGCATCTTCAATCACAGATGCTAGGAGAACTGGGTGTCTATATGTAGAAGAATGAAATTAGACCCATATGTCTTACACAAATATCACCTTCAAATTGATCAAAGACCTCAGTGTGAAACCTGAAAACACCAAAACTGTTAGAAAAACCAGGCAGAATCCTACAGGATTTGGATGCAGGACAGGACTTTCTGAACTCTCCTTTCACTCAAGAATTAGGGCTAATAGTTGACAAAGGTGACTTCAAGCAACTAAGACAGCTAAGTACAGCAAAGGAAACAGTAAAGCCAGGAGGAAGCTACCGAGTAGGAGCAAATGTCTGTTATCTACACATCTGATAGGGGATTAATGTCCACAGCATACAAAGAAGTCAAAAACCAGAGTTAAAACAAACAACCCAGTTTTTAAAAAATGAGATATGGATCGGAACAGAGTGACCTCAAAAGAAGAAATAAAAACAGTTAAGAAATATCTCAAAGCGTTGAACATCCTTAGCAATTATAGAGATGCAAATTAAAGCTACTCCGCGATTTGATTTCCTCTTCAGCCTGTCAGAATGGATGAGACTGAGAAAACAACTGAGGAGAAAAGCTGGTGAGGCTGCAGGGAACCTTCATTCACTGTTGGTGGGGCTGGAAACTGGGGCAGCC
Source organism: Alexandromys fortis (assembly GCF_014885135.2). Taxonomy (NCBI): domain Eukaryota; kingdom Metazoa; phylum Chordata; class Mammalia; order Rodentia; family Cricetidae; genus Alexandromys; species Alexandromys fortis. The sequence goes on from NW_026067907.1 coordinate 3,982,544, forward strand.
ATTATGGAAACAAGGTGAGGCTGCAGGGAACCTTCATTCACTGTTGGTGGGGCTGGAAACTGGAGCAGCCATTATGGAAACAAGTGTGGAACATTCTTGAAAACCTCAAAATAGACCAGCCATCCCACCCAGCTATACCACTCCTTGGCATGTACTCAAAGGTCTTGGCAAATACTTGCCCAACCATGTTCACTGATGCTCTGGTCACAATTTCACCATACTCAGGGAATATGTGTACACAGACACTCAGATCTGAGCATCTGGAGTACAGCATGGACTTACCCTCCTCCATGGATGGCCAGACTGATGAAGAAGATGATGAAAACATGGTGTGTATACCAGAATAGCTCATAAGAGGACTGTCTGATGCACTCGGTTGAAGAGGTCATGATCAAGATCAAAGCCAGAGAGATGACCAGGCCAGTGATCCCCGAGACTGTCATTAGGAGCTCAGTGGTTGTGCTCTAGGAGATGCAAAGGCCACCAAATTAATATTTGGACTTTTGCACTTGGATCAGGATCAGTACTAGAGGAACCAAGCAAAGAGCAGTTTAGAGTGTTGCCTCCAGTGCACTGGACCTCAACAAGTCGCAGGTTCACTTGAAGAAACCAGCTGGGCAAATTTTTCCCTCTTCCCCTGTCTTACCATGGATATTTACTTTGCTCAAGTTTTTTAAAAAACACTCCGCCATTAAGTACATATTTTCCATTTCCACGAATTAATTTTCTTGTCAAAACTACTATTTTGAATCGGTACTAAAAAAGCATTTGGAGAACAATGCTGCAGAATGAGCTTGAATTTCAAGTTTTCAATTTTTAAGATTAAAAATATGGCTCGCCACGCTTAATTGCATCTTAACATTAATAAACACTTTTTTTGGGGAGAGGCTCCTTAGGGACGCTCCTAATAAAGCAGTTGCACGCTCTGCTCCCCTGGTGGATCTGCCTTGCTCTAGCTTTTTAATTGGAAGGACCATGACTTGCATTTCCTTCATATTCCCTCAGGGGGCCTTGGAATGGGGCTGGGTAAATCCTCTGTGATCAATAAGGGTACAGCTATTCTTATCTGGTGAGGACTCCCCAAAGGGCAGGATTCTGACTCGTGAGTGTGAGGGACAGTGAAATAGCCGTTGAGGATATTAATCGCAAGGTGTTCTGTTTCTATCGTGCGTTCCCATATTCTTGCTTAGTCATTAGTATTCACGCCCCGTGTTCCCATCACTGAACCAAATACAGCTCAGTAAACTCACACTGTATCTTTTGTCAGTAAAACCTCATTAATTTAGGCTGCTTTGAGATCTGGAAGTAATTTGGACAGGGATTTCTCCATCGTTTACTTTCTTCTCGTCGCAGAGTAGGAGAGTGGAATAAACTGGAAGAGGGTATACGTAAAACATTTTAAATATTTTTTAAAGTGTACTCAGAACTTCAGAAGTCAATGTACAACATTTAATGAACTAATTTCAAATCATTCATTTATTATTATTAAAACAGATTTCTCCTTGTTTCCCTGTGATACATTTCTGGACTGGTCTGAGTTGCCAAGAATAGTCTAAAATAATCCCGCTGCATCACCTATGAGTTGCTTCAATGTATGTTTTGAGTTATTGATAATCATCTCTCCAAATACCCAAATTAAGGGGCTTCTGAGCTTAATTAGTACTTACCTAGTATGTTGCTTCTAAAATTTTGAAACAACTGTGTTTGAAGTAGCTTAATTAGCTTGTTAAATTGCTTTAAAGGTTATTTATAATAAACACTATTTATTTCATAGTCTCTTCAAGATGTTGAGATTTATTCTTGAGTCTCTTGTGAGCAGTGAATTTTGTGAAGCCTTAGTAGGGGGAAAATGTAGACCCACACAGGTGGCCAGATAAATTCTGAGATCCAACAAAATGGCATTAAAGACATTTCTGCATGCTTAGGGCATCTGCGGCTCTGATTTGTAGCTAGGAAATTTGTGCTTCTAATTGCTGTCAGTTAAGAAAAGGGAATTTGGTTTATTAAAGGCCTGATGTTGGAAGTCTTCATGAGAGAATCAAGTATTTGACTTGGAAGAATCTCCTCCTAACTAGAATCTGAATTTTCTTTCTCAAATAAAAGAACCTGAGCAAAAGCACGGCTTATAGAGAGGGCCCAGACAGAAAGATTCCTATCTATGGGGTGTATGGCCTTAAGACTTTTCTTGGAAAACAGATTATTTTTTTCTAGACAAAAAGAAAAAAGAAAAAAACCCTGGTCTTTGTTCCAATATGGTAGTCCCTTAGAAAAATGTTTGGATGAACCATTAAGAGAAGATGTAAGGGTGGGGTAAGGGAGAGGAAAGTCTTTACCCATAGGATGCTGTGGCTGTTTTTATTACCTTTACCATAGGATGCTGTGACTTTATCATTACCATAGGATTCTATGGCTGATTTTATTTTTTTTCTTCCCAGAGGCACTGCTATTCTGTACCTTTAGATATTACCATGAATGGAGTCACTAACCATGCAGTTATCATTCTGAAATGACCTTCTTTGGTCAATGTTTGGTTTTGCAAACTAGCTGTTCACACATGTGCCAGAATAGGAGGTGCAGAGAACAGACCCAGAAAACAATCTGCAGGTTGAAAATGGAGCATCCAACCCATCACTTCTGGATTTGGAGGGTGAATGCTTTATGAATCTAACATCAGTGAAGGAAATCTAATCAGGAGCCACTTTCAAAATTCATAGTATTAGGGCTTTATCAGGTTTCTGCATTCCTAAGATATCACGTACGTACTTTCACTATAATTTAATTAAGCAGAGTGTGTTTTCTCCTTGCCCATATCATTCCAGCCATGCTAATGGTTGCAAAACTAGCTTTTAAAAAAGAAAGGTGAAATTGATATTAGCATTTGGCAGAAACCTCTTTTATCCAGCTCTTTTATGTAAAGCTTTTGAAATCTATTGTTCTCGGTATCGGGATGGGAGGAGAAGGATTCTGCAGAAGCAAGACCAGGCAAGAGCTCACCGTATTCAAGGTGCGGACAGGATTGAGGTAGCTCTCATTTGGAGCATTGCCAAGTCTGGAAAGTGCAGCCAGCAGCCCCTCAGCATCCTTGGCCTGACTCCGGTGGTAGCGCTCCATGTTGAACAAGTGTGCCACAGTGTGGATCGCTGAGGGTGAAGAGACATCAAGCATAGGCTGTATCAAACTCGCCCCTTCTAGCTCTTTCGAAACGCCATGCTGCTACCTTAAGTTTCTCTGTTCTGGTTTTGGCAACCGACAAGAATAAGTGATTTATCTATGCAGCTTTCCCAGTGTCTCGAGTGGAGTGGGACATATGGTGAATAGTTTATCACATGCATTTTAATTATATTAAAAAAATAAAGCCATCTCAATTTACTGTGATTTAATTTTAAATATATAATCATTTTGGAAGTGATGTAAGTCCTGATATCAGAACATAGTTATTGTGCTGGCTAGTTTTATGTCAGCTTGACACAAACCACAGTCATCTGAGAGGTGGAGTCTCAAGTGAGAAAATGCCTCCATCAGACTGGGCTGTGAGCCAGTCTGTAGAGCATTTTCTTAATTATTGATTGATGTGAGTGGAGCCACCTCTGTGTTGGTGGTCCTGGAATCTGTAAGAAAGCAGGCTGAGCAAGCCACGGGGAGCAGGGCAGTAGGCAGCTCCCCCTCCATGGTCTCTGCATCAGCCCCTGCCTCAAGACTCCTACCCTGTATGAGTTCCTGCCCCGACTTCTTTCAGTGGTTGAGACAAATCAATCCTTTTCTCCCCAACTTGCTTTTTTGTCCTTGGTGTTTCATCATAGCACAACAGTAGACCTAGCAAGGCAGTTATGTAGACAAGATAATTCATAAGGAAAGATGATAGAGTGATAGGGATGGAAATACAAAGCTTCCTGAAGAAATAAGAAAGAATTATTCCAGGATATGATGCATCATTCACTGCAGTGTATGTTTATTTGGCATATAGGTTAATGCTAGGGAGAGAGTGTCTTTACATTGTTTTCAGACATATTTTCTGTACTTCTCATATATTATACATGTATGTGTGTATAGGTACATACATATATATTTATATATGTATATATATATGCTTAAGCACACACACACATTCACACACACAGATGATTCTTACAGAATTGAAATGAGCCAGTTCCAGTATTTGTGGAACCAAACATATTCTCTCTGTACTGTTAAGTGAATTGTGCTATTTAATTCTGAGAGTTGATGTTTAAGTGCGAGGCAAAGAGGATAAATTCAAGGATACAGTATGATTTGGTCTGAAGATTCTGCATCCATGCTGCTTTCTCCTAGCTCGGGAACTCTGTTGGGAAGTCAGCCGTCACCTTATCTCCATGGAGACCTAGGTGGGTGGCCAGTTGACACACACCATTGTGATCAGACTCCAGTGTGAATGCAGGATTCATTATTCAGGACATAGTTATTTTCCCACTTTCATAGCTTCTTCTGCATCCTCAACAGGAAGTAGCTGTGCCAGCTACTGTTCTAGTCTGTACACATTGTGGGTGTGTTACAATATTTTCCATGGTTGTCCGCTGTGATTGGAGGTGGGGCAGAATGAAGGGAAAAAAACCCAAGCAGCTTCTGGTCTGTCCCTAGCACCTGTATAAGAACTGGGCACAGCAGTTCAGGTTTATGACCTCAATACTGGGTGGGGCAGAGATAGGGAGAGAGGTTGAAGCCTGGAATCGCTGGACAGCCAGTCTATCCAAGAAATATGGTGAGTTCCCACCTCATGGAGAGACCCTGTCTCAAAAAATACGGTCAAAAACAAGAGAGGAAGACACTTAATGCCAACTTCCGGTCCCCATATATACATGTGCACAGGCATGAATGCATGCACACAAGACACATGTATGCAGTTCTGAATGCACACACAAGACACATGTGTACAGTCTTTGTACACCCGGGCCATATTGTTTATTTTGACTAACTTTGCTATTTATTCTAAATAGCTCCTGCTGGGAACTTAGCTCACACTCGGATTGTCTTCCTGGGGTCCTTTGGTGTGGCAGCACCCTGGCTCTATAGCTAAGGCTCTGCCCTGGTGTCTGAGGTCATCACCGCAGTTATCCTAAGTGTTTGTTTCCATTAGACCCCTCCCCCCACTCGCTTCTTTCTCATTGCTTTCTTTCATTCCCCCTCCAGGGAGACAGGTACCGGGGCATTCCCATTTCCCGGGAATGGAAACTGATGTTCATATCATATTAAGGGACTCGTTTACCGATGGACCGTCTAACGCCAACTGTCAGGAAGAAATTTTTTTTTTCTGACACTCCTCTCCCTTGTAATGAGCTGTTGATCACAATCTGCTTCCGATTAGTTGATGTCCACAAGAGAATCTAACAGTATTAAATTAAAATGTGTGGGATGGATGACTTAGGGCATGGAGCTCCTGATTCTCTTCTGTTGCCAGGTCTCTTCTCTTTGAGCTGAAGACGCTAACCAGGTGGAGAAGGAAACCCAAGACACCTCTCAAGAGGTGACCTCTAAGGACTTTGCCAGAACTATGGTACCCATATTTTTCAAGTACTTTAAAGCTTATATATTAAATGTTTCTTTGCTTCTGCCTTCTCCACCTTGGTTTGGCTTAACAGAGCAGATTAAATACATACTCTTTTAGTTATCTCAGAGACCCCCAGGATAAAAAAAAAACCCAATCCCATTTTGATCGTGTAAATGCTTTATTTTCCTCTTAGAGTTGACCTAAGTTGAAAACTAAAAATAGATCTGTGAGATGTTAAACTCAGGATTTCTGGGACCTGGAGGTCACAGGATAGGTATTGCTCTTTTCCCTTTCAGACACTGAATTTTCTCCCTTTTTCTAAAACATATGTCTTATTCTTTTTAATATGAACAATCAAAACATTGTGGTGTGGCAGTAGTTATTTCTGAAGTGGGTGTAAGATGCTGATGCATTAGTTTCTAGCCTCATCATCATTGAGATTAGATTAGGTTGGGTGTTAGTGTTTAGCAGAAATAACACCGAAGTGGATGCTTTTCAGTTACCTAGCTTATTTCTGCCTCTATTTTCTTATCTGTCAAATGGGTAGATTGGGCAAAAAAATACCCATGCCACCCCCACATGGCATCTTAGATCCCTCCTATCACGTGATGCCACCTGATGCTTTCTCTGAAGCTCACTGAAAATGCTTATCATTCAAAAAGAATCTACAGATGTGAAATTCATATGTTAATTTGTTTCCAGAACTCCACAGTGAGTGATTTAAATGGGAGAGCTTCCCTCTTGCACTGAATTCAATGCCCCGACTGAAAATGAGTTTCTTCTGTGCCCTTGCCGACTTTCCACGGTATACTCCGTTGTGCCTGGCAAAAGCTCAAGATACCTCTTTCTGTAACCCATCCCGACGTACCGCGCTGCCAGCGGGTCTTCCTACAATTTTATTTTCTCACCCAAATACTTTTCGAGAGACCAGCTATCTTGGCAATGCTGTGCATGCGCATTTAATTGGTCTGTGAACCTCTGAATTCAAATAAGGAAGTTTTATTGAAGGGCGGACAAAAAAAAATCATAAAGGCTACAATTAGAGCTAGTTGCCCCAAGAAAGTACCATTTATGTCTTTCTTTTCCTTCTTGGTTTTCCCCCTGGAGATCAAAGGGGGAATAATTGAGAGGATCTTGGAAAGGGGTCAATTCTGGTACCCTTCTGGCTGCCTGTCAGATACGGCAGAGGGTCTGGAGTTAGGCACGCCTTAATTAAGGTAGCATGGAAGCGAGGATCTAGGAGAGGATCTCCCCCCATGCTTCTGAAGTCAGAATCTGGCTGCCTTTCCAATGCGGGACCTGGTAGAGAACTGATGCATTCCCGCACGCTGTGAGCCATGTGTTTGTAAGTCACATTAAAACCTAAGAGGCAGGACTCCGGGTGGAGCCTTGTTGACTCTCTGCGTACCTCCAGTGGAAGTGGTGAACCGGTTGGTAGCAATTTGTTAGAGGTCAGATCTGGAGGAGTTTGTGCCTTTGGGGCAGTCTCTACCTAGGGAGGTCCAAATCATTATTTTCTCAGTCCCTTTATTCGGTAGCCTCTCATCTCAACCTGCCCCTGCTCTGTTTATTGATGTTTGCGAACTAATTTTAGCAACTCATCAGGAGTTGCACTCAGGGTAATTTTACACCCCTGAAACCTGGCAGACTCAAGCTGCAGAATTTGCAGAAAGAGCTGTGTGGGTCACAATTTACAACTTGCGTTGATGGAAACCCAGGCTCCAAGTACTGCTTTTCAATTGGAGGGGTCCTCAAGGTCTGCCATGGACCAGGGAATCCAGAAAGATCCACGTTAATAAGAACGTAAAGGCCGTGAAACTACGATTTTTATACTAGTGGGCTTCCAGGTCCCTGAACACGATTTATTCGCGGTCGGAGGGGGTTTGTGCTGATCGTAGGCAGGCAAGCAGGAAGGCAGGAAGAAATGGCTCCTGTCACTGCCTTTTCCGTGATGCCCTTGATTAGAGAGCATTGTTTTACCTCTTCCCTCCCCTCCCGAGCCTACATCCACCAGTCTCTAATTACATCCTTTAGTGATCCCACCAATTAGAGCCTGCGGTTCAACTTCTAGGGGAACGGATGAGAAATTAGAGGTTGGCATGCAAACTTCTCCGCGGATGCATTTCTTCCAAGGTTACACACCTCTATTAAGCCAGTTGGCCGTTTGAGAAGCAGCATAATGGGCGAGGCTAATAAAATAAGCTCAGGGACACTGCAGCTGCTCCCCAGTGAATACGGCAGAAGGACGAACGAGGAAAGCAAGGTGTAGCTATGAAACTGGGGCTTTGCCCCCCCCCCCAAAAAAGCACAGTTGCTAGCCACATTTCTTAGTTAATGTGAAATGCAGTAATTGCTTTGTCAAGGATTGGACGAGGGAGAGCATTTCCCTTCCACCACCCCGCCTGCCGTGGTTGGGCTGGAAACCACAGCAGCGGGGCTGGTTGCCATGGAAGACCGGATGAGGGTACATTGCTGGGAGATACAGCTCTGACCCTGGCAGGGTGAGCCCCAGGAGATGTCCAGGAGCAGAGTCGAGCAGCAGGAGTTCAAGAGGAGGGGGCTGGAAAGAATACTAATGCCCTTCGGAGATTTTTGAGGGGAAGAGGGAGAAAGAACATCCTGCTTTTTCTCCTTGCAGCAGAATGTGAATTTATGATCTTGAATGATTAGCATGGTTTTGAATCCATTCATCCTCCAACCCTGCTCCATCCACCCAGAGCTCGGGCATTTGTGTCTTGTACCCTTTCCTATCAATCTCTCCAGCCTCTCTCCAATGTGAGTAGATGCCACCCGCCCAGCTTTGATCACATCTGTTGCAGTCTTCGTATGTTAGTGACCAGGGCTGCTAAGATTCGAGAGATACCCCATGCCTCCGGGGCTCTCAGAGACAGGACTGTCACTCTTGTTTAGGAGTGTGGCATGTAGAGGAAGCAGGGATCTAGGACAAGTGGTCAGACAGTGGGTCCTTGATATGGTAGTGCCTTACTCAAGGAGGACCATGAAGGAGAGGGAATTTTGGCAGAGGGAACATCTAAGCCAAGGCATCCAGGACTCTGGAGAGTACCCAAGGGGAAAAGGCAATGAGGGTGTGGCAAGTTAGCTGAGGAGTCCATCTGCCATGCCCTGGGGTTTGATTGACCTTATTTGCAATTACACAGTGAACGAACAACCCCATATTCTTCAGATTCCCCAAGTAGATTTAATCCATATATCTTACTGAGGCAGAGCAATTATATTGCTATTGATGCTCTTTTAATTCCACAGAATGCTGAAGAGACCCACTCTGAGCTCACATAGCCAACCCCAGAGGAACAATAAAAGAATCTTGACACGTGATCCTGGGCAAATACTGCTCACACTAAATTTCACACCATCTGGAAACAATGCAGATCACAGGGGCCTCGGTCTTATCAGGGCCCTCTGCTCATAAGAGACATTCAACGTATATTACCTATGCTTTTATACTATTGATTTACGAATACATACAAAGAATATAAACCCAGAGGTTTAAGAAGAAAGCCTTTCCACAGCTCACATTTTTATGTAGCATTTATGTCCCTTTCTGATAGATTTTAATGACCCTCCCCTTATATCTTTATAACTTTCTGCCTTTAAGCTATGTATAGTGATAAGATCCCTTTTGCCCCTTTACTGTGTTCAATCTCAATTCCTAATGCAAAAATAAGGAATTTTGATTTTATTTTTGCTTTTTTTAAAAAAAATAAAAAAATAAAAAACAAGGTTTCTCTGTAACTTTGGTGCCTGTCCTGGAACTAGCTCTTTTTTTTTTCTTTTCTTTTCTTTTTTTTTTTTTTTAGTTTTTAGAGACAGGGTTTCTCCGTGGCTTTGGAGCCTGTCCTGGAACTAGCTCTGTTCTGTAGACCAGGCTGTTCTCGAACTCACAGAGATCTGCCTGCCTCTGCCTCCTGAGTGCTGGGATTAAAGGCGTGCGCCACCATCGCCCGGCTGGAACTAGCTCTTGAAGACCAGGCTGGCCTCAAACTCACAGAGATCTGCCTGCCTCTGCATCCCAAGTACTGGGAGTAAAGGCACGTGCCACCACTGCCCAGCTAAAAATAAGGAATTTTGAAGATTTTTAAAGCAAGCCAGAGATTCCTAGAATTCCTTCTGGCTTCCTGGTCTGTGCCTGGAACCAGCCCACTGCAGGGAGCTCAGTGCCCTCAGGGGAAATTAATTCTGAGTTTTGATAGTTTCAGAGTGTGGCAATGACTTCCATTTCCAAGCTGATGTCTGTATATACAGGCATTGCTACTCACTTCCAAGGGCTCTAAGCACACAGGTGTATTCTGCGGCATTCCTTCCTGGCCCTGAGAGGTGCAGCTAGACCACTCTTGTCTCTAACCCTCTATCCGCCAACTGTTTCCTCTAGGGCTTGACTTTGTTTACATCAAATTCCTCACAAACCACCAAGCCCTTCTGTAAAGCGGATCCTGAGTTGGTTTGATCTGGCGGTTAAGACAATCGGTGGGGAGACTCCTCTCCCCACGTCTCACTGCACACCCAAACTTGTGTTAATTGGCACTCGGGCACCGTCTGTCATGTCTTGTTGCTTAATTAAATTCACATTTGTTTTGAGTGTTCCTTTTACTCTGCTATTTTTTATGCATGAGAGAATAAAAACAAATGAGGAAAACATTTTATAGTTAAATTAGTTTGAGAGGAAGAGTCCCGAATCGTAACTCTTTATGGTTCCGGTGGCCTTTACTTCAATGTCTTTGTTTCCCAGCAAAACCACAAGTCAGCCTCCCCTTTCATCTTTTCTTCCTCCTAGGTGTCTAACTTTGAACACAGATACTAATTTCTTCTTAAATGACAGTGTAACAGGGAGAGTAACAGCTCCTCTGACTATATAATGTATATTTTTATGCTTCCTTTATGTTCACTAACTCAATACTCTTCAGAATCCAGTTCACATGACCACTCTTCTGTCCTTATTCTGCCTCTAATTGCAGAGCTAAGGGTAAGGTATCCTTACCACACTAAGACAAACATTATACTATCTGTGTCTAACATTCCCTAAACGGCAGTAGCCATTTTTGATTATATGAGTGAGATTTTGGATATAAGTTGATTTTAGTTTTGGATTCTGTGAATAGCAAAATGCTCATTTAAATAGGCATCTATTGTTGTATTACAAATGAGCCTCTTATTCACAAACAAAAGGAAATTTCAATAACTTTCCTTTGATAATTGAGGGATGATTATGGAAAAACTCATTTGAGTATAGATTAGAAACTGAAAAATAATGTAAAGGCAAGGTTTCATGTGGTCAGATAAAAGGTCAAAGTTTCTTTTCTCTAGAGGTGAGACTTGGAGAGATGGGAACAAACTATGAAGTTAGATAGTACCGAACAAGCCCATTAGACCACTAGCAAGCTCTTACCCGCATTAACAGCTATCCCGTAGGCAACAAGTTTGTGGAACTTGAGGTTTTTGTCCAGTAGCCTTCCCCATGGTCCCCTGCAGCACTGAAGCGTTAGAACAAAAGAACAGATGAGTAAGGGGTGGACGCAGAGCTAACATCCCCCTGAGACCTCAGAGGTCAAGACTTGGGCTCCACCGACCTCTGTGTTGCTTCAGGTCAGGACACAGGATGTACAAGCCAGTGGCAACTGATCATAGCAAAACTAAAATTTTTTACCCGTTTGGAATTTCAGCTCAATCCAAGTGTGGGAATTCTTAGATCTCTGGCTATAACTCAAAGCCCTTAAATAAACCTTATAGCCATGCCTCTGTCAGCTTAAAGGACACAGAAGCATAACTGCCACCCCCATGTGTTTTTAGTGACTCAGACACTATTTCTTATTAGGTAAAGAAAGCTGCTCTGCATCTATGACTAATATGCATTAAGCTGGGCTGATTCCACAATGAAATATTTCTTCTGATAAAGGTGCCTGGCAATCTTATTTTCTGCATGTTGTTTTCATGCAGAGAGGAAAGCAGGTGGTTAGCTTGGCAAAATAAATATGGCTACCACGCCCTGATAAGTCAGAATCATCAGATTCCATCCAGGCCCCGGGATGGTGGTTACGGTAGGAACTCGGATGCTCCCTAAGTGGAGCCTGTCTCAACATCATATTTCTCTCTCTTCAGTCAGAAATATCTGCAGTTCAAACCGCCATAATCCTTTCATCTCCACAAGGGAAACAGTGGAGTGACAAGTCCAATGTCCATAACAAACACCAAAGTCAAATCAGAGGTACTGACCTTCGGTTTTAATTAGTGTAAACACAAATTACTGGGAGTTTTATAGGAAATTACATGTTTTTCAGTCACACTTGTAGAAACAGTTTGTGTGTGTGTGTGTGTGTGTGTGTGTGTGTGTAGAGTTGTGAGATGGGGTTTGCATATCAAGTGTAGGTACGTGTGTGTGTGTGTGTGTGTGTGTGTGTGTGTGTGTATGTACACAATCCAAAGTCAGAGAATATCAAGCTGCCTACTCTTTCAGACTTTGCTTTATTCCCTTGAGATTAGGGCCCTTATTGAGCCTGGAGTTAGTCAAGTTGCTGGCCAGTTAGTTTCTGGTGAGCCTTCTGCCTCTGACTTACAGCAGTGCTGGTGTTACACATACACACACACACACACACAAATACACCTTGCTTTTTACATGAACTCTGGGGATTTGAACTCATATCCTAAGGTTTGCATACAAAGCATTCGTACCTGCTGGGCTGTCTCTCCAGCCTTCAGTTGCAGTATATTAGGAATAAACAACTGAGCTTACTTAAAATATTTTTGTACTTACTACACTCGTTCCTCTCACCAGCGCAATGAAGTTCCGGCTGACAGGTAACAGAATTAGCATGCAGTTAAAATTGAGGCACGCTGCAGATGCTCGGGCCCATGCTAGGGTAGACTGTCCACAAGTTAGAGACATGAAAAGAAGGGAGAATGAAAACATGGAAGCTCGGAAAAATAGAAGGCTTTTCTGAAACAATAACAGATTGTCATTAAAGCTACTTACACCCAGAATAACTCGCGTGTAAAAGAAAGCCTCCTCTTTGGCATACCAACAGAACGTGTCAATAAACAGATAGAAATTTACTGCCAGCCATGAGAGCTAGGATAGAGCAAAAGGAGACATGGTCAATGCCATTGTCCACCCCTAATTCCCCCATTCAGAATCACCTGGGCTTCTTCGTCTTTTCAGATGCTATGGAGAGCTTGTCAGTATTCATCAGAATTGTTCATCCATTTATTTCTTACAGATTAGATTTTAGCAGTGATTACAAATAGGAAGAAATGCCTAATTTTGCTAATGTTGTTTTAAATGCGTGGGGTCAACTTCAAAGTATTTCCTGACAAGCCTGGACTCTCCTTAGTCAACAGGGATTGGCCGTGGTGAGAAGAGGTGGGACATCTTTAAAGAACTCTAGAAAAATGACAAATTCACAGGCTAACTAAAAGCTTCATTTGTTAGAGAGCTGTACTTCTACATCATGCAAAACAAACTACTTGACTTGAATACTTAAGAATGAACTGAATAGGAAAACAACTTAGCACGATTCTACAAGGGTAAATTAAATAGATTCAATGAACGTTTGCTAAGAAGTTTTCAGTCTCACACTTAACTTTGTATTTCCAGACTTAATTGTTTTTGAAATGTCGCCATCCTGAGAATGAGTGACTCTTAGAGACAACTAAGGGGAGTGGTACTCACCACCACCACAACGGACACACTCTCGTTCAAAATCCAGCACACCGTCATGACGCTTCTCGTACAACCGACACGTTATCCCCTCCCGTTCGTCTGAGCCTGTGTGCTGTGTGCTTAGCAAGGGGTTCCCTTCTAGATCATTTCATCATTTTGTCTTGGGGCACCTGTTGGGAGCAGCTCTCATGGAATTTCTAATTAAGGACTTAGTGCCAAGAGCATATCATCAAGCTGAAGCGCTTCATAACCTGGTTAAATACAAGTCTCTGTCCTCCAGTGATTGTCCTCTTCAAAGAATTCAAAGGGGAAGAAACTCATTTCGTTAAATTGTCTTCATGCCCATGTGCCATTCATCTTCTCCATGATTACAGTCATGATGCTAATACGTCTGTGTGCAAATCTGAGAGAGAATCTTATTTATGAAGACTGCTGGGAATAGTCAAGAATTTCCACCCAATGTTCCCCACATTACTGAGTCTTTTCTCCTCTCCAAAAGTCTCAATAGAAGGCAGAGAGAGAGAGAGAGAGAGAGAGAGAGAGAGAGAGAGAGAGAGAGAGAGAGAGAGAGAGAGAGAGAGCTGAGAAAATAGGGACTGAACCAATTTCTAGAATATTGTGCAAAAGATTCTAAAATTCCCAGATAGGAAAACTCTTGTAAACTTAATAAATAGCTAGGGAATGATGGTGAACTCCTTTAATCCCAGCACTCAGAAGGCAGAGGCAGGTGAGGTGGATTTGTGAGTTTGAGGTCAGCCTGGTCTACAGAGTGAGTTCCAGGACAGCCAGGGATACACAGAGAAACTCTATCCCAAAAACAAAAACAAAAAGTTTGTTGATAAAACATAAAGTACGCTTCTTTTTTTTTGTGTGTGTGAATACTTGTGGTGTGTGTGGGTGTGAGTGAGTGTGTATGAGTGTGCGTACGTGTATGTGTGTTTTACACTGATGCGCTAAAGGCCCCACTCCCACCAGGAGCACACACATTTTGGTGTTTCCAGTAAGGGCTGGTCATTCTCTGATTTTTTGACTTTTGTTTTTTTGAGACAGGGTTTCTCTGTAGCTTTGGAGATTGTTCTGGAACTTGCTCTGTAGATCAAGCTGGCCTTGAACTCACAGATATTCACCTGCCTCAGCCTACTGCGTGTTGGGTTTAGAGGCGTGTGCCACCACCGCCTGGCTCATTCTCTGATTTTAATGTTAGTCTTAGTTATTAAATACAGTGACTGTGATTCTAAGACAAAGCTTTCTCAAGTGACACAATTTTCTGGCTTGTTTTGGCCCAGACATTTTCATTAAAATTTTTTTTAGATAGGGTGCTGGAGAGATGGTCCAGCAATTAAGAGCAGTTGCTGCTCTTCCAGAGGACCCAGGTTCAATTCTCAGAACAAATATGGTGGCTCACAAGAGTCTATAACTCCATTTACAGGGAGTCAGATACCCTCTTCTGGCTTCTGAGGGCACCAGACACACAACTGGTACACAGACATATACTCAGGTTAAAAACCCATACAGATAAATTAAGATTAAATCAAAAAACCTTTTAAATAATTAAATATGGGAGCTTCGAATCTTTTGGAGAATTGCCCGTGTGTATTTTCATAGGGTTGATTTGTTTAGCTGTGCTGAAAAGAACTTTTAAAAATTAAAAACCCAATAAGAGTAATAGCTGGGGACTTCTGTTGTCTTGCATTTACCTGGGCCCTTAGTTAAGACCTTTTGAGTATTTTTTTTAATTTGTTTTATTGAGCTATACATTTTCCTCTGCTCCCCTCTGTACTTCAACCCTCTCCCATGGTCCCCATGCTCCCAATTTACTCAGGAGATCTTGTCTTTTTTTTACTTCCCATGTAGATTAGATCCATGTATGTCTCTCTTAGGGTCCTCATTGTTGTCTAGGTTCTCTGGGATTGTGATTTGTAGGCTGTTTTTTTTCTTTATGTTTAAAAAACACTTATGAGTGAGTTACATATGTTAATTGTCTTTCTGGGTCTGGGTTACCTCACTCAGTATGATGTTTTCTAGCTCCATTCATTTGCCTGCAAATTTTAAGATGTCACTATCTTTTTCTGCTAGGTAGTACTCCATTGTGTAAATGTACCACATTTTTTTTTTATCCATTCTTTGGTCGAGGGGCGTTTAGGTTGTTTCCAGATTCTGGCTATGATAGACAATGCTGCTATAAACATAGTTGAGCACATGTCCTTGTGGTATGATTGAGTATCCTTTGGGTATATGCCCCAACGTGGTATTGCTGGGTCTTGAGGAAGGTTGTTTCCTAATTTTCTGAGAAATCGCCATACTGATATCTATTGCTCAATTAACTTATACATTGAGTCTAAGGGGATATCATAAGCATTGTTACACAACTGTGGGATGAAGGTCAAATGAAGGAAGTTGGTGAAGGAATGATTGAAACTCAACTCTAGATTTGATTTTTAGCATTTTTTACTTTTAACCATCACCATATGAAATGTTAATATATGGATTTGTATATCAAAACATTACTATAGAGATACAAACAGCATTCCTATAAAATGGACCTGTTTAAGTTGCAGGAATCCACTTATTTAACTTATCAGTTACAAACAAATAAACTGTTATGTTGCAAGAAGGCTGCTTGTTTCATTCCTGGCTTCTTAGCTCTGAAATATCACACAGAAACTGTATTAAGTCACTGCCAGGCTCATTAGCTCTAGCTTCTTATTGGCTAACTCTCACATATTAATTTAACCCATTTCTATTAATCTGTGTATGGCCACGTGACTGTGGCTTACTGGCTAAAGTTCTGGTGTCTGTTTCTGGCGGGACTATATGGCTTCTCTCTGACTCCACCTCCTTCCTTCCAGCATTCAGTTTAGTTTTTCCCACCTAGCTCTGTTTCCGTATAGCTCTGCTATAGGCCCCAAACTGTTCCTTTATTAACCAATAATATTCACAGCATACAGAGGGGAATCCCACATCACTGTTACATGTTATTAGGCATATGCCAGTGAGTAACTGAAAACCGAGCAAATACTTCTGCTGTGCTATTCATTATCATTTTATTTTATAAACTTTGTGATGCCTTGATATACTGAGGCGTGCTGTGATTTTAATGAGTCCCCCATACTCTTTGGAAATTTTTTTCAGTGACCCGGAGTTGAAAGGCGAGGCAAACACGACAGTAAGGACCAAGTCAGTAATCAAGGACTGAATAAACGCTGTAAGCCAGTGTCATGCTCCTGACGGGACAAATCCAGTCCCATTTCATTCTTTCACTCTCTCGACTTAGCTACTATGGACTGATGAGGCAAGATCCTAGCCTCTAAAATTGTGAGGGAATCGATTTCCGCAGCATGAACAGAGGTCTTACAGGCTTTGGTGAGAAGAGAGTCGTCTCAGGATAGGGTAGTAAGCTAATTTCTAACAGGTAGAGCTAACAGCTTCGTTAACAGCTCGCCCGTTGGGACTTCTTCATGCATAAACCCAGCCATCTCTGCCATTAATCTTTCATATGCCAAAACAACTTCTCTGTACTAAGTCAGCCCAGGGCCAGGTATCCAGCCAGAACTATCCATGGCCCAGGGCCTGATGAAGCTCTCTAAACCATCAGCTCTTAGGCTGGCTTGGCTGCTCATGGGATCTTGCCTGTGTAAAATCTGCCATAAAGGCCCTGGTCTACATTTTATTCATTGTTCCTTTTGCTTTCTGAGCATGCTCTTTGTCACTTGTTTCTCCAAGTAACCCCAAGTGACAAGGTGTACCTCCTTGTATCGGGGGACGGCACACAAAAATCTATCTCTTTCTCTTTCTTTTTTGGATGTGGCAGTAAAAAATTATCAACTTTACTTCTTAGAAAAAGACAATTGTAAAAGCATTTTTCTGTGTAGAGATACATAGAGGCGCTGGTGTTTGGGGGCAACATTGCTTGAGGTCAGCATGTAAGTTAGGATCTTCAGTTGCTTCTTCAGTGATGAACAACATAAAGATGTACCATCTTGGGCTTGGAGGGATGGCTCAGTGGTTAAGGGTACTTTGCTGTTCTTGTAAAGGACCCAGGTTCAGGTCCTACCATCTACACAGCGATTCATAGCCACCTGCAACTCCAGTTTCAGGATATCTGAAATATCTTCTGGTCTCTTTCGGTTCCTACTTGGACATGGTGCATAAAATGTCACGCAGAAAAACACACATACCAACAGCAACACCATCAGCAACAACAACATTTAAAAAGCATTTTTAAAAACTTAAAAACCTATACAATCTTCATATTCATTTTAAGTCAATAATCTTCCATGATTAAATGATTTGTTATTTTTGAAATGTTTAAAATTTCCATATTTTATTCAGTTAGACTATGAATGCTAATTCAGAAGGAACACATACAGGATTTTATATTATCTTCAGTTCATATTCAGTGAGTAAAAGAGTTGGAGCTTTTCAGCTTCCCGGGCTCTTTATACAATGTTACAATTAAGATACATAATAGCACGGATGGTAGGAACACAGTTACCTTTGAAAATTATATATATATATTATATTATATATATTATATATTATATATATATGTGTGTGTATGTGTATGTTTGTATGTATATATGTGTGTATGTATATATGTGTGTTTGTATATATATATGTGTGTGTGTGTGTATATAGTGTGTGTGTATCATTTGTTATATATGTTTTGGATCTCAAATGAAAAGTTTGTGTGCCTGTTGCACTACTAGGGGCTGAGACAATCTTCAGGATCTGGGTCTTAGAAGTTCAGTCACTGAAGGGATCCCTTGAAATGGGAACGGTGACCCTAGCCACTTGCATTTGTCCTAAAGGCAAAGGCTGTGAGGCAGACTGACCACTTCTGTCGTGTGCTCCCCCCATGATCATCTGTCTTGGCTCAGGCTTGAGGCATAAATGGCCACTGACCGAATAAGCTGAAACTGTGATCGCATGCAAATATTTCCTTATATGGAATGGACATTGTCTTAAAATACAGCTATTATCCCGAAGGCATAGAAAAATGGTTAGTGTTCATATTATGAAGGCGTTAATTCATGGTTTAACTTAAGGATTATCTTCACAATCATTTTTTTGTTAGAATTTATGATGATTTTAGTTCACTTATTTCAAAGACTGAATTATATTCTATTTATATTTAATTCTAAATTATATTCAAATTTATTCAGAACTCAACAATTTTATGGAATTGATGGAAACACATTTTCCAATTTTTTTCATATTTAAGAACAAGCTGATTACACCAATGACTTAGAATTAAACCTTATATAATATCAGACATCATTCCTTATATCACACTTCAAGTCCAAGTTGGTGTGATCTGTGAAGACTTCCACAGAAACAGTTTTTATGATTGACACTCGGGGGTAAAACCATTGTTTCCCAGTTAACCTGCTGAAAACATGAGGATGCATATGCACCCCTAAATGTGCCTTTAGATATTACTTCAGAGAAGACATCTGTACAATTCAGATTTTCAAGACTGACTCATTTTCAAAGAATTTGGAAGAAAATTAAGAGGAAGCAGCTTGCACAGAATGTAGAGATACAGTGTATATGCTCAGAACTGGATCTACTTAGAGAACTGTTTCCATTGCCAATAGTTAGTACCGGCTTGTTTCTCAGAAGTGTCTCAAAGCAGAGCAGGTAAACTCCGATTTCGATTAGTTAGTTCTAAGGTCTTCCCTCAGGCTGACTGGCCCTTCTAGCCCACCACAAAAGATGACTTGGAGTGTTGGAGTATAGCTCTTTTGAAAAACCCACCAATAACAGCTCTTCCTTGACGTATACGTATGTTGCACAAGCTGGCCTCGAACTTCTAGTCATCCTGCCTCCAACTCCTATGAGCTGAGATGAGGAGTATGTGATATTCATTATGCACACTTTGTGCTGTGCTAGGCTTTGAACCCAGGGCCTTGTGTATACTAGGCAAGTGTTCTGTTGCCTGAGCTGTATCTTCAGTTCCAACAATTCTTTGAAAATGGAAAAAGCAGTAAAAGAACATTATTTACAAAGGTAGACCAACTGCTTTTATATCTGAATGCAAACTCTGTATTATCCGTGCTCTGCTCTCAGGATTAATCTAATCCATTGTATTTTAGTTCTTTTCAGTTATTTAGCTGGTCAGTTAACACAGCAAAGAAACACTTTGATCCTCAAGGGCAGGATTGATCACCTAGTAGTTTTCGATTGCTTGCTAAAATCCAGGTTCCCTGCAGATACAGCCTAAAAATAACATTGCCAGATTATCTTCTAAGAGTTAAACGTCTTCTAGCCTTTTTCTAAATGCTCATGTCAACATCTAAATATTGAGGTGGAAAGAGATGGGAAGCTAAAACAAACAAAAGCAAACACATCCACTCCCCAGTCCTTACACAATTATTTCAAGGAGAATTTATTGTGATAATTATGTAATTCTTTTGCATAAATCATGTTTTGGATAAATTCTACTTTTAAAGGAAAAGTAGAATATAAAGAAACGCTTAAAAAGAAAATGTATTAACATAAAACTGTTTTTAAAAAGGAAAGGTAATTGACTCACAATAACCCAACTTCGGCTGAATTGAGCATATTGCGTTTTAACTTCAGGAAACATAAAATTCTCTTGCTATAATTTTTAAGTGGCATATAGCACCAGTTTAGTTCATGATTCCAAGTTCAAGGTTTCTTCCCTCATCTGTGTCAAAATTCTTTCCTTCCTCTCTCATGGTCACAATTCCCAATGGAAAGGTGCATATGTAAACAGCGTGGGTGTGTGGTCTGGTTTTCTTGCAATATAGATGGGGAGGTGGCAGGCGCCTGTGCAAGAACTAAAGATTCAAGTTGAAGCATCCTGGGTAGTCAAAGATCACACCCGGGGCCTACAGGCGAACTCTCTAGGCCTCCCTGTCTGGGTTTCTGGGCTCAGAGCATCTCCGCTTTAGTGGAATCCCCCTCTCTCATCGTCATTGTCTGCCCACACTTGTAACCAGTTTCATCTCCAAAGCCGTTCCTGAAGTTGCTTGGGAGAGCCTTAATGTTGGGTTTCCTGAAGCTCCCAGTGCATAGGACTGCAGAGTGACTAATTTATCATTTCTTGCTCTAAACTAAGTGTCCCCATTTGAGCTGCTTGGCTTAGAAATCTGGTTAAAGATAGGACTCACCTCTTTAGTCTTACCACGCCCAGCACACATCAGACACCACTTAATGCTAAATAATACATACAGAGCCATATTTGTTTCTCTGCTTCTTAGCACACGAGAGGGTTCTGCATAAATCCCCACACAGGCACAGTGACAGGGAGTTTCTGGCAGCCAGTGGCTTTCATTAAAGCCCCAAAATGAAAGGGAAGTCTCCCTCTCTAGGCAGCGAATTATTTGACTTCTGAGCTCAGGGAAAATGCAAAGTTAGAAGGCTAGTCTAGAAATCCCTCCTTTGCACACCCAAGCTGTTAATCTTTCAAAAGTCAAAGTGGATGCCAGAATTCCATAGATTTCATTTGTCAAGATGAACATTCATATTTGAACATATTTCAAGCCAGATGGTTTACAGTTCATGTATTTGTTGGCGTTTTCTGCCACAACAACTAAATATTGAAGACACATATTTGTGATGAAGAAGGCACTTCCAACCATTCCTTCCTGCTGCTCTTTCCTGCCGCGTGCTCACTCATCCCCCAGCCTCCCTCCACAGTGTGCTGCCATCAGGGAAACTCCTTTGGGTCCAACAATGAATTACATCCTGTTGATTTAATAGATGGAGAAGAGAGAGGTAACACAAAGCAGTACCCCGCCCCCAGACATATTTCTTATAACAGCCATGAATTTTCTGGTGGCAAATAAAGAAAGCAAATGAACATCTATTGAAATATTCTGTTTTCACCATTCATTTAGACAAGCCAGAAAGTTTACTTCTAATCCTAGTGCTTTGTAAGTGAGTGTGCCAAACTGTTTGATCAGGGGCTTAGAAAAGAACATGGGATTCGAACAAAGGCTATTTTTTTAAAAAAAAAAAATCATCAAGTATGAAAATACCAGCTGCAGCAAATATTGTGCATTTGTACTGCAGGATGCCGACCGGTATCACTCACCAGGCTGGCTGGGACCCGTCTTCCAGGATGAATGTGTTCATTTCTCCTTTGTCATCACACGTACACTTTGTTATTATTCCACCTGACTCTCTGTATTTGCACTATTAGAATTTAAAGGCTCCTCCTGTTGACAAAGCTCCCCTAGCAGGCTGTGTGAAAGTCATTCACTTTTTAAGAATAGGAGAAAAGCATACAGTTATCTTTAGAGCTGTCATCCCATGACACAGGATATGCATACAGGAAATACACATTACTATGGTTTTTTTTAAATAGAACACATAGTTTGAATGAAAACTGCTCAGAATCATCATTCAGAAGAACTAAGGGAAGCCTCCTGGATTATATAGTGCCAGGGAGGTCGAAGCCCTAGGTTAAGTTGTCTTGCTGATTGGTGAAGAAGCAGGACTAGAGCCCGGTATTCCATTCTGCGTTTTCTGTTTTCTTTTTTTCTGTTGTATTATTCCCAACACTCACATTCATGTCTTTGCAATCTAGAGTGTACATTGATGAGACAATGGGCAAAAAAATGTGATCCGTGTCCCAGGCAATGGAGCCCGACTAGTAATCATAGGAAAGATGATATTATTTTTTCCAAAATCCTGGAGAAGAGATATTTTGGAAGATCTTTTAGGTGTTGAGTATTCCAGATCTGCAACTGTAAAAATAGGTCAGAGCTGAGTGGTGTGCCCATTGTGCCTGACCCCTAGTCCCAGGTGTGCTGCCTGGCACTGCTGTTTTAAAAACAGATGCACAGGAACCTGGTGACAACCACCTGATGACACCTCACGTCCTTTCTGCTTTGACTGGCATTCCGTGGTTTTATGATGGCCGGGCTGATTAATATAAGCCAATAAAGAACAGCTGTATTCAGAATGACAGGGTTATTAGCTGCATTTCGGTCTCCTGGAAAGACAGGATCAGTTGTCGGCTGCTCTGCTCCCCTTCCATGACAGCATAGCGCTTCAGAGAGAGTGGAAGTTTAAGGTCAAATTTTGAAAGGTTCTATCTAAAATGTGAATTTTCCCAAGGGAGGAATATGATGCTGTAGGTCAACTGACCCAAAGAAACGTTGCCTCCCTGATAGACAATTTAAAACTAAATTTTATTTTTTACACGTCTATATTTTTAACAATTCGTTTATCAACACTGTGCAAGACCAAAATGCAGTATATTTTAGGATGAATCTTCAATAGGGCAATGGACTCCCGTAAGTATGCTGACACCTGGGTGTGTTAGTCACTTCTGACATCTGGTCCTCCCTCTGCCTCTTTTCCCAGGTGTCTCAGCTGTCCCAGGCAGTTTAAGCACTGGATCACAGCAGCTGCCAAACCTACAACTCCTAGCTGCAGGCCATGCATTGTTCACTCCAGAGACCCTCGCAGACAATGAGACATAGGTAGAGCTTCATGCACATGATGTAATTCATTCATGCTTATTGTAATCCCCCAAACTTTAGAAGCCATTGGACAGTCTGGAAAGTCCGAGAATTAGCTTCTCCCTGGGATGAGCCTCCTTACTGTTTGTCCAATACAGAGTGGACTGGTCAGTCCTGAAACCATATATGTACTTCCAACAAAAATAGTTTTGATAGGTTGTATTTATATATATTTGCATTTACACACACATATGCACACACACAGAGGTAACAATAATATTCAAAGAAAAAGAGGCTATCAACTTGAGAGCAAGGGATCATGGGAGGAATTTGACAAAGAGCAAATGGGGAGGGACAGGATGCAGGAAAGGGAGGAGAGAAACTGATAAAATTTATTTCAATTAAAAACATTTAAAAAATAAACTCAGAAAAAAGTGGGAATGAAAACAAGAACAGCAAAGTACAGCCTGCAAATTCTGCTGGGAAGCATACTGGAACCTCAGTTAGGGTTGCTAGGCTGCAGAATCCAGGAGGTCTCCTTCTACATGGAAGACCTCAGTTTTGTTCATAAGGCTTTCAACTGGAAGACCAACCACACTATAGAGAGCAATCTGCTTCTGCCAAAGTTTATGGGTTTAGAGGGCAGCCATCTTAAAATACTACTGTTTGGGTTAGGGAGCAACAGGAGCTAGGGAAATTCCCAGGAATCCACAAGGATGACTCCAGCTAAGGCTCCTAGTAATAGTGGAGAGGTTGCCTGAACTGGCCTTCCCCTATAATCAGATTAGTGACTGCCCTAATTGTCATCATAGAACCTACATCCAGTAACTGATGGAAGCAGATGCAGTGACTACAGCCAAGCACTGGGCTGAGCTCCTGGAGAGCTGAAGAGATGCAGCAGGGATCAATCATATGAGCAAGGGGGTCAAGATCATGACAGGGAAACCACAGACAGCTGACTCGAGCTAGTGGGAGCTCACAGACTCTGGACTGATGGCTGTGGATCCTGCATGGGCCCAAACTAAGCCCTCTGAATGTGGGTGACAGTTATGTTGCTTGAGTTTGGGGGGGATCTGGCAGTGGGACCACGACTTATCCTGAATGCATGAACTGGCATTTTGGAGCCCATTCCTATGATGGGATACCTTGTTCAGCCTTGATATGGGGGAAGGGGCTTGGTCCTTGCCTCAACTTGGTATATCAGACTTTGTAGACTTCCTAAGTGAGGCCTTACCTCCTTTGAAGAGTAGATGCCGGGGGGCGGGTGTGTGGAGAGAAATAAGAGGGTAAAAGAAAGGGAGGGAGGGGGTACTTGTGTGAAATTAAAATTTTTTAAATAAAAAAATTACAGTGGTATTTTCAAAAGTATTTATAAAAATGTCAATACGAAAATCGGTACATTTCTAGGATAAATGAAAATAAAATAGAAAATAAAAGCTGCACATACTTATTTATATATAAAAAAATACTACTGTCAGGGCAACACATGATGCCGGTGGCCAAACAACGGGGCACCACGGCTTAGTCAAGCTGGCAGGTGTTACTAATGCTCCCGGAACCTTAATCCCCTCCCTGGATCTGTCTGAACATAAGCTCCTCTGTGAGATTCCAGCCCTGAACTCCTTTCAGCCCGCACTGAAAGGTGCTAAAGGAACTCCCGCTGTAGCTCAAGGGATGGCGGGTGCCACAGAGGGCAGCAGTGAGAGGGCTCCCACATTAAACACCATTAAGCACTCCTTTAAATTAAGTCAGAAAGAAGCACTGTGGAAGGGTCTCCCAGGCCTGGGAGCAGCAGGAGCGGGGTAACTGTCACAAACACAGGCAAGGTGCTGACAGGGAGTGTAGGAGACGGCCCTGGAGAGGGAGCTGGGGCCCGGCTCTCGGCTCTCGAGGGCACGCGCTTAGGAGTTTTCTTGGGATTGCCTAGCAAATTACCACAAAGGTGACAGCTCCAAACTAAAGGTGTTTCTTCTCTCTTTCTCTCCTTCCCCCTCTCCCTCCCCCCCCCCCCCCCCGTGTGTGTGTGTTTGTTTGTTTAAACCTGTTTTGGAGATTTAAAGTCCAACAGGAAGGCTTCAGCAGGATTAGTTCTGTCTCTGTCTCTGGGCTCTAATGGGGAATCTCTTCCCTGTGTCTCTGGGAGCTTTCATTGGTTACCGACAGTCTTTGGTGTTTCTTGTGTGTTAGCTAACTTTGTGTTGCTGTGACAAACCACTTACACGGGGCAAAAGTTTATTTCAGCATATGGTCATTTGGCCATGCCACTCTGGGCTTGTGGTGGCATTTTACATGGTCGTGGCAGTGAGGTCGTGGCAGTGAGGATGTGGGGAGGAGAGGCCTTTTTGCTTCATTGCTGCTGAGAGAGACAAAGTGAGAAAGGCTCACAGACAGGCACACAGACACATACAGACACACAGACGCATACATGGAGAAGAAATACCAGACTTTTGTTCTCCCTTCCAAGAGCACATGCTCATTGAACTAACTTGCTTCTATTAAGGCTCCGCCTTCCAAAGCCTCTGCCATCTCCACTTGTGCCACAGGCCTGTGACTAAGCTCTTAGTATCTGGGCCTTTGCAGGACTTTCGCAACCCAAACCAGCTCTAGGGATGTGAAACAACTTTATGCTCAATCTCCAGCTTTGAAAGTCAGAGATCTAGAATTTGATACCTAATCACCTTACTGTTTATTTGGGGGGGGGGGATTGAATGAAAACATGTACAAGATTGATATCACAATGTGACCCCAAGAAACATATCTCTTAGAACTAGAAATGACCCATAGACCTCCAGTTTTGGACAACTACCATAATAAACCCTGTAAGAACAGGCAACATTGGCTGTAGAGCGCTATAGTTAAAGACTGTGGGGCCCAGGGAGGAGGTTGAGTTGAAATGAATGAGCTCAGAAGTTAGAGACAGAGTAGGAAGCTATTGTAAGGGACCAGGGAAGAATCTATGAAAGTTAACTCCAAGAGTGTCAGTCTCTAGGACATTGCTGGGCCCATGGGAATGCTTACTTAATGAAAATATGAATTATGAGACATGTAACATACTATAGGATGAGATAATAAAGTTTACGCATGCAAGATTTTTTCTTATGGAATTATTTGAAACATCAAAGACTTATTTTTTTCTTTCAAGAAGCAGATCTAACAGCTACTATTCTACATCCATTTTCAAATGAAAAATGTAACCCTATACATAACTAATTAAATTAATATAGCATATTATGACAAAAATAATTTCTTTTAACTTTGCAGACAGAACCACATTTCATATTAAGCTGTTAATACTCATAACTATATGATTTCAAAATCAGCCAAGCTTGAAAAATTATTGTCTCTGACATTCCCAGTGATCAAAGCAACCTCAATTATAATATTATATTAACTAAGCTAAAAAATAGTATTAAAATTTCTAACCTTTCCGAACTGTAATTAGTCATCTAACTATGTATCCAAATTTATTTGATATATTTGCATAGTTAATTAATTATAATTTATTTAAAACTTCCATTTATAAAACTTTGCTCTACTCAGCCTATGAATATCATTGCCCAGGTATGAACTTAATTTTCAAATATCTTCTTTAAATTGTGGCAAGATTTATATATAAGACAAAAATTGTTTTAAAAAAATATATTTTTTTCTTCTTTAAAAATTTATATCTTTAAAAGAAGCTGAGAGTTCAGTTTGTGGAACCACACAGCTTAAACACAAAGGCAAGTAAGAAGCTCTGAAGTCACCTTCAGAACAAACTATTAGAGCATAAACTGATGGGGTCACAGCTGATTCAGAGTTGTTAAATGCTGGGCAAACCAGACAGTCTGTTCGTGGTCCGAAGCTGTTCTCTGACCTTTTTCACCCCACTTACACACCCACCCACCCATCACATCCACTTACACACTTACTCACCCCTCCATACCCACTTATATACCCACCCACCCACCCATCACATCCGCTTACACACTCACTCAACCCTCCATACCCACTTACACACCCACCCACCCATACACATCCACTTACACACTTACTCAACCCTCCATACCCACTTACCCATCCACCCACCCATACACATCCACTTACACACTTACTTGCCCTTCCATACCCACTTATACACCCAACCACCCATTCATACTCATCTACCCACACACTCCCCTAATTAAAATAAAACATCTAGAGTTCTGAACCCCAGACGAACCTTTTCAAACCTATGGGATAAATACTTGGAAGGTTGCATTCCACACCACACAAAACCACCTATCTGGCCTTCAATAGCCATTGGGCTGGTGAAAGCTTAAATATTACACTCAAGGTAAAAACATGATGAAACAGAAATTATGCATCCTTTGAATTTGTTGCTGGCAATTGAATTGGGTGAGCCCAGGTGGTTCAGGAAAGCTGTGTGAGTTCAGGCTTCTAGGAAACAAATGCGGTCAGCTGCTCAGATGTGTGTAACCACTGTCGTTTCTCTCTGAGGGGATCTTCCAGATTGGTTTTGTTCTGGATGGTGTGAACTTAACTGTGGAAGTTTACCTTTTGAGGCTTGTAGCCATAGTGGTGGCCTTAATAGACTCAGGGAGCCTCACTACAACTTAAAATGTATAGCAATGCAAAAATAGACTTAGATTCAAATACTGAGGAAGATATAGCCAAATTCAAGAAAGAACTCCTGTTGCCCAAAGGGAGAGGGAACAGAAAATAGCAGTAGTGGGTGTGGCTTTGAAAATAGAACTCTGTAGGACCTATAGCCTGTGTGGAATGCCCATCTGCCCGGGCACACTCAAGAGAGAGCAGCAGATTTCCTGCTACAGCTGTCTCTTTCCTGCGGCTGCTAGCATGGCATCACAGACTGAAAAGTTTGATGAAAGTGAATTTTCTTTAACTCACCAAGGTCAAGGGGGTTGCATATGAAATCTTGAGGTGGTATTATGGTACCACCTGTTGAGAGCTAAGGAGTGTGTGCATGCATGCGTGCATGTGTATGTATGTATGTGTGTGTGTGTTTCTTCTGGTCTCTCTGTTGTTCTATATGAGCTTCAAGGATTGAGAGATTCAGTCCCAGTGCCTTCACCACAGTGACTTTATGTAATTTCATATTCCAAAGATTTAACTTCTACACAGTATACTTAGGTTAAGTCTCCATTCTTTTTTCCCTTCTATTGAAAATAGATTTTTTTCTCACAATGTATTCTAATTTCCCATCCCAGTTCCTTTCCACATTCTCTCCCATCCAGAGTCACCCCCCTTGTGTCTCATTAGGAAAAAAAAAGAATAATAATAAGATATAATAAGATACAAAAAAAAAACACACAAGGGAAAGAACCCAAGAAAGGAACAAGAAACAGATTTAGATACAGAGACCTACTCATTTACACACTCAAGAATCCCATAAAATTCCATATATTATGGAAGCCATAATATATAAGCAAAAAGCCTTTAGGCTAAAACAAGGAAAAATATGTAAGTAAAATAAAATTTAAGAAAAGAAGATAAAATTTTGAAAAAAGAAAGTAAGGAAAAAAGGCCTGACAGGACACTGTGAGACAAGAATCTTCCAAAGATGCTATATAGCCTTTGTTTTTTATTGATTATCCACTGCTGGGTATGCAGCTTGCCCTTAAGAGGAGTTTGTTTCCCAGGGAGACTCCCTTGCAGGAAAGTAAATTTTCATTTGAAAGTGGTTATCACTTGGAGATTGCTTCTGGATTAGGGATTGGGTATGGTTGACTGCCCACTTCTCTTCGCAGATCTAGGGTCCATCTGGTGCAGACGTGTGCAGGCCCCGTGCATGTTGCCTTGGTCTCTCTGAGTCATACGTGTGAGGACACAGTGGATTTAGAAGGCCTTGTTTCCTGGATGTACCCCATTTTCCTCTGATTCTTACACTCATTCTGCCTCCTCTTCTCTAGGGTTCCCTGAACCCTGAGGGGACAGATTTGATGGAGACATCCAATTTAGGGCCTGGTGTTCCAAGGCCTCTCATCTCTGCATAATGTCTGATTGTGGGTCTGTGTTCCCACCTGCTACAGGAGGAAGCTTCTCTTGATCACGCCTGAGCAAGGCATTGATTTATGAGTAAGTATGCCATGAGGAATCATTTTATTGCTACTTTAAAAAAAAAACAATTGTAGTATTTGGTTTTCCCCTAGGCCCCTGGGCTTTCTTGTTTTAGGTTCTTGGTTACACAAGCAGTGTTGGGTTTGGGCTCCATCTTGAGTGGGACTTCAGTCAAATTAGATATTGATAGATCACTCCCAAAAGCTTTGTGCCAGCGTTCTACTGTAATTTTATTTCTTTATCTTTGGTAATCTTGCAGGCAAGACACCAATGTAGATCACAATGGTTGTGGCTGGGTTGATGTTCACATTTGTCATTGTATATAGAAAGGCTACTGACTTTTGTAAGTTAATTTTGTACCCAGAATCTTTGCTGAAAATGTTCATCACCTGTAGGAGTTTCCCTGAAAAGTATTTAGGGTCACTTATGTATACTATCATATTATCTGTAAATAAAGACATTTTGATATCTTCTTTTCCAATTTTATCCTCTTGATCTCCTTTAATTGTTTATTGCTCCAGTTGACTTCAAGTACTATACTGAATAGGTAGATGGAGAGTGGACAACTTTGTGTTCTTCCTGATTTCAGTGGAATTGCTTTGAGTTTCTCTCCATTTAAGCTAAGGTACAGGATTGTTGTAAACTGCCTTTGTTATGAGGTATGTCCCTTGTATCTCTAATCTCTCCAGGACATTTATGATGAAGGGTTTTAGATTTTGTCAAAGGCTGCTTCTGTATCTATGAGATGATCTTGCAGTCTGTGTCTTACAATTTGTTTTTATGGTGGGCTTTGTTTATTGATTTATGTATGTTGAAATATCCCTGCATCTCTGGGATGACACTTACTTGATCATGGTGGATGATCTTTTTGCTGTATTCTTTGATTCATTTTTTTCCAAGAATTTTATTGAGCACTTTTGCAACTCTGTTTATGAGGAAATTGGTCTGTAATTCTCTTTCTTTGTCTTTGGTAACACTTGCTGGAGCTGTGGTTGAGGTAACAGGATGATCAGGAAAGAAGGTTGATAAAATCTGCATGATGTCTCTGCTCTCTTCTACCTCACAATTGGGGCTATATTTCACAGGCCTTGGTGGATAACCTGAAGCCACATCTGAAACACGACACTGACTAATGGAAGAAGCTCTGAAATCCATGTTCTTTTTCTTTGTTTATACTTATTTTGTGTGGTGTGTTCAGGAGTGTATGCCTATTCTCATGTATGTGGGCATATGTGTGTGGAGTTTAATGTGTATGTGTGTGTGTCCACATTTGGATGCTAGTGGTTGGCCTTGAGTATCTGCCAAAATCTCTCTCCAACTTACATACTGAGGCAGAGTCCTCACTTGAACCACGAGCTTGCTGATTCGGCTAATCAGCTTGCTCTGGGGCTCCTAGTTACTATGTTCTGAATGAGTACTGAGCTATCAGGTGGGCTACCAGGATCATTTATGTGCGTCCCGGGGATACAAACTTTGATCCTTATGCTTACATGGCAAGGTTTTATCCCCTGAGCCATCTGTCAAGTTCTCCCTCCCCACTCACAGGCTCTGTTTCTTAATAGGAATAGAAAAATCTCTACTGGTTGTTGTGGGGTCCCTGTAGGCATCACTGCTTGACAAGAAAATGGACTGAGAAGACGTGAGAATGAAAACTCACTCCAACTGGACTTGGTCAGTCAGACTGTATCAAAACTTCTAGGAACTCTGATACCATGGTTCAATTCTCTTACACATTTAAACACAGCCAAACTTTGGGGAGAAGGGGAGTCTCCACATGACAATTCTCATAACAAAATTTCAAGGATGGTGACATTGAGATTCCCATGCAAAATACCCAAGCCCTTGTGACCTTTACAATAAGAATGAGTTTTATTGGCTGATACACTACTCAGGGCTAGAACCACAAGGAAGAGTTTGTAATAAGCATAAGGATGGATTCTGTTGATGGAGGATCCAAAGCATGTGGGGTTCCTAAGGAAGAGTTCTCTTCACTGAGACACAAATCCCAGGATTAGATGCTAAACAATTCTCAGGATTTGGGGGAAATTCATGTGGAGGCTGGCTCCTCAGAGAATATCAAAGGGTCACCAGGTGGCCTGACCACTTTCTTGCCACCATTCAGGTGACCATGTATCATACATTTTCTTCTGTTGAAGAAAATAGGCCTGCATGATTGGCAATTCTGGTTTCTCCAATGCTTACTCTAAGCTAAACCATGCTTCCAACTGCTTGTAAATCTGGGAAGAATGGCTCACTGCTTCTTGACAAGAGAAATAGAGCCATTTGTGGATTGGGACTATGAACTTATACTGGAAAGTGATGAAACATGGAGCTTCAAATTAGTGCAAAAATGACTTAGAAATTGTGAAATTTTCTAGGTGGAGGCACTAGGAAATGTCCCAAATTAGGAAAGTCTCCACTTTTGGTTTTCCATGAAGACTGTAGGATGAGCTTAATATATTATTTTGATAACTAGACTTTGGATAAATCAAGATAGTCTGTAGACAATGAAGTGTCATGTTTAGAATGCTTAGAAATGGTGGAGCAATAACTACACAGATAGGAGTTACTAATTCCAAATTATTTTAACCTTTTTACTAGTGTGTGTTTGTGTGTGTACTTGCATGTACATGTGCATCATAGCATGCAGAGGTCAGGTGACAGCTTGCTGGGGTCAGTTCTCACCACATGGTTCTGGGGGTCAGAGTCAATCACATTAGACCTGGTGGTTAGTCCCTTTCCTGCTGTGCCATTTTACTGATCCCATGAAGTTTTTTTTTAAAAGTAATTTATTTACATTAGATATATTTTTATAGGGCAAAACGAAGTAAAACAATTTTAATGGTAATTGTATTTTAAGTGTTGCATGTTGAAGGATAAAGAAAATGAGTATTTGTATTACTGTCATTGAACACAAAGGTTTTCAGTGTTGGGAGAAAGGATAAAAGTGTGAGATTAATGAGGCTTAGCAGAAACTCTGTAATTATGGATTTAATTAGAATTATCAGTAAAAAGCTGGCATATTTTATCTAAAAGGTTATTTTCTAGTTATGTTCATGGAAAAGTTCTAAAAAATATGACATCCAAGTGTATATGGGTCATGAACCTCCCTTGGCTCGGTCTGTGTTTCTAAATGTCATTTATCTACAAACACCATGAGTCCATGGAGGAGGGGCTGAGTCTAGCTTTGGAGCAGGTGATTTATAACTAATCTAAATGGTTATAAATAGGTTTATAATTTAAGATTAAAGTAATGAATACTTTCTGGTCACACCAGAAATTAAGATAGCTGTTATTGACTCCCAGTCCCATGGGAAGGGCCCTTAGGACCAACATGGGAAGGTTGTCACTTGTCAGAGGTGACAATGTGAGGCTTAACTACCACCATAGCAGATATGGGGAAGTTACTGACTTATGAAGATACTAAAAAGGAACACTTGGTGAGGACATTTCAAAACTGTGGTGGCACTAACTCATCCTTTTACAAGTGAATAAATAAGAGAAAAAAGCATGCATTTGGACTTTCAGCTCCCTCTGTTCAGCTGTCTTTATCAGTTCAGTATTACGCTTGCATTTAGATGTGAGAAAACATTTTAGCTCTCATTGTTGCTTTGAAGCTCAAACTTGGACACACTGCTCCAACAAGAGACTGTGACTGTATGATCAATTATACGGTCACCTTTGGAACAGCCGAATATGGGAAAGAAAGCTTTAAACCCTATTTACTGAGAAAATGCCATGTCTAAAAATATTGTTAGCTCTAGATTACCTGTTTAAAAAAAAGAAAAGGTAGAACACATAAAAAAATGTTTTCTTTCTTATATTTTCTGATTTATATAGATTATTTAAATTTTTTGATGATTAAGTATTTTTCTTCAGTGAAGCACCAGTTCCTTTTCGTGGTCCCTGATCAGATTTAAACAGATGGAACATTAGTGACTGCTAATTGCTTTCTGGGCAGCTCTTCAGCTTGGTGAGCATGCAATTTTGTTGTCCTCTATAGCTGCAAGTTTATAGGCTAAGCATCTTCTTTGTCAGGTGAACAACAAAAAGCTCTATAACTCCACAAGACAGATACAAAAGTACTTTAGAAAACTAGACCAACAAAACTGGCAACTGTGGAAAAAAAAAAAGCATCCACATTGCCCAGGGATGAAAGATTAATGGAATCCAGGAGGAGAAAAATCCAAGTTGAAGGGGGAACAGCGTGCCCCTCTCTTTATTTTATTTTCAGACTCAATGGTGACTAGAGCAGGAACTCATAACTTTCTAGGGGACGTCATTTGTCACTTTGGAAGTCCACTCAGTATTGTATAGTTTATTAAAATTACAAGTACACTCTAAAGACTAGCAATTCTGATGGGTACCTACCATAAAGAAACTGCCATAAGTACATCCAAAGAGCTATGCATCAGGGTATTGCAGTTCATAAGAAAGTAATAGATTTTAAACCACTTCACATTCCATGACTAGAATCATGCCTAAAAGTCTTTCACTTGGAGCTCTGATGACTGTTTCCATTCTTTGTGGTTATGTTCTGACTTCTTACCAAATTCCTCTCTTGACCTTGATCTTGCTATTGATGCAGTGGACCAAATGTTGTGGTGGACCAAATGATGTGGTGGACCAAATGATGTGGTGGACCAAGGGATGCGGTGGATGTAGTGGACCAAATGATGCTTTCTCTCAGAAGTTCAGTGGATGTGGCAACAGTATTTTGATTTTGTGTTAGTCAGTCTTCTGTTATAATGATTGAATATTTAAGAAAATCAACTTGAAGGAGACAACATTTATTTTCAATCATGATTTCAGAGGTTTGGGACACAATCATATTTTGTTCCATTATTTCTGAGCCAGTGGAAAGGAAAGCACATCATGGAAGGTGGGAGAGAATAAAGATAGAGATTTGGAGAGATATAAGATTGGGAGAGATAGAACTATAAAATAAATAAATATATTTCTATCTCTATCATTGGATCATATCCCTTGTGACCTCCTTTCTTTGAACTAGCCCTACTTGCTGAAGTGTCCAGCACCTCCCAACAGCCCATTAAGCCAGGAATTTGTAAGTGGATTTATGAGATTATAATATCAGATCCCTCATGACCAAGTTATTTCTTGAAATCCACACTCAATACTGCTGTTCCAGGGACCAATCTTTGAAAACACGAGCCTTTTTGGTAGATTAGTGATCTAAACTGTGACAGACGTGTTCTTATGATTGCTTGAATAGCAGAAAACAAAAGATCCAAGGGAAAGAGCTTTTTGTTTTGACAATAACTTCCCTACTAATCCCAAGCTCCATAGAAAGGGGAGATCTGTGAGTAGGTGAAGGATGTGAAGGGAGCCTTTGTCATGGAGACGTGTGAGGAGTGTCTTTGCCTCTCCGTCTCAACTCCAGTGTGGCTGAACTGGCGTGGCAACAATAGGCAATAGTCTTACAATGCCCAATTCTTTCCCAGGTTTTTAGTTTTTCTATTTAAAATAGAAGAATGATCAGGGAAATGATTTTTAAAAGTGCTGTAACCATTGAAGTATTTATAAAGCTTATATCTCTTTTTAGATAGAGTCCCATTGTTGGCTTTGGGTGCAAATGCTATGAGACTGTTTTCTTCTTTTATGATTGCATGTTAATTAAGTATTCTGATTACATTACATTGTGATTACATCTTCCCTTGCTTGCTTCAGTCTTTCCAAAGCGACATTTTAGATGATCATGAAGTAGTCTTTCATAAATGATCACTTAATGAAAGAAAAGAAGCGTAGCCAATTACAGTTAAGTGTTCAAGAGCTAACTGTTATTTTTTTCCTTTACAAAAATAAATTCTGGGAAATTTGTGCAGCCTTATATTCTGAGAGTCAAAAAAAAAAACCCTTCAGCAACTAAAAAACGACATTGTTAAATAAATGAGGTGCAAAATTTGATTTACCTTAATATTGTTACAGTCTGGTGGGGAAAATCCACAATATTCTTCATCTTGTCACTTACAAATTAAAAAAGTACCCATTTGTTTATTTTCATCCTCTCCCGCTGTGACCATCAGTGCACCCTCTGATGCTGTGATGGATCTCAGCTCTTCAATGCTATGGTATGTGCAAGCATTTGTTGTAAATGTGCACACCATGGTGGCATATGTGTGTCTACTCCTTAAAGACAATCAGTGTGTGTGTGTGTGTGTGTGTGTGTGTGTGTGTACATATGTGCATGTGTGCTTGGAAGTATGTCGTGTGTGCAAGCGCCTACATAACTGAATTTGACTGACAATGAGTCACAGTTCACTGCATTGGGTGATGTTCTATGACTCACCTATCTTGAACAATTAGTAAACTTTCATTTATCAGCAATTTAAAACTCTTTATTGTGTATCCAGTTTAGGAGAAAAATGTAAACTTCTGGTAATTGCCCTACTAAATCATTATTTGGGTTTATGTCATTGTATCTATTCGGTTTGGGGTCATTTTGGAAGGTAGGGCAGAAGTGTCACTCGGGTTCAGGGTTAGCTTAAGCAAAATGAATTATCTGTCAAATGCTTTACCTGGACGATGCTGAATCTTGGAGTTAAAGCTTTTCACTGTTCAGTTAACCAAATCAATGATGTACATCAATTTTGGAAGTTCACAGCATGGTACCCGTGGATGGTCTCTATTGTACCCATGGAAGTAGAGTCTAGTTTCTTATTTACGTTTTGTGACAGAGTCTTGGGGTCTCAGTATGTAACCCTGGCTTTCTTTGAACACATGATCTCACACAACTTTGGCCTCTCTAGTGTTGGGCTTGCATGTCCATGCAGACTTATTATTTACTCCTAAATTTTATTTATGTTTTTTTTTCCTTTTGTTTTAGAACCGTGGGGATTATTCAGCATTTCCAGTCATGGTACTTCTATGGGGTATGTGGGTGGTAGACAATTGATCATTTGCAAGTGGATGGCAGTAGAGTTAGGTACACAGTCAATGGAGCCAATAACATAATGTCTTGTGAAGGTGGGCACTACCTTTACCTCTTGGCTCATACTGGCTAACCTGAATTTTACCTTAACTAAAGCATTCACCTTATAAAGGTAGCCAGTAACCTATAGGAGGTTGTCCAATACTTATCTTATTAGGCTGATTATATTTATTAAGATCATTTACATCAATCGAGGGCAAAGTGAAGCTCATGTACCAAAAGCATATATCATGATTTATAAAAACTCCTGTGTTGTTACTCTTCCCCCTTGTCTTTCCCAGGAGTATCGACAGTTAGTCAAGGAGACAACTTTAACTTTGAAAATATTCTTCTTTCATATATTACATCTTCCCTTCTCACCTCCCAATCTCTTCCCTTCATCTCCCTTCCCCCACAGATCCACTCCTCCAATTCCCTTCAGAACAGGGCAGGCCTCCCAGGGATATCAACCCAACATGGCATATCAAATTACAATTAAACTAGGCACATTGTTTCATTTTAAACTGGACAAGACAACCTAGTAGGAGGAAAAGGGTCCCAAACGCAGGCAAAAGAGTCAGAGACAGCCCCTGTTCCCACTGTTAGGAGTCCCACAAGAACACCAAGCAACACAACTGTGGCATATATACAGAGAACCTAGGTCAGACCCATGCAGGTTCCCTGATTGTTGACTCGGGCTTGGTGAGCCCCTATGAGCCCAGGTTAGTTGATTCTGTGGCTTTTCTTGTGGTTCCTACAATCCTTCCTTTCCCAAAGCACAGATGCAGAGATCCACAGTAAAACCACTTTAACTTCTAACTTGAAGATGGCACCCAAGGAAACTGCATAAAAAACTCCAGTATCTTGCTTTATCAACTGATTTTTTTCCTATTTATGCACTTTCCCACAATTTGCTATTCTTGGAATCTCAAACCACTTCCTCTGTCCTACCATTATTCTGCAATTGTATTCCCTTTTAAAAACTTGTGTGAGTGAGTTCAGGAGCCTAAGGGCACACACAGGCACACATGTGAAGGTCAGAGGACAACCTTGGGCATCAATATCGTCTACCGTGTTTTGGGCACGGTCTCTGCTGTTTTCCTGACGCATGTTTTATGTTAACTGGCTCATGAGCTTCTGGAGCCTCTCCTGTCTCTACCACCTGGCTTCTCATGGAAGCCTTAGGATTACAGACATGAGCTACTATGCTAGGGTTTTAGTGGGGTCTGGGGATTTGAACTCAGGTCCTTCCACTTTCTTGGCAAGCAGTTTACCTACTTGCATCATCTTGCTCACCCGTGCATTGTTCTTTGTTCAAAGTGCCCCATAAACCAGAGTTTAAAGCTGTGCTTTTGAGTTGTTTATTCTCCGAGCTTCCCTCAGGTACATATGAAATTTACAGGCTATTAAAAATTGTTTGTTTTTCTCTTGTTAATCTCTTTGTCAGAGGACAACAGCTGAGAACTGAGAGGGAAAGATTGCTGTTTTTGTTTTCTTCCTGTGGGTGTTGCTTGGGAGGGATCCCGTGTTTCTTCTACAAGATAGCCAGAAGGTCTCTTTAATCTCCTGTCTGCAGCAGTGGACAGGTCCTTAAGCATGACTGCAAGCCTGAATCATGTGCAAAATTAAAACAGCAACAGCAAAAGGTAACTGAATCTTAAAATCATTTAGATCAGAGTTTTTTCCTTTCTGATCTAATTGTCATTTTCTCTGGCCATTATTACTTCTTCAAACATGTTAAAATAACTCTAAAAGTGGTCATAGTTGAAAATCTCTCACGAAGAGCTTTACATAGAAGAAATCTCATCTCTTGAGTGGACGGGAACTTCCAACTGCTGAAAATATCTCAAGTGCAGCCTGTAGCCTGTGTTTTCATCTGCCATGGTCTTTAAAGCCACAGCCATTGGGTTTCCACCCACGCCATGGCTCACCCCACTGTTGGCACTGAGGCACACAACTCCTGCCCCATGTTAATCACTCATGTGCTTCTTGGCTCATGACTAAGTTACAGCTTCCTTTGGAGTCCAAACATTTCATTTCTGTTGAATGTTCTCCCCAGGTTCCTTCATGTATTCTTTTGTTTATTCTGCAAATGCTGGGGCCATGAGCACCTGGGATCCTTTTTCTTCTCAGGCTTTATGCTCTCTGCTGGCGTTCCCAGTCACATCTATGGGTTCCTGAACATGCTGGGGACCCCAGTGCTTTCTCTATGAGATCCATGATGTCATCATGAGCTCTAGATTTTGAGACATTCATTTTGATGTTGCCCTCATTATATGTGTAAATTAATTCCTGACACACAGAGGGGGCTTTACCTATTTTGCAAATAGAATGAATCTACTAATGGCAAACAAAAGCATTCAGACAAGGTTGTTTGGCTTCCGTTCTGTAGGCAAAGAGACCATTGTGAAAATTTGACTCAGCAGACCTAAATGGTCAGGGTATATTTTGTAAATGGGCATTGATCTTAGCTCAGCATATGGATAATAGAAGAGACAGATCATAAAGGGATGGTTAAGACCAAGGCGATGCAAGCACTCAGTTTGAAGGGGACTAGATACGGTTTCAAATTTGCTTATGGTATGTAGCTTATTTTGAACTGAAGGAAATGGAGAATGTAGACAGAGAAAAGTTCTGAAAAAAATATATATGTATATATATATATATATATATAAAACATTGTCTATTTTCTCTATCAGTTAATCTATGAAATGTCAGTTTAATTCCCAGACACTTAAGAAGATAGAAGAGAAATATTCCCCTCTCCTGCAAGTCCATTTTATTTCCCAGGCACTGAGGCCGCCATTTTGCATGTATTTCATCAATTTTGCACACAGTAGCCTATTAGAACTGTCTTATTATGGTGCAGGGGCAGGAAAGAAGATGAAGATACTTCATGAAGAATAAACAGAAAGGCAACCACAGTCAAGAGCTGGCATGGCCCTTAATTTCTTGGTCAGGGTCTGTGGTGATTGGTTCCAGCTGTCAACTTGACTCAAGCTAGAATCACCCAGGAGGAGAACTGCAGCAAAGAATCGTCTAGATCAGACTGCCTTGTGAGAACGTGATGGGGTTGCTTTGATTGTCTTACTTGATATGGGCAGACCTAGCCCTGAAAGTGGGCGACACCATTGCCTGGTTTGGGGCTCTGGGCAGTTGAGCAGAGAAAGCAAGCTGAGCAGTAACTGTGCATGCACTCATTCTTTTGACTCTTGACTATGGATGTGGTGTGACTAGTTGCCACAGGATCCTGACTGGGGATGTGGTGTGACTAGCTGCCTCAGTCTCCTGATTGGATGTAATGTTACCAGCTGTCTCAGGTGCCTGACTTTTGATGTGGTGTGACTAGCTGTCTCAGACTCCTGACCTGGTATGACTAGCTGTATCAGTCTTCTGACTGTGGATGTGGTGTGATTAGCTTTCTCAGACTCCTATCTGTGGGTGTGGTGTGACTAGCTGTCTCAGGTTCCTGCTGCTGAGCCTTTCCTGGAGAGCTGAACTGTACCCTGGAATTATGAACTAAAATAAACCCTTTCTCCCATCTAAAAAAAAAAAAAGAACTGTCTTATTATAACGCTTACTTTGTTGTTTAGGAAAACTGATGTCAAGACAGAGAGGAGAGAGTGAGAGATGAATTTGCCGTGAGGTTATAGCAAGTGGGTCCTCAGGTATAAATCCCAGGAAGAAATTGTA
Organism: Alexandromys fortis; assembly: GCF_014885135.2. NCBI lineage: Eukaryota > Metazoa > Chordata > Mammalia > Rodentia > Cricetidae > Alexandromys > Alexandromys fortis. The sequence goes on from NW_026067907.1 coordinate 4,021,858, forward strand.
AGTCCTTAATTTGAGGTTTGAATAGTAGAGGGGCGTGTGTGTGTGTGTGTGTGTGTGTGTGTGTGTGTGTATGGTGTGTTGGTAGGGGGAGTGAAAACCAATTCAAATGCCAAAGTAATGGAATTTAATATCATAAAATAAGTGGAGGTGGAAGAGGAAGGAGCTAGCATGGGAGGTTACGAGCTTCAGGTTGCCATTCAGCTTCTATCCATTAGCCCTCTCAGATTTATTGACCATTCTATTAAATTATCCGATCTCAGACAGAACTTGTCATTTTGTGGACTGTTTCATGGCTATTTTAAAAAGTCTCTGGTTCCACTTTGATATTGCTGCATTCATCTTTTCAAACCATGAAAATCAGGTCAACATTCTAAGGTCTAGATCATTCTCTCGTCCATGAAATTTCTCTTGTAGGTTTAGGAGATATGGAGCCCTTATTTTCAAGAACGTCCTGTCTAAAATCTCTAAAAACACAGGTAAGTAACCAGAAACATTGGAACATAGGTTGATGTGCATGGACTTCAGGGCTATGAAGGACATTGGCTAGAGTCATTCACTGACGACCTGGGCCTCCAGAACAGAAAGAAATATTCTACTATTGCCTATAAACTCTTGAGCCACCATCTTTTGTTATAGCAGCGTGATTGGATGGAGACAGTTTGCTAATGAAGTCTTTTGAGGTAAGCTTTTTTTTTCCAACTGTAATGTGGGGAACTCAGTAAGTACAGAGTGGTGAACATTAAATAACAGCACAAGTACAATGCTTATACCTTGTCTGACCTCTAGGAAGCACCGATCAGATGGTGGGTAGCATTACCGTCATTCCAGAGTGTCTCTCTTCCTCTCCTGTTCTCATCGTGTTATCCAGACATGCATGCTTTGGCTTTGCAGTACTATGTCTGATTGGAAATCTAAATAGGGAGTTGAAGGAATCTTAAGGCATAAGTCACCGTCACGGTCTCAAGCCGCTCATTATAGAGGAGACTCAGGCCAGGAAATAGGCATTTGCAGAGCTGTTTGATATGAGAAACGCATTGTGTTATATATAGGGCCACCACGAAGACCACTAGCCAGAGTTATGACAGTTTTCTGCCACTCACCATGTATCAAGACGTAATTCTTTGAGTGTACTGCTCAGTGCATGGTGGTGACCTTCAGTCTTGAAGATGTAGAGCGTCAAGAAGATGTTTGGCTGGGGCATCTTTTCTTCTTCTGACCTTACACTTCTGATTTTGCTGAAATATATTATACAATTACTTCAAATGAGTGCCTATAAAAGTCCATAAAGCCAAGTGACCTTTGAAGCAAAGGTAAAAGGTTATGGCCATCACTCTCTACAGATCACCTCATTATCAACACTTCAGGCTCTGACGTCAAGCATTGGAAGCTCTAAGTGATGGCATTGCAAAATTAAGCCACTTTTGGCATGTCGTCCTGTTCCTAGATAGAAGTCTACAGCATTTCTAGGTGCACACATTCTGGTCAATTTTGGATTTGCCAGTCTTACTTTTATAATAGGAGATTTCTTATATATGAATAGGAGTGAGTCTACTCCCAGTGCAGATGGTGGTATCATTTGTCATCCCGACAAAACCAGGGCACAGTGCATGATGATTGGGGTGGCAGGGAAAGAACTACAAACTGTCTAAGAGCATTTTTTTGTTTACTAGACGCAGTACTTCATTGTCTACCATATTTACTTCTTATTTAATGTTTTAATGTGTGCCATTATAAGTAAACATTCCCGCGCATTCATAAATACAGGCTGTATTGTTATTACCAGAGAACACCCATTACTGTGTTTGACTTATTAAAAGCCAACAGCTATAGATGTACTTGTGCTGCTGCTCGTCTGATGGACTGCGAGCCTGGTGTCGTTACAGTAGCTGCTTATGGGAGCTGGGTAATTATAACGCGGCTTTAAATTACAAGAGGCGTTCTCATTGGGACCATAGACTGTTAATAAGGGTTGCGTTCATTAAGGATTTATCAGGTTTCCCTCTCTGCGGTGAGTTGGCATTTAGATAACGGTAGATTCATTTACATAAGACATAGAAATCAGTTGGTTCAGGGTATTCGAACAATAGCCTTCGAGTCTCAGAGTTGTCATACGCAGAGTTGAAGACAGAGCAGTTCTCACGCAACGTCAGCGAAGCATTCACATTTTTACCTGCAGTGAAAACAACAGATAAGCACCCCAAAACAGAACTTTCAAAAAGATGATGTTGAGAAAGGAGAAGCTATAGAAATAAGTTTCATGAGCGATACAAAAGAAAAGAAAAAATAAGCCAGGCGATGGTGGTGCACACCATTAATCCCAGCACTTGGGGGATAGAGACAGGTGGATCTCTGTGAGTTTGAGGCCAGCCTGGTCAACAAGAGCTAGTTCCAGGAGAGGCTCCAAAGCTACAGAGAAACCATGTCTCGAAAAACAACAACAAAAGAAATAAAAAAAAGAAAGAAAAAAAATAGATAAACAAGGAAAAGAAAGTGGCTAATGTTTTTATCCAATGTAGTCTGAATCTCGGTTGGTTTCATTGAAAAAAATATTCAGGATGTATTATTATCTTATGATGATCATGGAATCATTAAAGTTATCACTGAAGAATATAAAATAGTTCTATGTAAAACTGTCTACTCCCCATGGCTTTGCTTTTTGAGGTCTCAATTACCTAAAGTCAATGGTAGTTCAAAAATACTAAATAGAAAATTTAAAAGATATATAGCTTATAAGTATCCAACTATATATGCTGTTCTGTATATCATAATTAAAACACTGTCCTACTTTGTCCTACCAGGTGAGTAAATAAGCCGTTTGGCCAGATATCCATACTATATATGCTATCCATCTGCCCAACACTTACCATTTTGAGTATCTAGCAATCACTTTACCTGTGTTCAAATAACCCATGCTTTTTGCACATGGTCCCAATATACAAAAACTAATGCAAAGTGGGTACCAGATCATAAGATATTAAGTCTATTACCACACAGCAAAGCTATAGAGTACAGAGGAAAATGAATACATTGCATATATGGGATTTGGTACTGTCTGTGGTTGCAAACTCAACAGAGCTTCTTGGAGTATAGCTACAGAAGTAAGTTCCTGCTGTGTGCACTACTTCCTTGGCTTCCTTGGTTGTGGGAGGAAAGAGCATCATAACAAAAGCAAACATTTTGCTTTCTCTCCTCGTCATTTCGTCTCTTACCTATTTAGGTTGTCCCATGTAAAATACACGTGCTGTACTATATTACTTCTCAGGTCTCCTCTATCTCCCATATTCTATAAGCAGGGAAATTGCTAGAATGTCAACACAGAGATTAAAACATGTAAAACTCCAAACCTCTTGTGTGTTGGATCATTTGTCTATCGTGTCATGGTGTCTGTCATGGACTAGTTCTTATTCATACACCAGCAGCATGGTTTTTTGTTTATTTTGTTTTGTTTGCAGCGGGGTTAGAAAAAAAACCGTCTCACTAGAAATATTCAAAACTATAGTATATTTAAATCAATTAAATGATAGGTCTGTGTTGTGCTCTTGTGTTTGTATTTAGAATAAAATAGCTATTTAATCTGCGTAACAATTGGAAGCTAATGATGGTTAAATCACCTAATACTGCTTGATACCCATGCATATTAATCTGAAATTTAACTCCATTTATAGGAAGCTTAGTGTCTCTAGGCACTTGCATGAGACCTCTTCTAGAAAATGATTTAAAACATTCTGACATCAAATTCTTCTTGACTTTGGAGGCTGAGTTTCAAAGTGCAAGAAAATTTCATATTGGGTCATAAATCTTCTCTGTAGGAACTTCTGTTTCTTAGATTCTAGAGCTTGGTTTATGCGTCCAAAAAACAATTATCCTAATAAAAATGTCTAAGCAGAAGATAAGCGGAAGGAGCTAGTACATTATAAGCCAAAACAGGATTTTCTTTCCAGAGAGGAATAGATGCTTCTTTGGCATTCACCATTGTAAAACACAAGATTAATGCAGTCCTCAATGAGAAGGCTAAGTGCATAAAATAAAAGCACACAACTATTATCCATCTCAATGGATATGCCTCCAACCTGCAAATTCCAACAATCCATAAAAAATACATGATGTTATTAGGTGGTGGAAGCTCGCAATATATTGTCCATAACTTATTTATATAAACTGCCCTGAGAAGCAGTGTTTAACTGCTGGCTCGGCAGACAGGAGATGGGGCTTGAGTGGTTGTTTACCAAGTCTGAGGGTAATCCACGGACAAGTGCAAGTGCTTCCCCCAAAGACAAGAAACTAGGGACACTTTAACCTCTCTGTCATTAACTGACAGACCCTCTCTCAGTCCCCCCCTCACTTCTCAGTTTCCCCCCCAAGTTTATGCTAATCTTACCAAACAAGGGCTGTTGATATCTTTTGGTCTAATCTCTGAATTTGATTGATTATTCCATTGGTGGACTTTGAGGTTTCCCAAACCCTCTTATTCTCAGTACTCTCTGCCTTGTGGGGATGTCTTAAGATGTAAATTCCCAGCTACTGCACTAGTGCCATGACTGTGTGCTTGTGGCCTTGCTCTTGGCCCTGATGGTAATGAATGCCAACCCTCTGGAAAAGCAAGTCACAAATTAAATGCTTTCTTTTATAAGTTGCCTTAGTAACTAAGACAATTAGTAAATGTCACCAAAACTGGAAACTGTTAGTGAGGGCCAACAAGTGATTTAAGAGAGCTACTGCTGTTTTGTTAACTGACATGTCCTGGAGACACAGGTGCATGATGTCCTGGAGACACAGGTGCATGATGTCCTGGAGTCACAGGTGCATGATGTCCTGGAGTCACAGGTGCATGATGTCCTGGAGTCACAGGTGCGTGATGTCCTGGAGTCACAGGTGCGTGATGTCCTGGAGACACAGGTGCATTATGTACTGGAGTCACACGTGCGTGATGTTCTAGAGACACAGGTATGTGATGTCCTGGAGTCACGGGTGCATGTTGTACTGGAGTTACAGGTGCATGGTGTACTGGAGGAGGCACAGGTACATGATGTACTGGACTCACAGGTATGTGATGTACTTCCTTTGAGGATGAGTTCTGCTTGGGATGCAGTCTTGAAAGCAAAGAGCTGAAGGTTATCTGGATATGTCTATTAGAATTGATAAGAAATAAGGAAGCCAAGTTCAGCCATTGGCCCTTGAATCTTGCTGTTTAGGGTCTGTGGGTTGCTAGTAGAGATAGCCTTTGAGTTCCGAAAGTCCGATTCATTGGTCAGTTGTGACAATCCCCATGTATACCGTAGGATTCTGCATGAGAAAATTTAAAGATTTGTTTATGTATAAACTCTTTTTGCCTTTATAGGAAAGTAAGTGTGCTGCTTTAAAAATATGAGTATTGCAATTTAACAATTACTGCAATTTTTATTCAAGTAGTCAAAACAAAAAATAAGCTGCAAAGAAAGCTTATAAAAATGACGACTGTATGTTGTGCAGAGACCTGGTTCTCAATGTTCATCTCTTCAGCTGCATTTCACAGAAGAGATTCCGAGTTTCCCATTAGGATATCATAGGCCACCATTGAACTTTGAACAGCGAAGTGCTCTTCAGTGTGCTTTATAGGGGTAACGCACATTTTTTTTTTTCAAATTGTCAATTTATAGGGAAGTTAGATAATCTTTTACCCTGATATACCATGCAATTGATTTCTCAAAGGTCACCAATGAACTCCTTCAAGTGAATTGAATTTAAAATCTACTTTAGCCTGAAAGGGCACTGGGGTTCAATGGTCTAAATCAGGGATTAACAATTATAGTTCTCAACTCTGTTTTTACTCCTAGTAGATGTTGAAATGAGGGAGTGTCTGGACGCCCAGTGTTGGCGAGGTCTCCAAACTCCTGCTGTTTCTGAGAGTCAGGTGTATTTTTTCCTTGCATTTGGTACAAAATGTTTCTGTTCCTTTTTAAATCATCTAAATATGCCTTGGGGATTTAAAAATTATCACTTTATAACTGTAGGCTCCGATCTTGTAAGCTATTGAGGACATGTTTCTTGCCAAATCTAGTTACATAAGGAGAGTCAATAATTTTTTATTTTAAATGTTAGTATTGCATTATTTTTACAATTTCACATATGGATGTCTTGCATGTGGAACAGTGTCACCTACCACCTTCCTATTGTTCCTGTCCCACTTCCCCTCCCCCACAGATCTCTCACGTTTACATTCATCTCTGTTAGTTGTGGTTTGTGATCTACCAAGATTAACCAAGGCCATCTGGATGATGATGGGTTTGGAGCTATCTGTGGGAGCCCGGTGGGCTCAGAAGTGAGAACACAGCTAAAGGCAATGATTTTCCCCTCTATCCCAGAATTTATCAGTAGAAAACAGGCAACCTTAGCTGACAGTACCATACCCATCAGAATGATCTATTCATGAATAAAGAGGGACAGATGCTGATCAAGGGTAGTCTGACTTGATAGGTCAGGGCTAAGACCCTGCACATTGTGTTTTATAAAAGAAAGCAAACAAAAACAACAGGTGCATATGCACACATATGTGTTCTTATTTTTATACATGTCTGAAAGCATGATTTTTACACCATGGAAATTTCAAAGCATCAAAGCATATGAGCTGATTTCCCTGATGGTTGTCCTGACTCGTTAACTCGAAGAACATTTTATTTAAGACTTATCTTCGTCCTCTTCTCTAGGCCTTGCTTTTTTTTTTTTAATCTTCTAAGTGTGGATAATAACTCTGGGTTGTTGTGAGAATTAAGTGTGCTAATATATGCAAAGAGCTCAGTAATGTGTCTGGAAGGTAACTGGCTTTATAAAGGAGGCTGAATGATTATCATTCTTAGTATTTTGAACAAAATCCAATGGCCCTTCTGAGGGATAATAAAGAATGCGTTCAGACTGTCTGGTATCTGCGGGTCCTGATGACTGGGTGAGGATCAGATAATTTTTGAGACCTTTAGCATTTTACAACTGAAGTGGACAGGGGACTGGGTGAGGTTGAGTGTGGAAAAGTCTCCTAGAAAGTGGAGAAGCTCTGACTATATAAGGTCACAGGGGAATGTGACTTTGAATAGGTCATAGACATATTCTGCAAACAAGGTTCTCCACATCTACAGGGAAGGTGCTGGGAAATGTCACCTCCAATAGCCTCATCGCTGATCTGGTAGCATGGTCACTAGTGAAAGTGCACAGGATACTGTTTCCTCAGAGGGCAAGTGCTGTGTGGGAAGGGTCTCAATGCCTCCCTCAGAGTTAAGTCACACTCCCAGGCTGACGCAAAGGGAAGACTGGATAGCAGGCTCATCACAGGTCTGTAGCTGATCATCTGGCTTCTGTACTGAAAGCCTCTTTAGGAATCTGACCGAGATGCTGGTTGCCTTTGAATCTCAAAAACATTTTAGATAGTTTTTTAAACTTACTGTTTCGCATGTCAGCATGTTTCTATTTTTGTTGCAATATGATAATACTCTTACTAAATCTGATAGCAGTTTTAGGATGTTTTTAAAACTAAAAGGATGGCGAGGTGGTGGTGGATCACACCTTTAATCCCAGCACTCAGGAGGCAGAGGCAGGTGGATGTCTGTGAGTTTGAGGCCAGCCTGGTCTACAAAGCGAGTTCCAGGACAGACACCAAAGCTACTCAAAAAAACAAACAAACAAACAAAAAAAAAAAACAAAAAACAAAACAAAACAAAAAATACCCCAAACCTCCAAAACCACCAAAACCAAACCAAAACAACAACAACAACAAAAACAAATCAAACCTAAAAGGACGAGCCAGGCATGCACACCTGCACTGTCAGCACCCAGAAATCAGAGTTCAGATTTGGGGTTCAAAGTTAACCTGAGTTATATTGTGAAATCCTGATTCAAAACAAAACAAAACCCACTGCCCATCCATCAGTCCTTTTTCCCTGGAGCCCAAACAGCAACAATTACAGCATTGTTGTAAAAACGAAATGAGTGGAAGGTACATGGCAAAACTCCCCGTGCCCGGTGTGTACTGAGGGAATATTTGTGGACAGGTAGCTCTTCTTAGGCTGACGTAGTTAAACACAGTGTGAGGTGAAGGGATTGAGTGTGTGTTACCAGGGAGATCCTTTTCCTGTTCATGGGTGAGGTAGACTTCTGCAGAGTGGTGTGGTTAGATGCCCTTAGCTTACGCTTTTGATAACATTAGCATGCTCTGTTGGAAAAGACTTAGAGATGCTGGAAGACAGAAGGATGGACCCTTTGAATCTGCTTGTCCTACTTTCCAATTGGAGGCTTGTACTTCCAGAGGTTCTGAGGGATATTTTTTTGTCCTGGATCTCAGAGACCTCTATCACAGAGTATGGATTTTTAAAACGCCAAGTTCCATCTAATTACACAAGGAAACTAAGCCACATTTCTTAATCAGAAATATTGTGTTGTGGGGGTTTAGGGAATTATAATGAGTAGTAGCGAGTGAGTTTTGATCTGAGACTCATGGAGCGATGCAACAGGCTGAGCAATCTGTGAACCTCTGGAGGGGAACAAGACAGTAAACTTGACATTGCCCAGGATCTGACATCCTGTGGTATTTGACATCCGGTGAATCATTATTTACATTTTATCCAAAAACATTTACCTGGGAAAAGGTCATGACGTTAAATTTGGAGACATTTACAGCAATTGCCAAATGTTTACTATCTACATGAATGTCATGCTTCTCAGTCAAAAGCAGCTTGGTGTGCTAAATGTCAATTACTTCAACTTGTTTGATGGTAGCACAGATTGCCAAGCAACATAAAAGGAAGTTTAATAAATATTATATACACTGCTAACCATTAATCTCGGCTAGTGGAAGCTCAAGTTTTACATAGCGAGGATTTATGGCAAGCAACAGCTCAGGACATTAAAACTCAATTATTGCTATCCTGGATCACAGCTCTGTCATTAGCCCCTGGAAGCTCACTTCCCTCTTCTGCCGTGACCGTCACTGTTGTGAGGGCACCGGGGAGGGGTGGAATTGTTTCAGGAAATAGCACATTGGTGGTTCTTTGCCATTTTTTTTCCAGGCTCTTTTATAGAATTAGAAAGCAAAGTTGCCCAGTGTTATCCTTGTTGGAAATTGAATTGCTCCGTTTTTCTCTCCAGCCGTAAAGCATAATGATATTTTTGCAGCAATTCCCAAACTGTTAAGAGGACAGTATAGAAATATAAGAGGGACGGAATGCCACCAAGGGAGGTGGCCGTGACCAATGTAAAGCAATGTCGGGCATGGCTTTTCAGCTGGAAAGCACAATGGCAGCATGTTATGAGTTCTTTTCTTTTCCTCCCCATAGCAAAATGTCTGTGTAATGGCAGACTTAGTCACATCACCACAGAAATCTTTGGATCAAGCACCTAGAACCAAAATCCTAAAACGCTTATATATATATAAAATATATACAGATGTATATGTAGTTTATATGCATGCATATATATGTATGCATATATGTTTATATTATGCATGTGAATATACTATATGTGTGTGCATGAACAAATACATAAATATGAAATTTCACTTCTCTCTATATATATTATATACATATATAGAGATATACATATATTTGCCTTTCTCTTGGTACTTAAATTCCTGCATAACCTCCCATTACTGGCTGTGTTTGATGTTACTTGATAAACATTTATTGAGCATTGCACGATTCAGGGTCTAGAGCTAGTCTCTCATGTAGGAGATCAGTATTACAGCGAAGGTTATAGGACAGTGCAAACTGAGCCATGGAAATACTTCAAGAAATGCGGTGAAAACAAAAGCCAGTTCCATGAGAGTTTTGGAGTCTTTGTGAGCAGTAGCAGACAGCCTTGAGAGGAGCCTGCTCAGACTCTGGAGAACAGGCAGAGCTAACTCATTTGGGAGCGAGTGATGAAGGGCAGTCCCCGCAGCGAGTACATCAGCAACTGTGTGAGTGTCTGCCCGTGTGGGACCAGGTGCCTTGGTCCTCTTTATGTTAGGTTAGAGATCTACTAGGAGACTACAGGAGGCCAATGGAAAGAGGTGGGCTTAAGGCAGCTCAGATGGCTTATAAATAATTTTGGCTCATGTATAATTTGACTTACCAGGTGAGAGTCTAACTTTTATTCTGGACGAGAATGTAGCTGTTGGAATTTCTTTGTGTGGTCAGAGCATGCCAAGGATCCATCCTGGCAGGAGGACAAATATGCCATTCGGTAGGGTTTACGTGTGAAATGTCCCCCACAACCTCATGTCTTTGAACCCTTGGTACCCAGAGGGTGACTTGTGTTTGAGAAGTTAGAGAAACTTCAGTTGATGGGTGAAGGCTACAGGAAATAGGGTGTGGCCCCAGCTGTTCTGTTTCCTGGTTGGTATCCAGTAACCAGTAACTGACACATGTTCCTGTCACCTCAGGCTGAGACCTCTGTCACACTTTCCCTGTCATGGTAGGTTCTAGTGCAGGAAGCACTCACTAGCCAAAATAGACCCCTCCCTCCCTCTCTTAAATTGTCATGGTGACAAAAGTAACCTCATACATTATTATTGGGAGAATAGGAAAATGTAGGGATATTTGGAGTGATTGGAATCAGTGCAAGATGGGCAGGGGACACACACATTAATTTAGTTTTTTTTTTTTCAATGCTTGGAGTGAATCCAACCCATGGCTTTGCACCTGCCAGGCAAAAGTTCTGGAACTAGCTCCCTAATCTACTGGCTATGTCTGAAAGGTTGTGCTGACAGAGGTAAACACAGGAGGCAATGTTATTTCCTTTCTGGGAGAACTTTAGTTTTCCACCAGTTAAGAAGGAGGAAGGGTCCTTCTCCATCCACACAATAAAAGGTTTTCTATAAACAAGTATGAAGAATTAGCCAAAAGTTTCTTGTCCTTGAGCATGCGAGGACTTAAGGACGGGGCAGGCTTTTACTTCCCAGAAACCAATGCGGTTTCGTGGAGCTGATTGCAGAGCTAGCCAAACACGCTGAGTCATCTTCCGAGAACAAACAGTAGAAGTAATTCTTGAAATGTAGGCTTATTTTAGAATCTTAGACTTATTGCTGCTATTCTCAATGTTAGACACAGTGTGCGCTCTAACTATAGACTTACCATTTCAACTGGTAATAATCATGTGTATTTACGGAGCACAATGTGACATTTCAACATGGGTGGACAGGTATAACAACTAGGTCATGTTAATTGATATATCCATCACCTCAAGAATTTTTTTGGTTCTTTATATTGGGAACATTCAAAATCCTCTCCACTAGCCATTTTGAAATGTATAATTAATTGTTGTCAACAATAATTACCCTACTGTACTATAAAATACTGAAAGTTGTTCATCTTATCCCACTAGACTCCTGGATCTTTTAACACCCCCATTTCTCTGTCTCCCCTCCCCAATACCTGATCCAGACACTTAAGCTAGTTTCTCACTCTGTTAATAAATGCTTTTACGTCCTGACATCAGTTGGGTCCTAGAGATCCTCAGTGACTTTATAAGTCGTTCTCAATATTTGATTGGAAGTATATGCAATAGGCAGAGTTTCCATTTGACCTTCAAAGTGTAGGAAAAGAGTTGCAAGTCACATTTTTTTCACTACAGAAGCACAAACAAACAGACAAAACTCCTCAAATAATAAGAAAATAGTTTTGCTCATCAAATTAAAAGAGCTAACATACAAGGTGTTGAATCTCTTGAAGGCCGAGGGACCATTTGGAGCTCTGTCTGTGGGTCTCCTGGGTAGACACAATTTGGATGCTACTTGTGTGGCTGGATTAAAGTGACTTTTTAAAAACGCCTCCTAACTTTGAGATCTTTACCCAGAAGAATGCTGGCAACGATAAAGAGATCACATTAAGGACTTGAGCCCGAAGAAAGAGGCTGAAATAATCTAATATGCTGTATATGTCTTAGCTAAGTGATGAATTGGAGAGCTACAATAACTCTTGACTGCTTTCCGAAAGGGTAAGAAGAAGGGTAGGGATGTATAGATTTTGCCAAGAGGAAATAGAATGAGAAGTAATGCCATAGAATTTAGTCAAGGAAACGGTGGGATCTGAATTAGAAACATTTTTTCAGTTCGGGGCTTCAGAACCTAATGTGTTTTGGCATTCTCTCCCAAGGGCAGCTGGAGGAGGCCTTTGAAGAGCTTTGCACAGCCCTGGTTGAAATGATTTAAGCAACATGCCCTATAGTATATTAAAGGCCTTTCTAGAGGACAGCAGAAGAAGGATTAGACAATTTTTTTCAACACAAAATATTTTGATGGGAGGATTTTTCCTAAGCTTTATCCCCTGCAGACCACTGTGTTTACAAACAGGCTGCAGGCAGATCCAACTTAACCTGTGTCTGTCACACATAGGCAGTATATTAAGTAAAGTCTACTGGGTAGGTCTAGAATGGCTCCCAAAGCCTGTTTCCTGTGGGAATGACTCCAGCCATGTCTTGGTATCATATCCAGTCTGTCTTCCTTTTGGAAACTGCTTTTGGGAAAGTGTGGGTACCTCTATATTATTTTCATCACCTATTCCTATAAGTAGGTACTTTGAACTTTTGTCTGCTGTTCATCAAACCAGCAGAAGCAAGAATAGGCAAGATGCCTTAGTTACACCCTGCCTATTGCTATGAAGAGACACTATGACCTCAGTAACTCTTATAAAGCAAAACATTTAATGGAGTGACTCATTTACAGTTTCAGAGGTTTAATCCACTATCATCATGGTGGTACATGGCGGTGTGCAGGCAGACGTGGTACTAGAGCTGAGAATCCTACATCTTGATTGATGGGCAATAGGAAGTATTCTGAGATACTAGGAATGGCGTGAGCATGTATAAGACCTCAAAGTCTGCCTACACACTGACACATTTGCTCCAACAAGGCTATGCCTACTCCAACAGAGCCACACCTAGTACCACTCACTTCAAGCTTTATGGGGGCCAATTACGTTCACACTACCACTCAGGAAAAACAGGCCTTTCTCAACTTGATTGGAGTTTAACTCTTCCTATGTATTTATCCCATTGGGCTTATCTTCTTTCCCTTATCCTTGGCTCAGATCTGCTTTTCATACCTTGGGGAAGTTAAATTTTCGATATAAAATGGTCTTGCTCCAGGTTCTTGGTTTCTAGATAGTAGATTATTTTGAGAGGTTGGGGAAACCTTTGGAGGTAGTTCCTGAATGAAGGAGAATCAGTTTGGTGGTCTCTGAAGGTGGTTCTGGGCCTTAGTCTCTCCCTCACCCCCTGCTTCTCAGGAGGCAGCCATATTCTTCTTCCTACAGTCCTATGATATTCAGCTTTGCACCAGGCTCAAGGTCATGGGAGACAATGCCCTCCTCCTGAGATGTTTGAAACCATGAGCCAAGATGATATTGTATAGCATCTTTTATTCAAAACAAAAAGGCAGCAGCTAGAATTTTCTGTGTAATACCTGGGATCAATAATGCCTTAGTTAATGAGAATGCTGGCTATTTGAGTTGAGAAGCCCAGCTGAAGGTAGATCCATGAAACTTTCTAAAGCTCAGATTCTGTGTTCAATTTAAAGAATTCCTGTTTACCTCACGTAAATCATAGTGGCAAAGCAATGGTATATTATAGGCGTATGTATGTCTGTATATGTGTTTCTTGGTAGTAAAGTTCCATGCAAATGTTTGCACCCGTTGTTAAGAAAATAGACAAATCTGTCTTTGGTCAATCATCTATGGCTTCTCTGAGAGTAACTATGTCTTTCTGGATAAGGTCTAGGTTCTAAAAGAGGGAAGGAGTATTTTCTTTTACCTTTTAAATCTGTAAATCCACTGCTTTCTGTGACAGAAGAATAAGGGAAAAGATGGGAGATTTACCAGTTTTGGGTGAACTTCGATGGGGAAGGAAGAGGAGAATAAAGCTTAGGGGGACTGATGATATAAAGGAAGGGAGGTTTTAGGGGTCGGTTTTCGAGTGGTTGGTTTTGCTGGGTTTCCTCCGAGAGAAGCTATTGGGAGCTATAGTGTGTCTGTTCTCCCAAATGCGTACATTGAGGTCCTAGCATGTGAGATTTCATTTGTAAACCAACTTTAAAGGTATAGTTAAAGTCAGGTGACCTGTGACTCCTTACTTAGAAGAACTGAAAACAGGCTCAGAGAAGTACAGAGGAAATCCCCTTTGAAGATGCAGGAGAAGAGATCACTCACAAGCCAAGAAGAGATGTCTCGGTAACAGTTATATTATCCCTGTAGACCACATAACTACAAGAAAATAAATTTTTGTTGTTTAAGCCACTTGGTCAAAGATGATTTGTTACAGCAACTGGAGAATACTAGCACAAAATCTTGCATTGTTATGGCTGCTAGCTCTGACTGCAAAATTCCACTCTTCTCCTGTGATTCTCCAACTTCAAAACGGTTGCTGTCAAGTATTTGGAAGGCCCCATCATCTTTCAGATTGGCTTAATGTCTAGAGATGTACCCGAGACTCTAGATTATAGTAGGAGGGAGATTAGTCTTGGAAACATCCTGCCCACAGTGTTTACATTACATATACATGTCAATGAGGGCAGCTCTGTGCTCTAGATACAGTATAGAAGAACAGAAGTTATTAACTACTCTGTAGTGGTCAAATCTATATGCTTACCTGATTCACAAGAAAAGTCTTTAAAGACATAAACATCTTGTCTTTTCCTAGTGACCTCTATCCCAAAGAGCACGGAATTTACAGGTTTAAGAGATAGAAGAAACCCAAGAGGTTATGTCTTTAGAGACTTTAAAGACTAGAACACAGTCATTACAGATTGATGTTAGGCAATGGTTGCTTCCATGCTACAGTGGAAGAGTTGAGTGGATGTAACAGAAGCCAGATGAATGGTAAAGAGTATGATACAGTATGCCAGCTCTTATTCACAGGATAAGCTTACTTGTCCCTATTTCAAGTAAAATGGATTCTTTGGCCTAAGTTTTTGACCATCATGGCTGAATGTTTTCAGAAAGGGATAAAAAAATTCATAAAGTATAAAATCAGCTATCTAGCCAAAGGCTATTTGTAAGTCATAGACTATGTATTTTGTCTTCACCAAGTAACCCTGGAATGGTTAACACCATGGTCTCTTAGCATGTTGTCTTAATGTCCACATTAACCATCTAATACCACGGCAATAAACAAGCTATCAGCAAAAAAACCCAGTCATTCAAAATTAATCAGATTATTTTCTACCAAGTACCTTACAATTTATCTATACATAGTTGGGGAACAAGGTTCATAAAAAAAAAAAATCAAGATGTTTGTCTTTAAATAGTTTTCCTAGCTACAAATTCACAATCGTTGGTCAAGTAGGGAACTTGGTACTGGCCACTTTTTTAGGTGATTATTAAATGAAGTGATAATTGTTTATGTATTTATTTTTGATAGAAACTTACAAGGTAATCTTAAGATTTATATCAAATATTAAGGAATTGGAAAGTGTCAAAACTTTCTTCATAACAAAAAGCAGTGTTTGAGGACACACACTTTCAAAGTGTTTGTGGTCATAATCTCAAAATGTGCTGCAAGGTTGAAATAGTCACAGCAGCATGGCACTGGTGGAAAGGCGAATGTATGGCCATAGCAACAGAATCTCAGATATCAGCTTATACATTTAACTGATTTTGTAGGAAGTTGCAGACATCATTCAATATGAAAAGAATAGTCTTCAATAAATTGTGCTGAGAAAAGTAGAAATCCATATTGAAATGAAGTAAGATAGATTATTTTCTTATACACAAATGTACACTCAAAATACATTTGGGATTTAAATATAAATAGCAAAGCTCTTAGAAAAGACTTAGGATTGAATATGTATGACCTGGGTTAGGCTGTTTCTTAGTAAATACATCAAAAACTTAAATAGAAAAAATAAAGATAAACTACACTTCACCAAACTTATATTACTTATATTACTATAAGAAACTTATATTACTATAAATAATATTATTAAGAAAATAAAAATATAATACATGGAATGGGGAAATATTTTATAATTATGTATATGATATGGTATTTGTATCTAGCACATAGAACCGTGGCAACTTAAAAAGTAAACTGATTAAAAATGGACAAAACATTCAAATGTAAACTGAAACTTCTCTAACAAAGATAAATAGATGACTACAAAGCACACATTCAGTGATAAACATGACTGGCCACTGAGAAAACTGAATTTATAATTCAATGAGATATTGATCCAACTAGGATGCCTATGGAGAGAAAGGGGGGTAGAAGAAGAGACAGAAAAGGCAGACAATCCAGACCTAGGGGATAGGCCTCCTATAATCCCAAGATATTTGGGAAGCTGAGGCAGGAGAATTACAAGTCCAGTTCAAGGCTTACCTGAGCTACAGAGTGAGTTCATGGCCATCCTGGGCAATTTAGTAAGACACATCTCAAAATAAAATGAATGAAGACCTGGGAGTGTAGCTCAGTGGCAGAATGCTGCCAAGCATTCACAAGGCCTTAGGATCCATCTCCAGGACTGAACCCCAAAAGAAATAAAGAAAGAAAAATAATATTTAAGTGTTGGTACAAATATGTATTCTAGGATACTGCTAGTGAGAGTGTATACTTGTACAACCACTTTAGAACATATTTGGGAGCCCCTCAAAACATTAAAAAAAACTGTACAGTTTATCATTACACCGGCAAGTATGATATATATTCAAGAGAAATAAAATCCTGCATCTATACATAAATGATTGCAAAAATATTATTAGTAAAAAACAGAAAGTATAAACAACCCAAATGCCTGTAAGTTGATGAATGGACAAATAAAACGTGGTGTGCCCATAGACTGTGAAAAGAATGAAATTCTGGTGCATACTGCAGCATGAGTGGGTCTCAAGAACATGTTGCTGAGAAAATAATTCAATAACAAAAGATAGTATATATATATTCACACATAACTAAGAATTAACTGATAGAGAAAGAGAATTATGCATCCCCAGGATCTGAAGCTGGGGAGGATGGAGAAGTGACTGATAATTGACCAATGTGTGCTGATGATCATACCAACCAGATTGGGGACCATTGCTGTACAACTCATGAATGGATCAAAGTCATTTAACTGTGTATTATAAACAAGCTTATTTTGCCTTTCTTGATATTTGTACAATATGTTTTAATCCATATGAGAGGATTGAATTATTCCTCCCATCCCCTAAAAGTGTCATAAGCTTTTCTGGAGCAACCTAGAACATGCCCACAGTTTCCAATGGAGAGGAACATCAGGTGGAGTGGATGCGAAGGCTTGGAACTTCTTGGTTTTCTTATCTCCTATTCTTAACAAATGGTAGCTTCTTCTCATTCACTCAACCCCTATTTTAATAATACAGCAAGCAAACAAAAAAAAACACTTACTTAGAGTGTGGGGCAGAATGGATGTACAGCTATGGGTCATCAATGGAAAAGGGAGGTAATCTGGGACAATGGTCTTGTACCCTGTAAAGATTTGTCACTTCTATTGGTTTAATAAAACGTTGATTGGCCAGTAGCCAGGCAGGAAGTTTAGGCAGGGTTTAGACTAGGAGAATTCTGGGAAGAGGAAAACCTCAGTCTGCAGTCGTCACCCAGATACAGAGGAAGCAAGATGAGAATGTCTCACTGATAAAATGTACCAAGTCATGCGGCTAACACAGACAAGAATTAAGGATTAATTTAAGATGTAGGAGTTAGTTAATAAGAATCCTGAGCTAACAGGCCAACCATAATCATAAAACATTTATAATTAATGCAGGCCTCTGTGCGTTTCTTTGGGACTGAATAGCTGCGGGACTGGGTGGGACAGAAACCTGTCAACAGGGAGAGAAAAAGGTACAGGGTTCATACATATGGTGTCTTTACTGTGGCAACTATGTCCACCTTGATTGTGGACAGTTACACATAGCAACCCCTGAGCTCCAGGCTTGGCAGTTCTTCACTGACAACACATGAATGTGCTTCTCAGGGTCTGTGATATTGGTGTCATCAGAGACTTTGACACTGAGCTATTAGTCTATCAGATGGGAGGCTCTGTAGATGCCAGGGTCCTTCCTGAATTGCACAACTACGTCCTTGCCCACAGACGACTTGAAGATGGAGGAGGAGAGCATGAAGCTTGGTGTTGCTCACAACAGGATCCACCTGGAGGGAAAAGGCATGGCTAGGTTGGAGCTGGGCATACGCAGTGGGGATTCTTAGCTTTCACGGAGCAGCTATTGATAGAGCCTAGAGAACTGGGAGGCCCACATGTGTAGATTTGATGTGTGATTCTGGAGCAGATGTTTGTGATTCTATGTGTCTTTCATAGACACATAGTAACTCAGTGACCTCCTGGAACTTGTGACTGCTCAGTTTAAGTCACTAAAATGCTCTCAAACTTGCTAGATGCAATGACACCATTGGCCTAAGGGTCCCTCTTCCTCTCTACCCATTTGTCCCTGACTACTGTGTTTGATTCTCAGGCATGCTGTGTAACCCAGAACCTGTAAGTAATTCAATCTTTGTTTTTTTTATCTTGTGTTTCTTCTCATCATTAAAGGGATGTTTCTCATCTTAAGGATTCTACTGAAAAAAATAGAGCCATATCAAAATCAAGCTATTAAAAAAGGAGTAGGCGGAGGTGGCACATACCTTTAATACCAGCACCCGGGGAGGCAGA
The DNA here is from genome assembly GCF_014885135.2 of Alexandromys fortis. Taxonomy (NCBI): domain Eukaryota; kingdom Metazoa; phylum Chordata; class Mammalia; order Rodentia; family Cricetidae; genus Alexandromys; species Alexandromys fortis. The sequence goes on from NW_026067907.1 coordinate 4,040,468, forward strand.
GGCAGGTGGATCTTTGAGTTTGAGGCCAGCCTGATCTACAGAGTGAGTTCCAGAGCAGCCAGGGATACACAGAGAAACCTTGTCTCAAAAAAAGGAGCCCGTAGTAGGTACTAAATGAATATCTATTGAGTATTCAAAGAGTTGTTTTCAGAAGAAAAATTATGTATAAAAAGAAATATTCTGAAAAGAGTCATTGCTCTGAGTTGCATAGGACATGTGCAGTTCCCATTTTCTGGGCCTTTTTCAAGCAAGATTTTTTTTCTATCTGTTTGAGGGGCATTTGCTGTTGTCCTCCTTGCAAATAGGAAGAAAGACGACATGACATTTAGCCTCAAAGCTCCACTCTGAGTTTGCCCTTTACTGATCGCTGGGTGCAATTTAAAAAAAAATAAACACTATTCTCAGTAAGAAAACATCTTTTTTTCATCCCTGATATTTCCTTGGTGCCCCTTCATTGGTGTCCATTGGTTGTACGTCAAGTACAACATTATTTATTTATTTTTAGAGCTTGTTTTTTATTCATTATGATTGTGTGTGCCACAGTGTGCATACCGGGCCAGAGGGAAATGGCATAGTATTTGTCCTCTGCTTCACCTCTGCGTGGGTTCTCAGGATCCAATTCAGGTCGTCAGTTTGACAGGCAAGCATTTTTTTTTCATCGAGTCATTTTGCCAGCCCCAGACAAATTTTCAGAGAATTTCCAGCACATTTTGCTATCCTGGTTTTGCTGTTGTTGCTGATGATGACCAGGCTGTAAAAATGTTGAATCTAGAGAATCCTTGGCACCTGAGATAGAGACATTTGGGATAGGGTGATTTGTAATTTATAGCCAGCCACTGTACAGTTACATTTAGTGAGAAAGGTCATAAGAAGCTGTATGAAGAGCTCTTCTCCGATAATGACATTGGCATTATTAGCCTGTTGACTCAGAGCTGTCATGTAGACACGGTCATCCTATTGTGCCCATAGGAGCCCATCCCCTCTGTTCCTGTTTCTTTATTAACATTCTTAGAGTTTGTTCAAATTTGTACTGTGAGTTTTCAAATGGTCATTTTTACCACTTCTCCAAAGCATGAATTACAATACTTAAATCTGAAGTTTAGACTACTCAAGGGGGTATTATTCTTGAAGAGAAGTTAACTTCAATCACTCTAAGTAAGAAGAAAGAGCCTTTCAGAGGGATTAGGTCATTTGCTGGGCAGGATGCAAATATTAACCTATCCGCTCCACTAACCCACAGTGGCCTCCTGTTCAGCGACTGAAGATTAATCCGGAAGAAGTCTTCTCATCCTTGTCAGTTGTCACAGCCTTGACATCGTGGTCACGGTATAAGGGTTAAGTAAATTCATAAGAGAATATTTATTTAAACTCTGTGGCAATGAGGCTCCTATTATCTTTTGTCGATGAATAATTGAAAAGGTATCCAATAGCAAAGTTTCAATTATTCATCAGGTTATTTTGTTTACTTGACTAATGTCTGTAGGCAAACAACTGACACCTGAATTAAGAACTGGCAACAACCCCATAGTTTGATTGTTAGGTTGTCTGTGCGAACACCCTCAAATAGAAAAAGCGTCATACAAATTACCTCTCTGCGCTTATAGAGGGAATATGGAATCTGTGTTGATTTCTATTTCTTCTATCACAAGTAGGCATGTGGTTAGTACTTAGAACAATGCCAGTATTTAGAGTCTTGTAGTTCTGTGGGTCACAGCTGCAGGGAGACTTGAAGACAAGCTGGATGCACTGTCTAGAGTTTCCTGAGCTGAGCCTTTCTGTAGATCCTGGAGATGAATTTACTGCCTTAGCTCACACATACTGTTCCATGTAGTTGTCAGACTGGGTTCTCCCTTCCCCTGCTGACTGTCATCTGGGAGCTAGTCTTTGCTCTTATAGGGTGTGTGTCATAGAATGCACGAGAGCCTCCAGTAAGGGTGGGCTATGTCCTCTTGCTGCCAGTTGGTGGGGGGCTCCCTCTCCTGCTACACATCTTTCCACCCTTCCCTCCTGATGCATCTCCTTCTTGTTTTAAGAGTTCCCATATTTAGACGCGTTTCACCCAGCTAATCCAGGGTAATCATGCCTATTTTAAGGACTGTAACCTTGGTTAAATCTACAAGGTCTCATTTTTATTTTGTTAGAGTGTTTCCATCATATTTCAGCTACTGAAAATTAAAACACGGTCATTTTATGGGACTATTATTCTGCCTCTGAAAATATGAAATAACAAGGTAGAGCTTGTTTGGTTGTTTTGTTAGTTTCTCTTTTAAAGAATAAATGACATTGTGCGTGTATTTCTCTAATTTTATTAAAATTTATTTTTTCATAATTTTGTGCTTTGCAATTTGTTCCTGTAAAGTACTTTTCTAATCCTCCCTTCAATTCTAGAATTGCAGGTATGTTACAAACACTTTGATTATTTCAGGGTATCCAAATAAAGATACAATACAATTTACACATAGAGCTACTTAACTTCTGAGCACTGTTCTTTCCTGCTTCCCATCCCTTCCATCCCTCCTCCCCTCACTCCTTCTTTCCTCTTCTTTTTAGTTTTTTTTGTTCTTTGTTTGCCCAGGTCTAAAGAATGTACTCATACTGATTCTGCCAGTTACTTCCTGCCAACTTCTTATAAGACTCGGAGTCATTAGTATAAGAGGGTACAGCATGACCATGAAGTCAAAATACTATGTTCTGAAATTCTACTTCTCTCATATTCTTTTGACATTTCTGTCGTACCTTACATGGGCAGCCCCTGGGAACCCATACTAAGTGTTTGGTTATGTGGGCAAGGGCCAAGTCTACTTACAATCTCCATTTTGTGTCATTCAATCCTCCGCCGACATCTTCAAGCCTTTCTTGCTACATGGGAAGATATTTACCTGAAAATGTCATCTCAGTGTAAATGTTACAGCTGTCAAGGAAATATGAGGGGCCTGAGATTTTATCCTGTTCACAAGCTAATAAGAATCTGTGTTGGAGTTTCATGAATGCCTTCAGAAAGATACGAGACTCCTGGGTCATAGACAAAGGACAATAATTCCTCACAGTCCAGTAGGAAGCATAAGCTCCATGTATGCAATGCTCCTTCATCACCCTGAGAACCAAGAGTTCCTTTGTCACCAGTATCACATGCTGAATGCAGTGAGGTTAAGATTAGAATTAGAAATGAGCTATACTAGCTCATGCTTTTGTGTGTGTTCCCAAGCTGGTGACATTGTTCTGGGACACTGTGGATCCTTTCAGAGGTGAAATATAGTGGTCCAGCAAGGTCACTGAGAGTGGGCCTTGGAAGGAGATATCTGGCCTCTGGTTTTCCTTGACTCTCTGACTCCTGGTGTCTGCCATGATGTGAACAAACTCTTCTATATGCTGTGACATGATCTATTCCATCCGACCTTCCCCAGTGTGGTGGACAGAAACCAGGAGCCAAATAAATGTTTCTTAATTTAATTTTTTTCTTGTTAAATAATAGTTAAACAATAACAGCAATACCAAATTAATTAATACAAGTGAGTTTAGGTCAAGGTGAAGTAGCCTTGCCATTTTAAGATTACTCTTTGATAATTATGTCTGTATGTGTGGTGGGTATGTGCATGTGTGTAGTTGCTCGCAGAGGCCAGAGATATCGGTTCTCCTTGGAGCTGAGTTATGGGTGGTGGTGAGTTGCCTGATGTGGGCGCTGGAAACTGAACCCAGGTCCTCTCATACAAGGTAGTATCCTTGTATTTTGAACTACAAGAAAATAAGCCCTGTTCCAGAGAAGAAAAATGTATTTTCTAAGGCTGTTACTGTACAAACCTCCTTCAAAACGTGTACCAAATGAAGTTGTTCTTACTTTTTATTCTAAGACATATGGAAATGTCAGAGAGCCATGAACAATCCTCTTCCATGTCTTGATTTAAAAAAAAAACATAGATCTTTTCCATATTAACTCCCATCTTCCCATCCTCCCATCTTCCTGCCCATCTTTGCATTCTCCCTCCAATTCTCTCATCCTTCTGTCCTCCCTCCCATCCTCCTATCTTCTCTTCCATCTTCCCATCCTCCCTAACTCTCTCATTCTCCCACCCTCCCTCCCATCATCCCTCCACCCTCCTGTACTCCCATCCTCCCTCAGATCTTGTATCCTCCCTCTCATCCTCCCATTCTCCCATCTTCCTGTCCTCCATGGTGGCTTAGCTACCATTGTGGAGTAGGGGGTGGAAAGAATGTAAGAGCCAGAGCAAGGGGAGGAGAGCCCTGTAGTGCAGTCTGCCAAACACGGCCATTGCCCTCATGACCTCATTGCAGCCATGTCTGCCTGCACAAGAGCAATTGTGAGGCAAGTCTGCATTCTAGCTAAGGACTAGATAGGCAATGAAGAGAGGGCTGTGCTGGGCAGATGTCTGGGGATCTGGGGATATGCGTGATAAGATACACTGTTTATTGTTTAACATTTTTAATTCTTTATTCACTTTAATTTTATGTATGATTTGCCCTGGATGTATATTTGTTTGCAATGTGCATGGTCCCTGTGAAGGTCAGAAGAGGTTATCAATCCCCTGGGGCAGGAGTTATAGGTGACCAGGAGCCATTGTGTCGGTGCCAGGAATTGAACCCAGATCCTCTACAAGAGCAGCTAGTGCTCTTAACCACTGGATCATCTTTCCAGCCTCTAGGATACATTGTTTATATGTGTGCCATGTTAAATAATAGATAAAAGGTATTTTATAAGATTTACCAAATAAATGGGGATGCCCGTCTGATATAAACTGGACCCACTTTCCTAGGTTTAAAGAGTAAATTTTAATCATTTAAGAGAAGGTGAATTACATGTGCATACTTTGTGATTACTCACAGAAAATAAATCACATGTATATGCAACTGGAGCAACATGAGGTACTGGAGTAGGTCCTTTCGGGAGGGTCTGTTTTCCATGCCCACTTCCTCTCCCACTCTGTGCACCAGCATTTTTGTTTTTTTTTTTAACTATTAGAAAACAAACAAGAAAATAATTTCTTTTAACATTTACTAAGTAGAACAATTGAGTGGAGGTACCCATTCAAAGACTGAGACATGGCTTGGAGAGCTGTGCTCACATACTTAAGAAAAGGATTCTGAGGGACAAAAAATTATGCTTCAAGCCATATAATCCAGGGCTTGTTTTACAAATACAACTACTGGTTGCTGGTCTGTGATAAAATGTCTCATTGCCTAATAATTTAGGGACACTGTATTTAACATGTACCTCTCTTTGATGAGAATCACAATGTAGATCTGCTTATGAAAGATTCTGAGAAGTCTTGGAAGGGGAAAGCAACTTTATTTGATTTCCTTCAATACTGCCCTAATTGATTTGATAATGAAATTATGTGTGTGTGTACATGCACAAGTGCATGTGTCTTCGTGTGTCTTTATGTCCAATATTTAAACCTGCAGAACACACACACACACACACACACACACACACACACGTATGCACACACAGAGGCCACTTCGAGGTGATTGAGATCTGGACTTTCCAGGGTACCATTCTTATTCAGCATAGCTCCTTTACAGCCTCCAAATGGACCTTTCACGTTGATTCATTCTGAACATCACACATTTAAATAGTACATTTTTACTGGGCTTGATTACCTGAAAGTGTCGTTAATGTGTTCTCTGCATCCTTCTGCTCCTCTGGTCTATTTATAAGGTCATTCCCTGAAGTTTAATTTTCATATTGATGAGGAAATGTGCTCGGTGTGACAAGGTAGATCACAACACGTTTGGAAGCAAAGCTGGGAAGATCTTTTTCAGTCAATAAATCTGTTTTTCAAATTTTGACACAACAGTTTAGAAGTGAAACTTCAAAAGGGTCAACATCATATTATCCCAATGTTACTTTCATTATAATTTATAGAAAATTAATGTTACTGATTAAAAAATTAGAACATTATGGATGAAATTATAATTCAGAACGAGGCACTAAAGTAATAAACCCTGCCATTTCTGTGTGCATACCAAACTACTAATTCCACAATGGAGCTACAGTTATGTGTATTCTTTGCATTCTAAAATATAAACATTAGTTAAAAGCTTACCAGTTACTATCCATGATGGTATGTGCATACATGCAATCCCAACACCAGAAGAGCAGATACTGGGGAATCTGGAGTTCTAGGACATCCTCAGCTACACTGGCAAAATTTCAAAAATTATGACATGAGGCACTGTGATAGGAAGTGAGAGACACTCCTTTTAATGCTCATGTTTTAATAAATAATAATAATTTCATTTAATTATATTTATTTGACTTTCTGTTTTAAGAAGTATATTTCAGGGGACTTGAGAGATGGCTCAGCAGTTAAGAGCACATTCTGTCCTGCAGAGGAGTTAAGTCTGTTCCCAGCATGCACACACTGAATGACTCACAACTGCCTATAACTCCAGCTCCTGGGGACTCCAATGCCCTCTTCTGGTCTCTGTGGGTATCTCCTCTTTCCTCACCCCCTGCAGATATACACCATATACACAGACTTTAAAAAAAATTTATCTTTAAATGAATAAGTAATAAACTTCACTGAGGTTTATTATGCATAGAGAGGGCATTTAAAGTCACTGGGACTAGAACCTTTCTGTGGGGGAGGGGCAGTGTGTTGTCCATGCAATGGATGGATGATGACTTTTCTAAATACAATAAAATGAATTCATTTTAATCTTTATTTGGTTGGTTTTGACAAAATCTTAAAGTTATGCAAACACCATCACAAACTAAACACAAAATGATTTATTATCAACCCCATAGTCCTTTGCGTGAGAAGGGCTGTCCCTCTGCCCTAGATTCTTGTAGTTACCAATATATTTGTTGTGTTTTGTCTTTATTACCTCTTCCTATGTAGCGCTGCGTGTCTGCTTCTTTTCCTGTGTGATATTCACTTGAATTCACTTACACTCTTAAGTCTGTTATTGGATGTATTTCCTCGTGTGTCTGAGTCACATCCCTTGCAATCAGATCACATAGTCTTGGCATTCTCATTGTTGAGAAAGTTCTGAGGAAACAAGGAGGAAAGATTTGTCTGGGCTTGTGATTTCAATAGGACGGCTGATCATGCTGAGGAAGGCAAGGCTGAAGGAGCATATGGCGTCTGGGGCCCTGTGAGCACTGGGAGGCGAGGGACATAGTGTCAGCAGCCAGGAGGCACAGGGGCTTGGCCCAAACTGAGGCTGGACTCTTTTCTTTTTTAAATTGTGATTTTTGTTTTCTAGAAAATCTCTGTCTAGCCTGAGACCACAAAAGTTTCTCTTGTGAGTTCTTCCAAAAATAATGTGTAAGTTTATCCTTTATTTTTGAGTAAAGTAAGAGGGTTTATTAAAAGCATTTTACATTTACATATGGATCTCTGGCTATTCTAACACCATTTTTTGAGGGGCAAATCATTTTCCTGTTGAATTATCTTGTTGTTTATGCAGAAAGTTAGTCAATTATACTTGGGCTATATTTTTGGATTTAATTTTTTCCCTGGTTATGTATGTCTGACATTCAGGACTCATTTAATGATTACTATAATTTTCTACAAAGTTTTAAAAGTAGTGAGATTTGTTTTTGTTGTTGTTGTTTGTTTTCCCTTTCTCAGTGCTAGAGACTGAACTGAGGGCCTAATGTCATTCAGGCATATATGTAGTTTACTGTGGGGCTACGTCTCTGTCCTGAAATTAATTAGTGAGTTTTTTGTTAGTTTCTAGTACTTTCTAAAAATACATTTGAGTAGTCTGACTTTTTCAGTTCCATACAGTCAATTTGTCATCAGTACCCAAACGCCTGTTGAGAGTTCAGTGGTTTGTTTTGTTTTGTGCTTTTAGTCAAAGAAGACAATTTTATTAGAGTTTAAAAGAAAAATCCCAGGGCAGGCAAGCTGTAAATCTCAGTAGCTGCCCAGTAAAGGAGAATAGAGGAGAAAAGGGAAAGGGTGAGAAAGAGAAGGAGGAAGGGAAAAAGAAAGGAAGGGAGGGGAAGGGGTGGGGAGAGAGAGGTAAAGGAAGAGAGAGAGGGAGAAAGAGAGGGATGGAGGGGGGAGGGAGGGAGAGAATACTATGGAACTTAAGTGAAGCTTGCATAGAGGTAAGCCATGCAGCAGATAGGCTGTCACAGGGCACAAAGGGAAGCTCCGTGGAAAGAGTAAGGATGCCTGAGACACCAGAGAAAGCACATCTAGGCTTCAGTCCATGTTGGAAAGAAGAGACAGAAGATGAAATAAATAGTCATGTCTTTCTGAGTCAAGGCTGGAGAACCTGTAGTCTTGGCAACAACCTAGGTCATCTGTTTCAAAAATGTCAAAAGATAAAGACCCAGCTCAACCTCAAGGAGTGTCCTAGGTTTTGATGATGAAACTATTACTTTGATGAAACTCCATGACCAAAGCAACTTGCAGAGGAAAGGGTTTATATAGCTAATACTTTCCAAACACTGTTTATCATGGAAATAAGTCAGGATATGAACTCAAGCAAGGCAGGAACCTGGAGACAGGAGCTGATGCAGAGACCGTGAAAAAAGCTGCTAACTGGCTTGCTCTCCATGGTTTGCTCAGCCTGCTTTCTTGTAGAACCCATGACCACCAGTCCAGGGATGGCCCCAACCAGAAGGGGCTGTGTCCTCCCTCACAAATTACTAATTAAGAAAATGCCCTACAGGCCCTTGTCCAACACTGCTTGGATGGTCAGGAAACAGAAACTGAAGACCCCAGAGACCTAAGGTGTGAACCCAACAGAACTGGTCTTTAAAAAAAAAGAAATCAATGAAAAGATACTCTGCTATACTCATAGATCGGTGTCTGTTGTAAGGAGCTACGGGCCGCTTCCCTGCCGCCCCAGCTCCCAGCCGCCTGGCTAGCTTATGCCCCGAAATAATTACACGGAAACTGTATTCTTTTAAACACTGTTTGGCCCATTAGTTCTAGCCTCTTATTGGCTAACTCTTACATATTGATCTAACCCATTTCTAATATTCTGTGTAGCACCACGAGCTGGTGGCTTACCAAGGAGGATCTTAACCTGCATCTGTGTCCGGTGGGAGAATCATGGCGACTGTCTGACTCGGCTTCTTTCTCCCAGCATTCTGTTCTGTCTACTCCGCCTACCTAACTTTCTGTCCTATCAGGCCAAGCAGTTTTCTTTATTAGTTAACCAATGAAAGCAACAGATAAGATACAAGACCCACCTCCATCAAGTGTCTTGTCCAGTTATCAGCAGAGAGTCTTCATCTGGCAGCAGATGAGAGGAGGTGCAGAGACCCACAGACACTATGTATGCAGAGAAAGAGTATAAATTGGAGGTTTTCATGGGTCCTTCCCCTTGGCGTTCCATGAATTAGGAGGCAGAAAGATTGTAAGAATCAGAGAGGATGGTCGACACCAGGAGAACACCCCCACTGAGTCAATTAAGTAGGGTGTATATGGGCTCACAGAGACTGAAGTGACAGGCATGGGGCCTGCATGAGTCTGCACCAGGTCCTCTGAGTGTAAGTTATGGCTGTGAGCTTGGTGTTTTTGTGGGACTTCTCTGACTCTTTTGCCTTCTCTCGGGACTCTTGTCTCTTGTTGGGTTGCCCTGTCGCATTTGCTATTGTCTCTTGGAGATATGCTCTTTTCTGATGGGAGACAGAAGAGGAGTGGATCGGAGCTGGAGGAGAGGTCAGGGGGAGCTGGGAGGAGTGGAAGGAGGAGAAACTGTGGGTGGCATGTATCGTATAAGAGAAGAATCTATTTTCAATTAAAAAAGAAGCATGCTTTGAGAGAAAAGGCAATAATTTGCGTGGAATGTTCAGTTTGGAAAATGGTGCTGCATGAGGGCAATTTAGTGCTGTCCAAGCAAGCAGATTCCGAGGCTAACGAAAGCAAAGTGACGACCTTGGGAAAGTAATTAGGCTTTGTGCGTCTTATTCGCTCATCCGAACAAGGGAGCCCTTGCTCTACTTAAGCTCTATATAAAATAGAATATGCTTTTTAAGTACTGGGAATAAAATATCCACATATATGTATGATACATACCATAGATATGTTTTGTAAATGGCAAAACATTGAATAAAAACTATTTTTTAAAATTACTTTTTATACTTGGTATTTTACAAAAATATTTTTTGTAAAAACAGCAAGACATCTAGTTTTTTCCTCTGAAGAATTTTGGATTATTAAAGGTACAGGAGGCAGATAAGAATTATGACTATGTCTAAGAATTTTTTAAATTATTCACTCCCCAGACAAGCTGACAATGGCACATTTTAAAAATACCCAGAGCTTCTTTTAAAAACACATCAGAATGCATAATCCCTGTGGGCAGTTTTTGTTTACCGTGAGGCAATATAAATTGTAGGTATCCTGTTACTCTTAGTACCAGAAAATTCCACATATGCCAGCATTACATTCTTACATTTACTACCTAAAATCCCCTATTTCTAGTGTAAACAAAACAAAAATGTTCAATTCAAACAGGTTTCTCAGATGCACAATTCATGTGGCTGCTCCTACTTTGCTTTCGGAACATCTGGTAGGAGCAGATTATTGTATAAGATCCATCTTCCCCTTCCCCATGCACAGTACCTGTTTCTGATTTTAACTGAAGAAGCTGTCTATTGTCACTCATGTAGCTCTGGATGAATGGGTTTTAATTTGACCCTCAAGAGTCAGTCTAGCCAAATAATAACAATGAAAATGCATGAGAACAGCAATTTCAACCTGGCTATTTCACAGACAAGCTTATTTTATGCATCAATAGCAAATAAATCAAGAAATTGGATGGACTTGCTGAATGTCTTTCACCGCTGTAAGTGAATCCATCTAGCTAGCGTAACAAGCAGTTCCGAAGATTGGAGTGTAAGCAGAGAAGAAATATTGATTGATTGCTTTATTTAGAGTGGAACCACAATACCACCTATGCAAGGAATTTAGCATATCTCGCCAGGCAGCACCATCTTGCTGCTCTAACCTTAACCACAAGGTAGGGTAGACTGTCGTGTGGATCCCATCCTGTAACTTAGGCCCATCTCTAATGGTACGACAGCTCCTCCCAAAGCTATCAGCTTTGGGCAGATGTAGGTGACTGCGCCTACACTAGATGTCTAAAATGTGACATTGCAAAGTAGCTTTGGGTCCATAGGAATATCAAAATCTGCCAGTAGGAGCCAGTTGTCTTCGGTCAACCTTGCAAGCACTTAAGCAGAGAGAGCATTGTACATAAAGTTCCACATCTGTGCTCCACATGGGAGACACCTACTCAAACAACCATCCCCCACTTGGCTGGCCAAGCATCATCTTCTTATTGTAAATCACTATTTTTCAAATAGACATGATACAAAAAAGCCCTCTTCCGTAGTCTGAGAACCAATAGATGTCTTACTAAGACAATAAAAACAGAAACGTCTTGGGGTTTTACTCTTCTCTCTTTTGTGGGGCCTATCACACAGCTCCCAAATAAATCACATGGAGTCTTACTATTACCTATGAATGCCTGTCCTTAGCTTGGCTTGTTTCTAGCCAGCTTTTAATAAACTATCCCATGTACCTTATGCCTTTGGATTTTTGCATTTTTCTATTGCTGTATATCCTTTCTTTTTTTCTTACTCCATCGCTGGCTGTTTAGCTGGGTGACTGGCCCTCCTTTCCTCCTTTTCTCAATCCTCAATTTTCTCTTCCCAGATTTCTCCTTCTGTTTATTCTCTCTGCCTGCCAGCCCCATTTATTCTTTCTCCTGCCTAGCGATAGACTGTTCAGCTTTTTATTAGAGCAATCAGGTGCTTTAGACAGGCAAAGTAACACAACTTCACAGAGTTAAACAAATGCAACATAAAAGAATCTAATACATCTTTGCATCATTAGACAATTGTTCTACCGCCTAAACAAATGTAACACATCTTACAATAACAGTCCACAACAGAAAGGATTTAAAAAGAAACACGTGGGCTCACAGGTTATTTGCCCCTGTGGAAAGCTACTTGAAGCTGTTGTTTCATAATTTGACTATTCTGAGAGTCACTTCTCAAAGGTGTTTTGTTCTATAGATGCTCTCCAGAAGTTCTTCAAATGTGAAGAGCCAAACTCTAAATAAAAATAACACTCTATGTCACTACTGCTAAGAAATTAAAATGTCCTAAGCTTATCGATATTCTGAAAGGGAAAAAAAATCCCCAAAGTTTTGGGTATCCATAAAGAAACACATGGTGCTGGTGCCTGTGAGTTAGTTCTATAACACGAAACAAACCCCAATGACTTCTCTGATCCTTTCAGAAAAAGGTTATTACAATGTTTTACAGCAAACTATTACAGCCAGCAGAGGAGAGCAAAGCACATGGGGGGAGGTGGTGTTCTAGTTTCATCCTGCATGTAAAAACAGTGTGACCAAGAGCAATTTATGAGAGGAAGTGGTTTATTTCTGCCTACAAGTCACAAGTCCATCCTGTCAGGAACTGGAAGCAGAAATCAGGGAGGAACCCTGCTTGCCGACTAGCCCACAAGCTCAAGTCTAGCTAGTTTTCTTGTACAGTCCACCAACCCCGGGGAATGGTTTTACCCACAGTGAGCTGGACCCTCCTGCATAAATCAAGCATTAAGACAATCCCCTACAGACACGCCCACTGGCTAATCATCTCTGGGAAATCCTTCAACTGAAACTCTTTTCACAGATGATCCTAAGCAATGTCAAGTTGACAGATGAATCTAACAACACATGGCCAACTGGACTCGCTTCCCACGAGCTGGTTTTCACTGCAAGGTGGTCTTACAATGTACAAGATACAAAATGCCCTTTAGAAAATGATAATTGCTGCAGGCCCCACATCTTAAGTGGGGGGTCACTCGAAAATGCGCGTATCCACGTTTACCATTGTGCAAAGCCGTATGTGCACTTTTATCAGAAGAAAGTTGTCCGTCCCCGTAAGTTGACATAGTAAGTTGCAGTGGAATTCACAAGAGCAGAATTATTGAAAACCCTTAATACAAAAATCAAGGGGGAAGTTTCAGTATGTCATACTTCAATCAAATGAAAGTCTCAGAACTTCCAGAGATGAAAATGAATTATCAGAATAGAGCTATTCCTAAAGACTTGGTTTTTATGTACCGGATATGCTTCCGTGAAGCTGAAAGTTACCTGCTCCTTGGCAGTGATACTGTGACAGCGACACTGGGGCTGTGTACCTTCTCTCTCCACCCCAGTCCCTACCCTGGAGGGTTGCAGAAACAAGCTCCATGTCCCAGTCCTGATTTTTTATAGCTTTGAGTGATATCAAGGAAAATGGTCTCCATGTGTCTGTTGCCTGCACCACGGGACGGTCACAAGTCAGGCAAGGGGCTGGAGATTGAAACCCACACAGAGACACAGGTCATCCTTGAAACAAGAATGCACCCTTTATTGTGTTTCAGGGCATCTTATATAAGGCTCTCCTTGACTAATGGCCATGCCCTAGCTCTCGGGATTTTTCAGCTGCAAGCCCACCAGAAACCACGCCTCTGCCATCAGGAACTCATGAGGGTCTCGTGCCCAGAGCAGCTGCAAGCATAGGAAAACAAGCTGTTTACTCTGGCAGGGGTCGCAGATAATCCACTGTCTGAGGGTCTACAGTCCTCAACACGCGTGCTTTGCAGCTGCCAGGGGTGTCAACTTGCTCTGACAGGTCCTTCAACCCCTGGTATGGCATGTCCCCCACGAATCTCACCTGGGTCGCCTGTGACCAGATGACAAGCCCCTCAAGAGCAGACATATATGGTAGTCCTCATTTCCTCATTCCCACAACCGTGTGTCTCACGTGGAGACCACATGGCATGTGCTCACTAGGTAGACAGAATAATGAAGCCACCAGGCATTTGACTAAGCCGCTGTTTCTAGCAGTTCATATTTTCCCCCATGTTTTCTCATCTGAGGCCCCAGGAAGCATAACCAGTGTTTGGTGGGAGCTCATAAGATTGCCTCGGCACAAAATAAAAATGGATCCGAGATGGGAGGCTGGAGTAGGAGGGAGCGCAGTTCCACCCAGCCATGCCCACAGGCAATCAAAGCGCATCGCTGTGAGATGTGGAAATGGGACCGTTTATCACCTAGTAAAACAGGGGGGAAACGAGCGCCAATGCTTTCATTTCTTACAGTACCGTGCGAAGAGAAATTGAATAAATACCCTGGTTGCCCAAATCACTAGGCTTCATACTTGAAATGATTGAGTGAAAAAAGGAGATCTCAGAAAACGCTTTTCTAAAATGGCCTGTTTAAGCAGCTCGTTTCCTCCAGCAAAACTACAACTTTTTGATTTATAAAGTGACTGTTGTGGCAGAAGTGCCGTTGAAAAGGTTCTTTAGACTCCTGAGGGCAGGGGACTGGTAACGTCAGCTGGTTGTCTCTAGAGAAAGAACTAGTTCCAGCACGTTGGGCTTGATGCTCGCACAGGAAAGCATGTCTCTTTGCTTCGTGAAAAGGAAAGAGAACCCGATTCTCGTACACCTTCTTTCTGCCTGTTCCATAGAAGAATGTTCCAGAAGGTGGCGGAGCTCACTGCAGAGGGGCTGGGATGCAACAATGTGAGGATGCTCTTCTCAGAGACTTTTCCCAGGGATCATTGTGATGGCACTAGCTGGCCATCATTTCCCCATCCCCCTGTGGTAATGCACCCAACAGTTTTATCCCTGCTTGGTGTTTTCTACACGGATTAGGACAGACTCCACCTTTTCTATGTGTGTAGCAATCACTATAATGTGCTTTCTCATGTGACTTGCCCAGCCCCCCAGTTCCTTCCTAATGAACATCTAAGATCCATTTCCGAGGCCAAAGAGATGAGCAAGCTGTTTACATCAAAAGGAGGACTGGGTATTTTGTGACTACTTCACAGATGCTTTTTATTTTATATGTTTTACTAGTTTCTGTAAAAAATTACCCCAAAGATGGCTGTAGAGATGGCTCAATGGTTGAGTATATACTGATTTGGCAGAGGACCCGGGTTTGATTCCTAGCACCTATGTTGAGTAGCTCACAACCACCTGTAGCTTCAACTACAGGTCATTCTGGCCCCCATAGGCACAATACACTAATAATAATAATAGTAATAATAATAATAATAATAAAATCTTTAAAAATCCCCCCAAAGTAGTTTTTATTCTTTAAGTTGTTTTGTAAATGAGCAAATAGTTGATTCTAAATTTTATTCTGCAGATATCAGAAACAACAACAAAAAGTCCTCTGTGTGATTAAAATTTAACCTAATTGAAAAAAATTAACCTAATGAAGAACACATTAATGATTTTAGAAAATCTTTGTCTATTGTAAATATCTCTGTCTTGAGAAAAAAATCTATAGCCTATAGCCTATAAGAGTCATTTAGTCTGACAGTTCTTTACTGTAAATAAGTAGGAATCAGGGAGTGATGTTTAAGAAGGGGCGGAGAGTGATATTTTCACAGTGAGGCAAAGTTTCTAAGGTTTCGAAATTTCTAAAGCCATCCATTCTCACCTAAAATCCCACGAGATTTTATATGCACAGATTCTACCGCTGTAGAATAAAGAAGGACGTGGAGAAGCTTTCTTGCATGAAGGACTTACTGATA
Organism: Alexandromys fortis; assembly: GCF_014885135.2. Taxonomy (NCBI): domain Eukaryota; kingdom Metazoa; phylum Chordata; class Mammalia; order Rodentia; family Cricetidae; genus Alexandromys; species Alexandromys fortis. The sequence continues at coordinate 4,056,000 of NW_026067907.1, forward strand.
CAGGAATTGCTACCTTCTATTAACTAACGTGAAATTAGCAAGGCACATGAAATGTATGTTCAAATAGTGAAGAACAAGTTTAGGCTAAGATTAGGAGAGAAAGGAGGCATTAAGGCAATTCCTTAAGTCCCCCACTTGGTACCTAGAAGCAGTCTTAAAGTCCAAAGTGGCTAAACAAAAGGTAAAGAGGTTGGAGATCTGTGATGAACAAGTAAGTGTTGATGTTTGGGGAGATGAGAGTTCCAGGACCTACACAACAGCATATTGGAGATGGGAAACTGCTCAAAGCGACAGCTTGACACCCACTGCCTGAACACTGTTCTCCACCCGTGAGAGGAAAGATTCCAGAATGCCAGGACAAAGACAGAAATCAGTGTGATGAGAACATAATTAAGAAAATGCAGGGTGGGGGGAAGATGGCACAAACAGATGACAGCTAACAAGATGTATATACTTAAACCAAAACATATGGATAACTGAAATTAATATAAATGGTCCATGTGCCAGCTGTATCCAGCTCACAGCCTGCGGACCAGGGTAGCTGCAAGCAAGACTCAACACAAAATCCTAAGCTTATTTAAAACACTATAATATTTGTGGATATAATAATTGTGTTTTTATGTATGCTGCATGGTGTTCCATTATGAACATTGTAGATGACAATACCGTGTCACAATGTCAAAGGCATGGCCTCTAGTAAGGAGGCAAAAATAGATGTAATTATAAAAACAAAACCATGCTATATGTTTGCTCCAACAAACTTTAAGAATTAAGTTACATGTTTTATTTCTTATTATATTTTTATTACTTAAAATAACTTTAAATTTAATTAGATTTTGAGCACATTCTTCTCCTCCCATACTCCTTCCATATCCTCTCCCACATCCCACCCATCCAACTTTATGTTCTTTCTCAAAAAACAAACAAAACCCCATAACAAACCCCTCCAAAACAAAAAAAAAATAAAATAAACCCTCACAAAATAAAAAAAGAAAATACCTGTCACTAAATAAAAGCACAAATGAAAAAAAAATCCCTGTAGAGTCTATTGGTCAACTACTGATCATGAGGCCTGTCCTGGATTGGAGAAAGCTGATCTTCCCTCTCCCAGTAGGTATAAGTGATAGTTCTGTTGTTAAATTTTACCCTAGTGGCTAGGTCTCATTCTTTCATTTAAAAAATGTAGCAAAGTAAATAAAAACAAATAAAATACACTAAAGGAAAATAAATAAAATTAAACAAAAACTATCACATCAAAGAAGGACAAGACAAACCAAAAGAGGGAAAAGAGAAAGCTCAAGAGGGAAAAGAGAAAGCTCAAGAATCAGAAACCCACTAGTTTGCACATGCAGAAATATCATTAAAACACTAAACTGGAATCAATCAGATATGTGCAGAGGTTGTGTTGCAGACCTGTTCAGGACCTGTTCAGGACTTGTGCATGCTGCTTCAGTCCTGAATTCATATGAGCTTACTTCTGTTGCTAGAGGGCCTCGTTCCCCTAGTGTCCTCCATCCCCTCTGGATCTTACACTCTTTTTGCCTCCTTTCCAAGGAGGAGGGATTGCCTGAGTTCTGAGGGGAGGGATTTAATGGAGACATTCCATTTAGGGCTGAGTGTTCCAAGATCCTGATCCCCCCCACCATGCTGTCTCTGTCTTTTTCTCCCCCACTTCTGCATATTGTGTGACTGTGGGTCTCTGTATTTGTTCCCATCTTCTGCAGGAGGAAGCTTCTCTGATGATGGCCAAACAAGGGATTAATCCATGAGGATAACAGAAAATCATTAGGAGTCATTTGATTGCTATCTTTTTGTTTCTTTTTTAAGACTAGTATTATTTAGTTTGATCCTAGGTCCTTAGGCTACCTAGTTTCAGGTTCTTAGTCAGTCAAGCTGTGTCAGGTATGGGTTCCATCTTCTGGAATGGGCCTCGAATCAAACCACCCATTGGGTGGACACTCCCATAAGCTTTGTTTCACTATTGCCCTAGCATATCTTTCAGCGAGGACCCCATTGTAGATAAATGTTTTGTGGCTGCCTTGGTGTTTATGTTTCTCTTTTGAGAGTGTTCAGAGTTGGTATGGGAAGTTCATCTATCTATGTGCTGCTTTTTATTGGTTAAGAGTAAAGAAGCTATTTTGGCCTGTGATAGGGCAGAGTAGAGCTAGTTGGGAAAAACTAAACTAAATGCTGGGAGAAAGAAGGTAGAGTCAGGGAAAAGCCTCCACTGCTGGGCACAGACATGCAGGAAGCTTGCCGGTAAGCCACAGCCACTTGGCAATACACAAATTAATAGAAATGATTTAACAAAATATATAAGAGCTAGCTAGCAAAATGCTTAAGCTATTGGCCAAACACTATTGCAAATAATATGGTTTCTGAGTTATTATTTTGGGTCTAGGCAACAGGAATGAATGAGCAGTCTCCCTCAACACAGAGTACATTCCTGTACCAAAGATGCTGGAACATAGTGATGAAGGCTGTTTGTAGGAACTGGCTCGATCTCTCCATCTTCAATGAGTTGTGTAGATGTTGTCTTCAGCGATGGGGCCTTGCTGTCAGTTTATAGAGAGCAACTACAGTCTTGGCAACAACCTGGGTTGTACATTTTGAGAATGCCAAAAGATAAAGAAATGAGATCAAAATGAGAATCAAAAGAAAGCTAGATTGGGTATATATCTGACCAAAAAGTGTCATGAGAAATGCTATGTGGATGACATCTTATGCTCAAAAAGTCAATGCACTACAGTCCTAATAACAGACATTTCAAAATATAACACAATAATTGTCTCCAGAGAGACAACATACAAACCAATCCAAAATTGTTGTATAGCTATGTAATGTTGTTCCTAGGAGGTGCCTAGGAGGAGTCTCACTGGCCAGCCATAGAAGCTTATTTAGCATGTTCGGGCCAGTGAAAAAAAGCTGTCTCAAAAAAATCAAAAGGCAGAGAGCACCTGAGAAAGGACATTTGAGTTTGGATGTCTTTCTGCTTCCAGAGGCATGGACACACACATGAATACACAACAAAAAATAATAATTTTAAAATGAATGAAAATTGGGAAAAATAATAAAGTCATTTTGATTTAAAGACAAAATAATCATCTATGCAGATAATCCATAAAAATGTAAAAAGCCACTAAAATTTATAAATGCATTTGTCAAATTTGTAAGATACCAGATCGTTAAAAAAGATCAGTTATATTGCTATATATTAACAACAACCAATTGGGAATTTATATTTTAAAGAAACAATAATATAAATTTATCAAAGTTGAAATATATGAGAATAAATTCACTATGAAGTAACATCAAATTACTAAAAATTACAAAGTATTGCTAAGAGCAACTTAACAGAGAGAAATGCCACATTGATGGGCTAAAAGATAATCGTGTTGAAATACAATCTCTCTCTAAATTAATCTCTAAATTCAGCAGACCCAGAATTAAAATCTCATCAGAGCCTGCACCTGCTAGTTTTATGTCACTCTGATACAAGTTAGAGTCATCGGAGAGGAGGGAACCTTAATTAAGAAAGTGCCTCCCATGGAGTGAGCCTCAGCTAAATCAGACATTAGTTGGACATTCCCACAAGTTCTGCACCACCATTTCTTCAACACATCTTGTAGGAAGGACAGATTGTAGGACAACGGTTTTGTGACTGGGATAGTGTCCAGGTTACTCTTCTGGCAACCTGCAGAGGACTGTCCCACACCAAATGCTATGTGGCTTGGTTATCATTTACTTAATGGCTAATATCCACTTATAAGTGAGTATATACCATATGTATTCATACTATATGTGTAATACATACCATGTCTTACCTTACTTGGGATGATTTTTTTCCTAGCTCCATCTATTTGCCTGAAAAGTTTCATGATGTCAATTTTTTTAACAGATGGGTAGTACTCCATTGTGTAAATGTACACATTTGTTTATCGGTTGAGGGACATTTAGGTTGTTTCCTGTTTCTGGCTATTATGAATAAAGATGTAACTAACACAGTTGAGCCGTGTCCTTGTGGTAGGATGGAGTGTCCTTCGGGGATATGCCCAAAAGTGGTGTTGCTGGGTCTTGAGGTAGATCAATTCCCAATTTTATGAGGAACCACAATATTGATTTCTGTAGTGGCTGTACAAGTTTGAGGGTTTGCACTCCTGCCAGCAATGGAGGAGTGACTCCTTTGTTCCACGTCCTCACCAGCATAAGCTGTTTCTTGTTATTTATTGTAGAATATTATATTAAGGTGTGTTATTTTTGTTTATGCTTTGAAACATTTGTTTAATGATGCAAAGATGTGTTTGATTAAATAAAATTCACCTGCGGTCAGGAGGCCAAGTCAGCAACTAGCTGACTGGAAGTTGTAGGAGGAGCCAGGTGGAGAAGGGTTTTTAAGGAGGGGCGAGGAGACGCACAAGAACTTCTTGGGGGATGTGAGGAGGTGAGCTAGGTGAGCTGCTGGCTCTTTAGCCTCTCTGGGGAGCAGGATTCTACCTCAACCTTTATATCTTGAATTCTTTAGCAGGATAGAGATTTAGATAAGCTCCCTTTGTAGCTTTGAAAGAGTCAGTGCTTGAGGTAACAGAATTTCTTCAGGCTGTGGCTCCTGTGGCCTAACTATCGGTAGTAGTGGAGTTGCAGTTGCTGACTAGGATAGCTGTGGCTTAAGAGGCAGCAAAAATTAAAAAGAAAACAAACCTTAGCCATTCTGACAGGTGTAAGATGGAATCTCAAAGAAGTTTTGATTTGCATTTCTTGAGGGCTAAGGATTTGAAGATTTCTTTAAATGGTTTTCAACCATTTAAGATTCCTCTACTGAGAGTTATCTGTTTAGCGCTACGTGGCCTTTTTAAACTGGATTATTTAGTGTTTTGATATCTAACTTCTTGAATTCTTTATGTACTTTGGATATCTGCCCTCTATCAGTCGTGGAGTTGGTGAAAATCTTTCTCACTCTGTAGGCTGCCATTCTGTCTAATTCGTGGTGTCCTTTGCCTAAAGCTTTTTGGTTTCATGAGGTCCCTTTTTAATTGGCAGTTTTAGCAGCTGCACTATTAATTCAGAAAGCTGTCTTCTGGGCCAATGCTATTCCCCGCGTTCCCTACTACCAGGTTCAGTGTATTGGGTTTTATGATGAGGCCTTTGGTCCCCTTGGACTTGAGTTTTGTGTAGGGTGATAGATATGGATCTATTTGCATCCTTCTACATACTGACATCCAGAACCATTTGTTGAAAATACTTTCTTTTCTCCAGTGTATATTTATGGCCTCTTTATCAAAAATCTGGTGCCTACTGGGTGGTGGAGGCACACACCTTTAATTTCAGCATTTGAGAAGCAGAGACAGGCAAATTTCTGTGAGTTTAAAGCCAGCCTAGTCTACAGAGTGAGTTCCAGGACAGCTAGGACCACATAGAGAAACCCTTTCTCAGAAAAACAAGAAAAAGAAAAGAAATTTGGTGTTTATATATATTTGGATTTATGTCTGGATCTTCAGTTCACTCCATTGATCAATGAATGTGTTCTTATGCCAATGCCATGAAGTTTTTATTACAATGGTTCTGTAGTACACCTTGAAATCAGGGATGGTGTTCCCTCCAGCAGTTCTTTTTTTGTTCAGGATTATTTTAGTTATCCTGGGTTTTTTGTTTTTCCATATGATGTTGAGAATTGTCCTTTTATAGAACTTTAAGACAATTCTGAAGCCATTTCTGACAACTCTCAGTACTTCCCCTCCTCCCCTGGGAACCAAGGACATAACAGCTATGCATGCACATACTGAGATGTTGGGAACTTTCCATCTCCCTGAATAGGGGCAAGATAACCTTTAGGTGTTGACTCAGTTACTGATGTTTTGATTTAGTCCCTGGGAAGGGGCAAAGTGACCCTCAGAAGTGTCCCTTTACCTCATCTGATCTGGCAACTACTCTCCAGCCAATTATTGGTAATAGCCCTTTTGAATAAGCCAATCATAATAGTTAAAGAACAACCCTCAGACACCCCTTCCTCCTGTGGTTTTTCCCTTTAAAAATAACCTGTACCAGCCATTCAGGGTCTTCTAGCCTCCCGACTGCTGGAGGACCCTGTCATGACAGAATTAATAAAATCCTCATGCTTTTACATCAGCTGTGATATGAGAGAGGGTCTCTTGGGGCGACTCCTCCTCCTCAGGGATTGGACGCTAGGGTCCAACACTTTTAAGGTCAGTAAAGAATTTGTTAGATGTTTTCATTAAATCTGTAGATTGCTTTTGGTAGGATGGCTATGTTTGCTATTTTAATCCTACCAATCCATGAGCATGGGAGATCCTTCCATCTTCTGATATCTTATTTAATTTGTTTCTTTAAAGAGGTTTTTGGTTTTTTTATCATACAAGTCTTTCACTTGTTTGATTAGAGTTTCCCCAATATATTTTATATTATTTGTGACTGTTGTGAAGGGTGTTGGTTCCCTAATTTCTCTCTTAGTCTGTTTGTTGTTTGTATATAAGAGGGTTACCATTTTTTTTTGAGTTAATCTTGTATCCAGCATCTTGCTGAAAGTGGTAGCTCCATGAGTTCCCTGTTGAAATTTTTAGGGTCACTCATGTATACTATCATATCATCTGCAAACAATGATACTTTGACTTTTTATTTTCAATTTTTATTCTCTTTATTTTCTTCCATTTTCTTATTTCTCTAGCTAAAACTTCAATTACTATATTGAATAGCTATGGAGAGAGTAGACAGCCTTGTCTTGTTCCTGAGATTGGTGGAGTTGCTTTGAGTTTCTCTTCATTTAATTTGATGTTGGCTATAGGTTTGCTTGAAATTGCCTTTTTTTAATGTCCCCTTTATTCCTAATCTCTTCAGGATTTTTGTCATGAAGAGGTATTGAATTTTGTCAAAGGCCTTTTCTGCAACTAATGAGATGACTACACTATGGGATGGTGCACGAGCCAGGAACTAGGCTGGAGATAAAAACATACATATACAGACAGAGACACGGGGACATGGGCCATCCTTGAAACAAGAATGCCAAGAACACCAACTTTATTGTGTTCAGGGGCAGCTTATATAGTGCTCTGGCCATGCCTCAGCTCTCTGGATCTTTCAGCTGCAGTCACCAGAAATTACTCCCCTGCCATCAGGGTCTCTTGCTCAAAGCAGCTGCAAACACAAGAAAACAAGTTGTTTTGCTCAGATCAGCTGTAAGCAAGTTGTTTACATGCAATTCAGGGTCTGGGGGTCCAGAGCTCCCAACAGTGACTATGCTGGTTTTTTTTTTTTTTTAGTTTGTTTATATGGTGGACTATATTTAGTGATTTTCATATATTGAACCATCCCTACATCTCTGGAATAAAACCTACTTGATCATGGTGGGTGCCTTAGTTAGGTTTTCTGTTGCTGTGAGGAGACACCATGACCACAGCAACTCTTATAAAGGAAAGCAATGAATTGAGGCTGACTTACTGTTCAGAGGTTTAGTCCATTATATCATGGTGGGAAGCATGGCAGCGTGCAGGTAGGCATGGTGCTGGAGAAGGAGCTGAGAATTCTACATCTTGATCTGCAGGCAACAGGAAATGAATTGTTTCCATACTAGGGATAGCTGGAGCACGTGAGACTTCAAAGCCTGCCCCAACAGTGACACACTTCCTCCAATAAGGCCACACCTACTCTAACAAGGCCACACCTAATAGCACCACTCTCTGTGGGACAAACATTCAAACACATGAGTATGAGTCAGTGCGAGCCATTCCTATTTAAACCACCACAATGGATGAATTTTTTGATGTGTTCTTGGATTTGATTTGCAAGTATTTTAGTATCTATGTTCATAAGGGAAATTTGTCTGTAATTCTCTTTCTTTGTTTAGTCTTTATGTGCTTTGTATACCAAGGTAACTATGACTTCATAAAATGAATTAGGAATGGACCGGATGGTTTTGTCTGTCAGCTTGACACAAGCTAGAGTCATCAGAGAAAAAGGAGTCTTAGCGGAAGAAAGGCCTCCATGAGATCCAGCTGTAAGGCATTTTCTCCATTAGTGATCAATGTGGGAGGGCCCTGCCCATGGTGGGTGATACCATCCCAGGTCTGGTGGGTTATATGAAAGCAGGCTGAGCAAGCCAGGCGATGTAATTCAGTGAGCAACACTCCTCCATGGTCTCTGCATCAGCTCCTGCTTCAGGATCCTGCCCTACATGAGTTCCTGTCCTGACTTTATTCACTGATGAACAGCAATGTGAAATTGTAAGCCAAACAAACCCTTTCCTCCCCAACTTGTTTTATAACCATGGTGTTTCTTTGCAGCAATGGAAACCCTAACTTATGGCAGCATTCCTTCTGTTACTATTTTGTAAAATAAAAGTATTGGTATTAACTCTTCTTTGAAAATCTGGTAGAATTCTGCTTTAAAACCATTTGACCCTGGGCTTTTTTGGTTGCAACACATTTAATGACTGCTTCTATTTCACTAGGGGTTATAAATCTATTTATATTGCTTATTTGATCTTGATTTAACTTTGATAAGTGATACCTTTTGAGAAAACTATCCATTTCTTTTAGATTTTCCAGTTTGGTGGAGTACAGGTTTTAAGAGTATGTCCTAATAATTCTCTGGATTTCCTAGGTTTCTGCTATTATGTCACCCCCCCCCAATTTCTTATTTTGTTATTTTGGATAATATCTCTTGTTCTTTTAGTTAATTCAGATAAGGGCTTGTCTTTTTTCCCCAAAGAACTAACTCCATTTCATTGATTCTGTGTATTGTTCTCTTTTTTCCCTTTTATTGATTTCAGCCCCCAGTTTGATTATTTCTTGCCATCTACTCATCTTTGGTGTGCTTCCTTCTTTTATTCTAAAACTTTCAGGTGTGCTGTTAAACTTGTTAGTATGAGAAGTCTCTCTTTTTTTAAAAAAAATATAGGCACTTAGTGTTATAAACTTTCCCTTAGCACTACTTTTATTGTGTCCCATAATGCTGATTCATTTTTCCATTCCATTCTAGAAAGTCTAATTTCTTTTTTTCTGCCTTGACACATTTTTATTCAATAGCGAGTCATTCACTTTCCATAAGTTTGTACTCTTTCTCTTGTTTTCATTGTTGTTGATATCTTTCTTTAATCTGTGGTGGTCTGATAAGATTCAGAAAGTTATTTCTATTTTCTTCTATCCATAGAGACTTGCTTAGTATCCAAGTATGTGGTCAATTTTGGAGACAGTTCCATGAGGTACTAAAAAGAAGGTATATTCTTTTGAGTCTGGGTGAAATGCTCTGTAAATATCTTTTAGTAACATTATATTTATAATGTCTATTAGCTCCAGTATTTCTCTGTTTAGTTTTTGTCTGGATGATCTGTCCATTGGTGAGAGTCAGGTACTGAAGTCTCCCACTATGAGGGTCAATATGTGATGTAAGTTGCAGCAGTATTTCCTTTGCAATAGCAGGTGCCCTTGTGTCTGGGGCATGGATGTTAGGAATTGAAATGCTATCTCGGTGGGTTTTTCCTTTGTGTACGAAATGTCCTCCTCCATATCTTTTTGATTAGCTTGGGTTTCAAGTCTAGTTTGTTAGATATTCAATGGCTACACCAGCTCACTGCTTAGGTCCATTTGCTTGGAATATCTTTTGCCAACACTGAAGTAATGTCTATTCTTGATGCTGAGGTGTGTTTCTTGGATGCAGCAGAAGGATGGATCCTGTTTTGGCATCCATTATGCTAGTCTTTTTCCTTTTATTGGGGAATTGAGACCATTAATATTGAGAGATCAATATCAATGACTGTTAATTCTTGTTATTTATTTATTATTTATTTTGGCATGTGTGTGTGTTCCTTCTTTTCATTTTGCTGGTGTAAAATTATTTATTTCCTGTGTTTACATGAGTGTGGATAACCTTAAGTTGAAGTTTTCCTTCTAGTACCTTCTGTAGGACTGGGTTTGTAGCTAGATATTGTTTAAATTTGACTTTATTGTGGAATATCTTGTCTTCTCCATCTATGGTGACTGAAAGCTTTGCTGGGTATGGTATGCTGGGCTGGCAATCTGTAGCACGTCTGTCTAGGCCCCTTTGGCTTTTTGAGACTCCCGAGAAGTCAGGTGTGATTTTAATAGGTCTGCCCTTATATGTTAGTTACTTGATATTTTTCTCTTGACGCTTTTAATAGTCATTCTCTGTTCTGTCTGTACGTTTAGTGTTTTGACTATTATATGACAAAGGGATTTTTTTTTTCTTGGTCCAGTCTGTTTGGTGCTCTGTAAGCTTATTATACCTTTATAGCCATCTCCTTCTTTAGGTTAAGCATTTTTTTTCTCCTATGATTTTTGTTGAAAATATCTTATGAGCCTTTGAGTGGAATTATTATCCTTCCTTTATTACTATTATCCTTAGTTTTGATGTTTTTCTAGTGTCCCAGATATCCTGAGTGTTTTAGATTTAAATTTTTTTTTTGGTCTGATGTATTAGTTTCTTCTATCATATTTGGAATGTCTGAGATTTTCTCTTCCATCTCTTGTACTCTGTTGATGAAGCTTTTTTTGTAGTTCCTGTTTGAGTTCCTATATTTTTCACTTCAGAGTTCTGCCAGTATGTTTTCTTTATTTGCTTCTGTTTCCATTTTCAGGTTTCGAACAGATTTATTAATTCCTTTCAGCTGTTTGTTTTTTTCTTGGTTTTCTTTAAGTGATTTGTTAATTTCCTCCAAGAGAATTTATATATAGATTCAAACAGGCACAAATTTTAGACTACAAATGCTGTTATATTAAAGAGGTTCTCACTATGTGCTGTTCCTCTGACACTTTTCAGGGCTGGTTCCCGTGGTTTGCCAGTGTCCTTCATGGATGCCAGCTATTATTACAGTGGATACAGAAAAGGGGGGGGGAGATAATATATTAACTTTAAGAAAGACATTTAAAAATTGAAGATATCTATGTGTTTAGCATATTTTAGTCTTGGATACTTTGTTCTTCAGATTCAACCCGTATGATCTCCATGAGCTGAATATTCCCAGCTCTGCCTGCAGCTGTTCCATTACAGGGAAATTTAAGACACCAGCCTGCATCACAGTACATAGCTGTGCTAGACCAAGAGTTCTGGGCCCTTTGGTTGAGGGTCAGGTGGAAGACTGTATGTATGGTCTCTCGGGAGCTCGAGGCTGCTGGTCTGTGACCGTGCATACGAGGTCAACTGCTGTCTTCCCCCCCCACATAATCTATACCCCCATTGTCTAGGATGATCTCAGCCCCTCTCCATCCATCTCAGCACTGGAGTTAGGCACTGTAGAGATCTGTGGAAACTCAATAATTTAATAATTAGTCAGAGTTCCAGTACTGTGGTTCCCATAGCAATTTTTCCATCATGGTATTTCATTCGAGGCTGTTCAACAGGGACACACAAGTACCCAGGGCAGTCCACACACACCAGCCTCTCCTGGGGATTTTGTCTAGTTGTTCCTTCCATTTAATTTAAATATTTCCTGTATGTCCACACACCACTTTCTGATACATTATTTTCTTTCACTATTATTTTTTCACTTGATAAAATGCATTTTTATTTAAATATTTGAAATGCTTGTTTTTTATGTAGGGAAGAAAAAGTCCTTTTATTTAAGAATTTGGATCAGGAACTTGAAACATTTTGTGTTTTCTGTTACCCCCGGCAATAAAATTAAGTCTGAAGTGAAGGAAGAGAGTAACCTATAGCGTAGCCATTTGTCAATGTGCCGTCCTGAGTAGCACACTTTAAACTTTTAAGCATATACATTTTTAAAAGATTTCCCTATAAATAGCTAATGGGGAAAAATCCTAATGTATGAGAGCCCCGAGTCATCTGTCTCCCTCACTGCTGCTGTCGTGAACTTGGGAACAGAATTTGTCATGAGTGGTTCAGCTCTTGGGGCTTTTTCCTCTCAAATCTGCAGATGACTTCAGCTCTCTGTAAACACCAGCACCACACAGGTGACTTAAATAGCTTATATCTGTGAGACATGATTCTTTAATCAAAACAGAAATAAAAATTAAGTTAAATAAACATGCCGGGGGTATCATGGGACATATTGAGAGCTGAGGATGTGTAGTTTTGGGGTAAGTCCTTCCATCTTGTGTGTGTACAAAGAAACATGCTAAGATCAACTGACAGGGTGGCTGGCTAGGCAATGCCCCTCTCTGACATTCACAGGATGTAGCTGATTGCACAGTCCTGTTAGGGTTCAATGTCTTCATCCAGTTTTCTCGACTCTCATGGGTAGGGAGGTTGGGGGCTTATACTTTTAAGAGGCTGTTGGTCTGTTTTGGCATCTCAGGAGCTACTGTTCTTTCTTCACCTTGTGGTTTTTCTGCATTTCGATCTTCCTGTAGGCACAACGGAGGAGCACAGGCCCTTCTTGATTCTCTTCCCACACTAGAGCACCATTAATTCATGCTAAGATGTTTAACTCAGATGTGCGATTTTCATTATTAAGAGGGCCTGTCAAGGTATTAACGATACAGTATAAGATGCACAGAGATAATCTTAACCTTCTATTAATCAAATTTTTCCCTTCAGGTTTTGTTATTTTTATCAACTTAAGAAGACCAAATTAGTGACTGTATTAAATATTTTAAACTTCATGGAAATACTTACAGTGGAAAATATTCTTATTGATATGCCCAATTATCCTGCTCAGAGAGACGCTATTTTTCCATACCCTCTAAAATATATTTATAAACAAACTTCTATATCTGTCAAAGTTTTGTTTTTATTCTGAAATAAATAGTATCACAAGATGCTCAATTTCTAATTATTATTTTTTTAGACAATGTTTTGCTATTCAACCGCCACTGGCCCAGAACTCATTACATAGACCAGGATGTCCTAAAACTCATAGAGATCTATCTGCCTCTGCCTCTCGAGGGCAGAGACTAAAGGCTTGTGCTACCGTGCCTGGCTGTACTTTGTATTTTATTTGACAAATATTTTTAGATAATTTCATGTTGTCAGCATAGAGCTGATTCAATTTTTGAAGGGTTACATACTAATTTAACATCTAAGATGTCCATAATCCACTCAACAGTCAGCTTAGAAACAGATACTCAGTGTTTCCAGTGAGGCTCTACTTCAGTGTGTCTCCATGGGAACAAAATTGAAGGCTTATTTTTGAGTTAATACATGTGATGATTAATTATAATAACTTACTTGGCTTTAGAAATCCCTAGGTCATTGATGAAGCAAGTAGTGGGTATGTCTCTGAGGGCTTTTCTAGAGAGGTGTAACTTTGGAGGAAAGACACCTCTTTAATGTGGGCAGCATCATCTATGGGGTAGGATCCTGGATGAATCAAAAGGTAGAGAAGAGGAAGCCTGCTGAGTGACCGTGATGCTGGCTCTCTTGTTCCTGGTCTGCCTAGATCTGGGCATCCCAAATCGACTTGTCTTCCTTTCCCCATCTTTTTATTTTTTCCTTGGGTTACTTATGCATTATAATCAGGCTTTGTTCTTGAATATAAAAGGGAGAAGCTAGGTGAGATGGGTCTATGCTGGCTTTCTCCCTTGTTACACATTGTAAAAAGTTAAAGAGGATTTTTAATTATCCTTTGGTCACTATAAAATGAGAGATCTAAAGTACCCCTTTAAATACTGGCCTCTTGCCTTTGCTCTTACACCTCTATACTAACCTACTCTCTCGACTTTCTAGAGGCCCACAAATTCTCAATTATGTAGGAAACTGTTCTTTCCAGCCCTTAACCTGTAGTCCTGCTCTAAACCTCTTTGTCTGTCTCAAAGCCATCCATGGGGTAAGTTGAACAAAAGAGCCTTCTGCTCTTTTGGCCAGCATAAAAGCTAGGCAGAGTCCTAGGGTAAGGATCTTTTCTTTCACAGTATCCTTTGTCCTTTGAAGACATTCCCTGTTTTAAATAGCATCTTCTATCACCCTTGTGCATTGCTAATGGTGATGGAACATTTGTGCTCCACCTTTTGACCGAAGCCTATGATCTCCTTAAAGGCTGGAATTGCATCCCTAGTACTGAACAGAGCACCAAACACAGAGAGGGTCTATAATAAATGTGTGCTAAGTGGTAAGAATAAAAGGCAAACTGTTAGACTCTTTTTTTCCACCATGTGAATAGGTTCAGCATGACAATAATAGGTCTGGAGGGACTCTGAAAGGTCAATTAGTTCATCTTTTGCTTCTGCCCAAGAACACATACCCGATAACTAGGTAGCTAGTCTGATTTTAAGTGCTATAAAAGAAAAGAAAATTACAGTTTCCTCTAGTAATCCATTCCAGTGTTTAACAACTCTCATTGTCAGAGAGACTTTCTTTATATCTAGCCTAAATGTCCCCGATTGCATTCTTAAATAGTAATAGGTAGAAATGTGCAGTCAGGGTTTGAATGGTTTTTATTTCTTTAATTACTGTTGAACAAGTGAATGAACATGTACAAAGTAAATCCTTCCTTTTCATGCATTGAGTCTCAATCTGTCTTTTATCATAAAGGGTCTTCACTTACCTATCTCCGTCACTTGGCTCTGAATGACCAGTGCCCTAGTATTGACTCCCACTGTGGAATACTGATGATGTTAATGGTGTCATTTGGCACCAGCATTTTTTGGCACTGCCCTCCCACACAGACTCTTGGGATTAGCATGCCTTACTTTGGTTAATGGAACTACTGCAGATTAGATATTATCAAAGACTCAAGGAAACTCTTGACTACTCCGTCTCACCATGTCATCATACTGTTAAAACCTCTGCACCATTTTTACCTTTTCTCCTGTATATCTCTATGATACTATTCCCAGGCCAACTTGCTGCCAAGAGAGCCACCTGGAAAAGAATTGACTCCTGCAAGGCAAGGCCACCCAAGACAAGCAAGGAAGCTCCTGACTCTGTAAAACTTGACTTTAAACAACAGGTTTGTCTTGTAACAGAGCTATAGATGTGGCTACAGTATCTGCCCTACCTTCTGTTACACAATGTCCTTGTTGCTTTATTGCAAGTAGTTGGTCATATCCATCACCTTGGCCAACTTCTCTGGCAGGTCATTACTTCTCAACTCTCTCTTGACCAGGGTTCTGGGAATTTCTGCACATGCTTGGAATATTCCAGTGTCTTTCAGTATTTTTAAAGTCCTGATCTGGTCTTCTTACTTTGCCTTTGAAATATTGTTAGGATGTTGTCCATTCCAGCAATATTGATATGTTAGGAGATTGCGTTTTGATTTATAACTATAAATTAGGTAATTCAGGATAATTATGTTCCCTTAGGAGTTAACTAAGACAGTTTGAACATGATATTAATGTCTCCAAATTTGTAGGCTTAATTTCCATATTGTCAACTAGCTTTACACACACACACACATGCACGTGTGCACACACACACAACTGTTTCATTTAAACTGTACTCGTAACTGTGTAAAAAATTGCATAGATGCCTGGGTTGGTTAATTTTTTGTCAACTTCACACAAACTAGGGTCATTTGAGAAGAAGCAATCTCAAATGAGAAACTGCTTCCTTCAGATTTGCAAGTCTGTGGGAGTAGTTTCTTGGCTGATGATCAACGTGGGAGGACCCAGCCCAACTGTGAGTGGTGCTACAACCTTGTGGTGATATACAGATTATTAGAAATAGGTGACATCAAGATGAGGGAGTTAGCCAAGAAGAGACTAGAAATAATGGGCCAGGCAGTATTTAAATGAATACAGTTTCTGTGTAATTATTTCAGGGTTAAGCTAGCTAGGGGGACAGGACCAAAAGCAGGCCCTCTCTCCATACAACATTCAACATTTCAAAATTACATTTTGATTGTTTAACTTTATTTGTGTAGCGTGTGTGTGTGTGTGTGCACGTACATGTGGAGGTCAAAGAACAAACTGTAGTAGCTGGTTCTCTCCTTCCACCATGTGGATGCTGGGGATCTGTCTCCTGTCACAAGGCTCGGCAACAAGTGCCTTTATTCCTTGGTACTAGAAAAGGTTTTTATAACATTTTCAAGGGATGTGCTTAAACAGATGCAACTAACAACCTGAGGGATTCAAAGCAATAAGCATTGCTTCTAGCAAGTGAGTTCACATGGTTTCAATGCTAAATTATATCAAATCTACACATACTGATATTGGAGCATGGCTGTCTTGGTAGTTCCCCAGGGACTACTCAGGGACTGCTTATTCCCCATCCTAGCTCCAGTCGCACTGGGATCAGGGTTGGGGTTTGTATACAATGTCTTGACCTTCCTGTATTGCCCCTTTATCTCTGCTTCTAATCTGCCATTAAGAAGCTCCTTCAGGGCCTTGATGGTTCAGTGGCAAGAGGGCTTGCTGCTCTTATAGAGGACCAGAGTTTTCAGTTCCTAGCACCCTCAGGAAGCAGCTCACAATAGCCTGTAACTGCAGCTCCAGGGGAACCAACGCCCTCTTCTGGCTTCCTTGGATGCCTGCATACCCTTTACTTCCTGTTCTGTTTCTCAAAAGTCAGTCAGGTGACCTTGGAATGAACACTCTGAAAGGACGAGTTCCCTGTGCCCATCTCCTTTCTGTCAGGGCTAGGAGAAGAGTAACGAACACACAGTTCAACCTATGACAACCTCATCTATACACTATAGGGTGTTTTCTTCCATTTTTAGGCAAATCACCATGACACGACAATTACTGAATGAAGAGTGAAGTCCCCATATTCCCCCTTTATTCTTTCAACTAAATATTCACTAAATGTTCAGTTTGGTATGTCACAACCAAAATAATTTTGTGGAGAACTATGATACTACAAGGCCTACAGATGACGTTTTGATCTTTAAACATGCACATGACCCAGAGAGCAGAGGCCTGTGAGTTTTCTCTTGCTCACAAGTGGGTGATTTGCTGTCTCTGGAATGTCTCTCCTTACTCAGGCTCATTGCGTAATGAGGGAAAAGCTGCCTGACTTTGCTTTGATTTCTTTTCTTTTTTCCTTTTTTTTTGATGCAACACAACAGGGCATGCCAGGAGAACTCTGTGGGAACCACTCTACATTAAATGAATTTTATTCAAGTTCTGAATTTTTAGCAAGCCGGAGAACTTTTTATTTGATATTTCCACCTGACTAGGCTCTCCGCATAATCACCTCCTTTCTTTGGTTCCCTGTTGTTAACCGCACAGCCTCCACCCTGGGGAGAGACTGCCATGATCACAATGGCCCAGTGTGGGGCTTGGCACTTGGTGTGTGGGGCAAGGCAGCACCAAGCTGTGGGGTTCCTAGAGCTGCTCTCTGCCCGACCTTCCTGGGGGCACCATCACACTCCATCACTCTTCAAGGCTGAGTGGATGAATCTGTCCACACAAACTTCCAAGGGAGCTTTTTCTTCTGAGGGGTCTCAGTGGCCCTCTCATGATGTCAGTCATTCGGAGCACCGAGTCTCTACAGTGCCACTGCATATTTCAACAGTTCTTTCTTTTTTTTTTTTCTTTCTTTTCAAACATATAAAGGGCTTAAGAGAACACTTACCCCACAGCCCTGGAACTCAAGCGGTGAAGACTCATGGCTAGAAGCCCACACTCAGCTAGAACACCAATGGTGCAGGCTTGTGAGAGGAAGACAACATAAATTATAGCACACTAATAAAATGGCGATTCTGTCCCATAATGCAATCATGGCTATATCAATAAACTAACCATGAACTCAAGAGGACTCAAGGGCATCCTACAACCACTGTTATATAAACTGTGTGGGTGGCTTCTTTCTCAATGAAAGGAATGAGGCCTTAGGTGTCAGCATGATCTAAAGTAGTCCTGCTGAAAGTGTGGGCTGGGCCAGCAGCAATTCTATAGGTGTATGTAGGAGTCTAAGCCCAACCTAGGCCTATGAGCAAAGCTTACATTCTAAACTGGAATCTTACATAATACCTTGCACATTATATTCTGAGCTTTTGAATCCATTTGTCTCTTTTTCTTCTTGCTTTATTTTTTTTAAGAATAATTTAGAAAATAATGTATAACCCCAATACATATTTGGTCATGTTCAGGACTTTGTGATTATGCTTCTCAGCTTTCTATTAATAAGACTGTTTTAAATGATCTGAATGCAAGTGAATGTAAAGCCATTTCTTAGTTCCGTACTGAACTATGTGTCAGTCTGGTTCTAAACAAACATGTTCTGCCCATCGCCTCTGTCTGCTTGTGTTTCTATCAGGTACACACACACACACACACACACACACACAGAGAGAGAGAGACAGAGAGAGAGAGACAGAGAGAGAGAGACAGAGAGAGAGACAGAGAGAGAGAGACAGAGAGAGAGACAGAGAGAGAGAGAGACAGAGAGAGAGAGAGCGCCACACTTGTGGTGCGGGAGAATTGTCTGTATTCTGTCAATCATGTTTTAAATAAACGCTGATTGGCCAGGCAGGAAATATAGGTAGGTCAACCAGACAGGAAGTAGAGGCAGGGCAATGAAAACAGGAGTATTCTGGGAAGCAGGGAGCTTCCTCTGCAGTTCTGCCCAGACCACACTGAAGAAGCAAGATGTGAGCTACCCTGCTGAGAAAGGTACTGAGCCATGTGGCTAACATAGATAAGAATAATGGGTTAATATAAGCCACAAGAGCTAATAAGTAGCCTAAGCTAATGGGCCAATCAGTTTTATAACTTATGGAGATCTCTGTGTGATTTTCTTTGGGGCTTGCTGGCTGTGGGGAACTGGGCAGGACATAAACCCCAACAAGCAGGCCCCTTCATGTTGTACCCTTGGGCACACAAAAGTCCTGTTGTTTAGCCTCAAGTAGAAAACTGGCTAAATATGCATTTGTCATCTTTAAATCGATTCAGTGATTAAAGGAGTCCTGTGTATCAAGAATAGACCTGGTTCTAATACAACTCTATTGTTATATTTTGTGATTTAGAAAGATTATTTCCCTATAGGCTGTTACTCTTGCAATGATATCTAACTCAAAAAGAAGAGAAGAGAGAGATGTTTGATTGACCAAATTCAAAGCTACAGCTCAATGCAATTAATTAGGCACAAATCCCAGGATAAGCCTCAAGATAAGCTTATCGGTACAGAAAAGACTAACTATTGTTGACAACAGATTGCTTAATGTCTGCTTGCCGGTCTCCATCTATACAAGGGGTGCCTTAGCTGGAGTTGAAGATATTCAGTAGATCCTGGCCATTCTCATCTCATCTCCTAGCACTAGTGGACTGAGTTTGTCCATCAACTTGGGATTGTATCTCTGCTCTTCCAGAGTTAGGGTGGTGAATGCAGGAGGAAACATGATAGGAAGAGGCCCAGAAAAAGTTCTGTTTCAACCAGCAAGTCCATTCTTTGCCTCCCCAAGTATATAACGCTATAGTCATTGCTCAGCTGTAAAATTTAAGATACAAATGAGCTAGACAGTATGAAGCATGAGTCAATAGGTCAAGCAATGTTAAAATAATGTAGTTTCTTTGTGATTATTTTGGTTCTGGGTGGCTAGGAAATGAATGAGTAGCCTCCATCTACCAAATGACACCCAATGTTTGGCAATGTACATCCACATATAGCCTAAAAACGCTTAAAAAGAAAAGACTTGTAGACCCACAAAAATGGGAGTCAAGCACAGTTTCTTGGTAGGCACATGTTTTTCAGATGGGCTCTGTTTGCTGGCAGCAAGCAGGGGTGCCTTTAAAAGAGGTCTTCCTGATCATTCAGCATTAGCAGCCAAACAACAACAACAACAACAACAACAACAAAACAAAAAACAAAACAAAACAAAAAAAAACCCGGCATGGTTTTGAAACAGTGGCTTTCTGGTTCATGCTAGTTGCATCAACAGCTCTGGCTTTTGTTTTTTAGGAGGCTGGGCATATAAATGGGGTGTGTGAGCAGAGTGCTACAACTTGCTCAATGGCAACATAGACCCACTGTGTGCCTGAAAATGGGGCTGTGAGCATGACTAAGAAAGCTGGCACTGAATGGACTTCCACCATGCTGGACTGGGTAAAGCAAAAAGGCAAAGCAGCCTTAGTTCTAGCCATGATGCTTAGCATTTTAAGAAGTGCTCCTGGAAAGAAAAGGATTACAGATACATAATAAGACAGATTCAAACATAAAAGACCTCTAAATGTATTGTTTTTTTATGTGTCTTTTATTTATTTATTTATTAAAGATTTCTGTCTCTTCCCCACCGCCGCCTCTCCTTTCCCTCCCCTTTCCCCAATCAAGTCCCCCTCCCTCGTCAGCCCAAAGAGCAATCAGGGTTCCCTGCCCTGTGGGAAGTCCAAGGACCATCCACCTCCATCCAGGTCTAGTAAGGTGAGCATCCAAACTGCCTAGGCTCCCACAAAACCAATAAATACAGTAGGATCAAAAACCCATTGACATTGTTCTTGAGATCTCAGTAGTCCTCATTGTCCACTAAGTTCAGCGAGACCGGTTTTAACCCAGGCTTTTTCAGACCCTGGCCAGCTGGCCTTGGTGAGTTCCCGATAGAACATCCCCATTGTCTCAGTGTGTGGGTGCGTCTCTCGCGGTCCTGAGTTCCTTGCTCGTGCTCTCTCTCCTTCTGCTCCTGATTTGGACCTTGAGATTTCAGTCCGGTGCTCCAATGTGGGTCTCTGTCTCTGTCTCCTTTCATTGCCTGATGGCTACCCATGGACCCAGCAATACCACTCTTGGGAATATACCCACGAGAGGCCTTATCATACAACAAAAGTATATGTTCTACTATGTTCATAGCAGCATTGTTTGTAATAGCCAGAACCTGGAAACAACCTAGATGCCCTTCAATTGAAGAATGGATGAAGAAAGTATGGAATATATACATATTAGAGTACTACTCAGCATAAAAAACAAGGACTTCTTGAAGTTTGCAGGCAAATGGATGGAAATAGAAAACACTATCCTGAGTGAGGTAAGCCAGACCCAAAAAGAGGAACATGGGATGTACTCACTCATATTTGGTTTCTAGCCATAAATAAAGGACATTGAGCATATAATTCGGGTTCTTAGAGAAGCTAAATAAGAAGGAGAACCCAAAGAAAAACATTTAGGCATCCTCCTGAATGTAATGTATTTTTAAACACAATATGTTTAAAAAAATGTGCACAGCCTTGGGAGAGAAAAGGAAAATAGTATATAGAGTTATAAAAAGAAGTAAATTGTTTAAAAAAATTAAACAAACTCTTTAAAGAGACAGAGTACAGATAGTCATAGATTAAAGAATAAAAAAATAAGCCACATGAACATAGAATACATACAGAGAATCTGGATTATGTATATTATTCTATTTTCTTTGAATTTTTGACTACAGAGAGATATTTAATTCTGGTGACTGTTAAGCTAAACCAACATATTTATTTTAAAGGTATCTTGATTTCAAAATTTCAGTTTAAGGGTTTGTTACTTTGGAAAAGAGGTTCTGATTTTGTTTCCACAGAGGATGAGAACCTGTGGATTCTTTCCAAGTTAATATGGTTTGATGGAACAAGACTCGCCTGAGAGGTCTCTGTGAACCCTGGAAATGCTTCACTCAATAAATAGCAGTAAGTAGTTTAGAGAGAAGTACATTCAAATTCTCAAATGTTCTTTATAAATATTTGTTTACATTCAAATATATATATGCTATAGAAATGAATACTTTGGATTGGTATGGATTTTGGTTTAGTAACACAAATTTAAGGTCAATTTTGTTATATGTATATTTCTGCTCTTGATTAATGTATTCTGTTTGTGCAGCTCATTTAAAAATGTAATGTATGATTAAGAAATACAGGTTAATAGTTAGTCATCTATAATAGTCAAGATTGTAGTCACATTAGTTAGGTTTTCTAGATATACAGAGTTATATTTAAGATGGATAGTTATTCTTTAACTCTTTCAAAGGTTAACAGAATATGGCATTTAAAATGTTTTACAAACTTAGGACTTTTCATGACAATGAGACACATCTGTTCTGGGCAGCCCCAATCTACTTCAAGTGGAAGATGGGTACCGAAGAGGCTCCTTATGGAGTTTGCTAGCCATTTGGGCAAGAAACTGGTCTTGTCTAGACTGTTTGATGACATGCTGTATAAACTAAACATGCAAAAGTCATAGAAAAATGACTGATGAACTTGCTAAAGAAAGGACAGTCCTTCATGGTTCCTACTTCATGCCAGAGATTCTGGAGGATACAAAAGAAAGTTACTGACAAACTGCCAATAAAGGTGAAAAAGTCTTTAAAATTTTCTGCTTCATGAAAAAGTCTACTGGACACTATTATGGGCCTGTAAGCTGAAGATGAATGCCACAATTATATAAAAGAACTTTGGGTGACTGTCCAGGCAACAAGATGTCTCTGTCAATTCTAGAGTTTTGGAAGTTGCTTACAATGCACTTCCTGTTAACTAAGGTAGCATTGTATCCTTCTGGGGTCTTTAATGGAGTTGAAGAATAGATAGTTATAGTTTTCCTTAGTTATGATAAAAGATAAAGCAGATACAAAAATTGTAACTATAATTCTTACTTGATAACTGCTTTGTTGTACGTAATCTTGCTATGTTAAAGTTGAAAACTTCCTTTTATTTCGACAGAAAAGGCAAGGTAATGTGAGATTTCCCTCTGTATGCTGTGGATACCACTGGTTAATAAAGAAACTGCTTATTGCAGTGTAGAAAGGGCAAGGCAGAAATTCTAAGCAGATAGAGTAGGAGAGAGTAGGTGGAGTCAAACAGAAGCCATGTAACTGCCACAGGACACAGATGGAAACTTACCAGTAGGCCACAACCATGTGGTGATATATAGATTAATAGAAATGGTTAATTTAAAATATAAGAGCTAGACAATAAGAAACATGAGTCAATAGGCCAAGCACTGTTATAATAATACAGTTTCTGTGTGATTATTTTGGGTCTGGGCAATCAGGAAATGAATAAGCAGTCTCTACCAATAGGGAGGGTCTTGGATAAATTATATTTGTTGGTAGTTTCAGGGTATACTAAATGTTTCATGTGCAATATCTGTTTTAAACAATTTTCATTTCAGCTTCCAAAGTCTCTCTGTTAGCTATATTGTGGATTTGTTTTGATATTGGTAGAATCTTGGTGGACAGAGTAAAGTCACAATTTTTGCACATTTTAAAGGAGTAATCACAGTTAACTCCTGTTATTTCATACTCAGTAACTTACACTGCCTTATGGTGTCACTCAAATGCTCTGTGGAAGGACTGATTCATGTGCATTAGTGATTGACAAGCATCCAGTAGAACAATTGGTCTTGGCCTTTACCTAGGGTCAACTGAAAAGGTGACTTTAGAAAAGCATTTCTTTATTATTGGAAAAAAGATTTCTTTGTGAGATAACCCCATTCTCCTTGAGGGCTCACCTGTGTTCTAGCCCTGATATTTGCCTATGTTTTGGTGTATTATCATATTCCATGTGCAGCCATATGCTTCCCTGCTAGAAAATGGAAATGCTACAGTGGTCTGCTTCCATTTCCCCTTGTTTCCAGAAAGCTAGGTGAGTGGATTTTAAGCATTAAAGTTAATAATTTTATGCTGGAGAAAAAATCTCAGTGATAGAGACAATTGGTGTCTGATAATGTAGGTCTGGAGACCTCAGCTTGATCCCCAGAACCCACTATGTGTGTGAAGGTTTACATTTTAATCTCATGTTTTTAATCACCTGAATTTCTCTGTTAGAATGCTCAGAGATAGACCCAACTGAAAAATATCATGTATGTAATCTGTCCTTAGAAATACATTGAGATCTGTGATAGTTTGAATGTGAACAGCCCCATAAACTCATATATTTGAATACTTGGTCCTCAGTTGGTGGAGCTGTTTGAGAAGGATTAGGAGGTGTGGTCTTGTTGAATAAGGTATATGGGGGACATGGACTTTCAGAGTTTGAAGACTCTTGTTATTGTCAGCGTGTAGCTCTTTGCCTCCTACTTTTGGAGCAAGATGTAGGCACTTGGCTATTCCTGTGGACATGTCCTTACTCTGCCATCATATACTTTAACCCTCTGAGACGACAAACCTAATTAAATGCTTTCTTTTATAAGTTGCTTTGATCATGGTGTTTTGCCATAGCAGTAGAAAAGTAACTGATATGAAGTCCTTCCGTTTTTGTGACTCAATCACTGAGGTTTAGCAGAACTCACAGTGGTGATATGAGTGTTTAATGTCTGCTCCATGACATGCTGGAAGCCCCTGGCCTGATGTGACTATTGAGAATGTGAAGTGTGGCCCTGAATTGAATGAAGCTGTATTTTAAATTGTATTTGATTGTAATGAATGTAAATGACACACGTGGATGCTGGTGGCTGTTCTGGGCAGCATAGGACAACAGAAGAAAGGGAGGCACATTTGACAAATGGGGTGATGAGCTTTCAAAACACAGATGTAAGGAGCAGGCAGGTAATTTTCTTTTATTTGCAGTCTTTTCAGAGTTTCAGATTTAATCATTGTTAATTATATGAAGAAATATCTCAGGAGAAACAAAAATATCATCCTTTTCTAAAATGCACACACACACACACACACACACACACACACAGAGAGAGAGAGAGAGAGAGAGAGAGAGAGAGAGAGAGAGAGAGAGAGAGAGAGGGCGTTTAGTGGTCATAAAAATTAACATTTTTAAAAGAAAAAGAAAAAATGAACACTACTGCCATCTTGTGGATTCCTGGTGCAGGGACATGTCCAGGTTTTGCTAAACATGCTGTCTGAGAGAGGATGGAGGCTGTGAGAGAGGACAGAGGACACTCCAGGGGAGTCACCTGCTTTGTCTACTGGATGCCTTCAATGCAAGGTTCCTCAGAGGCCTGGAAGAATCCTGGCTAAACCAGCTCTAGAAAAAATAGGCCAGTTTTCATCTCTGAATAGTCGATCACATGGGCAGGCAAGGCAGTGAATTTGATGACCATGAACTGGCTCTTCTTTTTAAATAGTTGACTCCCGCTTTGGTTCATTTTGAGAACAATTATTCAGCTATATTTTACCCAAAACCCTCCTTTACATCTTTCAAATATCACAGAAATGGAAAAGGAGATGGGATAACAGAGACAGACTTTTTAAGATGATTGAACCAAGGGGGGAAACTATCTGTATTTTCAACTGGTGTGTGTGTGTGTGTGTGTGTGTGTGTGTGTGTGTGTGTGTGTGATAGTTGGTGCATATGTGTCATGTGCATGCATATGTGTGCAGGGGAATACACAAATGCAGAGGCCCAAAGAGGGTTGTGGTTGTTCTACACAATCACCCTTTGCCTTATTTCCTTAAGCCCTTGTGATAGGCTCTCTCGCTGAATCTGCAGTGAGGCTGGAAATCAGCGAGCCTCAGAATGCTTCTGTCTCAGATGTCCATAGCACTGGAGGTAAAGGCCTGAGTAAAGCTGGGCTCAGCTACAAACACTGGCTCTAGTAATTTGAACTCAGATTTTCATGCTTGCAAAGAGAGCACTCTCGTCCACGGAACCCGATCCCAAGCTCCATATTTCCAACTTCTGAAAAACTTTGGACTGTCACCATTGTAGTATTTAAACACATTAGACATACACCAATACATGCACACACACCCCTAATATCCCTGAAAAGATTAATTTCCCTACCTCTCATCCCATTTTCCTCCCAAGGAAAGAACCGTAAGGCCCTCTAGGTCAGGAACTCTGCCTGGTGCTTGTCAAATATTAATTGTAATTTATACTTATTAATTGATTTGTCTTCCAGATCTCCTGCTAATATGTTCGCAGACACTCTCCTGGTTCAACTTAATAATATGGAAATTGCTTTCATCTAGACAATGTTTATTGATAAAATAAAAAGAGAATAGGAGATTATTTTACCCATATGATGGATGATGATAAAGAATATGTATACATATGTAATACATATAATTATGATGGAAGGAAAAAAGACATGATTAATTACCTATTTATATTTCTATTGTCCCAGCTGGCTGTAGGATGGTGCTAGTGGATAACAGTAGAGCTGTTTCTCTAAATATAAAATCAATAAATAGGTTTTAATTTTTTTAACTGATAAATTTAGCACAAATCATTATGTTGGGGCATTTAGTAAGCCTTGATTTGAAGGGAAAGGAAGAAGGGTAAGTGTAATGGATGGAAAAACCTTAACTTGAGAATTCTGGGAGTGTGGTCTAGGAAGTAACAGCCACTCAGGGGTCAAGTGTGAAGGTCAGAGGTTGAAGTGAGAAGAGAAAGGCCATCAGGAACTTGAGCACAGAGGACTATTTTCTCCAGAAGAGAAGTGACACTGTCAGGTGCCATAAAGTGGGACAGGAACACACAGACTGGGCTATAGAAAGAACTTGCAAGGTTTTGAACATTTGGAATGTCCACAAAGTGCAATCTGTTCTGTCAGAGTCAAAAATACCCAATCCGAGGCATCGAGGCTGTAGAAATTGATCATCTAAAGGTGCAGAAGCTGTCGTCAGAGGCCCTGCTATGTAGGTGCACTGAGGAAACCAAGAAGGGAAAGGACTTCAAAAGAGAACAGAGCTAACATCTCAGAAGGATGGGCAAGAAAAGAACACAGTGGTATACAAAATGATTGCTAAGAAATAACAGACAAATCAAGTATAATTCTCATGGTGTAGAAACATAGCCATGCCAGGAATATCAAAGCCGGCAAAAAATGAAGATTAACACATAAAAACCGGGAGCAGCTCAAAGAGAGAGGTGACATTTCTTTCCATGCCTACTTTCTTTTTCCAGGAATAAATTTATGGACTAAATGTAGGGCAGCGAAATAACAGAGGCAGAGCTTGAAGGGTTGTGTACTGGAAACTTCAGAGGAGCATAATTCATCTTTGTCAACATTCATGAAAAAAGGCTCAAGGATAGTGTGGATAAATCCATTCTTCTTGAATATCAGTAAAAATGAAAAAAAAAACAGTAAGGAAAATTGGTCTTTATCATACAAGTTTAAAAGACAAACAAATCAGAATGACTATTTCTATTTTGGCAGCATGACAAGCTAGATCATTTGAAATCTATCTACTCCTAGCGTCTATAAATGTAAAATGAAGCAAAATAAAATTATTTAATATTTAGACATCTAAACTATAAAGAAAGCCTGGCCTAGGGACCAAGAAGGAAAATCAAATCAAGTCATTGCTATGTGAGAATTGCCATTGTACAGCTAAGGAGTGCTTGTCACAGAATTGCCCAAGTAGAGATAATAGAAATCAGGGCTTACCCAGGAAGAGAAGGAACGGAGGTCCAGTGATAGCTCCACAAGCCAAGACTCTTGACAAACTATGTGCTCAGTGAAGGGCAATATTGAAGACTTCTATTTACCTGGTCAGGAAGGTGGCAGAGACAACTTCCCGGTCTCAGCTACAACTGGGGATGTAAGTGAAGGTGGTATAGCCCCACACTGGTGTGGGGACTGAATTTATATTCTCTTGACTAGAAACTCCATGATGGCAGATAAATACAAAACAATCCAAAGTTAGAAATAACCCCAGGTCTCCAAACAGGAAAGTTGAGAAGGAACACTTTCTAACCCTCACTCTCAGAGATGTTTGTTGTTAATGGCTCGTTTTTTCAAATAATGAAGTCAAATACAACATCACAAAGCTCAGGATGAAACAGCCCACCATTCTCTAAACTTAGCATAAAAGCAAGCATTTACATGTTAAGAATTTTGGATAAGAACATGACAACATGAAGTAGAATATAAAAACATTGTATGTTTAGTATATATTACAATATTAAAATGTTAAGGAAATAGAGTTTCAGAAAATTAAAAAAGATACTCTAAGAAATCTAGTTAACAATTTAAGGAGCTGGACTTTATTAACTATAAAATATATCTGAGGAACTCTTCTGTGTTCAGAACATAAATAAAAAGACTAACAATATAAAAGGAAGTTAAGAGACATTAAAAAGAAAATATGTTTCAATGTCATAAATAGAATTGGGACTAGAAAATGGTGAGGGGGGTAGGTACACAGTTCATTGGTGCCAGGCAAGAGATTTTTCTGAAATGATTGAAAAGCAGGACTTTTGAGATCAGGTAACATGCTGAATGGTGCCAGGCAAAAGATTTTTCTAGAATTAATTAATGAAAAGCAGAACCATTGGGATTGGGTAACCTGCTGAACTCCTGGCAGGATAAAAAAAATGTCATTTCTAGAAATAATTAGTGTGAAAGAATGCCCCCAAATCTTGTCTTGAAGACAACTTTGCCTATTTCTTATTTCTTTATTGCAGCTTTCTGGGTATGAAGGATCTTATTCCCTTGTCCCTGTACATTTCCTATGAACTGCAAACACGATAAAGATTTGATGGATTCAAGATAATCCTTTTATCCCCAGAATTATATCTTTGATGATATCATGCATTTTATTTTTATCGAATCAGAAAGCACATTAAGTCCATTCCAGTCCATGGTGGGTTTGGCCTGCCCCCATGACAGCTTTATGATGGCGAAGGGCATCTCTCCAGCATGAAGGCGTACTTTCCTGGAGGCTCAGTTGTGCTCTTTGTAAATATAATCTGTTTCTTCAGTCATTTCCTCTATCATGTTTTATTGATTGTCTCATGTGGCATTCTACTGAAGACAGTAGCACACTTTGTCAACTGAGATTACGTGGTTACTTTAAACTTCTTCCTGGAAAAGCAAAATAAAGGTTTCAAAACTCCCCTTTATTTAATACAATTCCAAACCAAGATTTCAACTAATAACAAAGACATTTAAACTTTTTCCCTTCTAATTTCAAGATTTTTTTGTTCCTATAAACAGATGGGTTTTCATTGATGCCGAGTGATTCAGTTGACTTTGGTACTGAAATTTTTATTCCTTTCAAAATTGACAGGAATCTGGCTATTAAAGAACTCTTTCAAGCTGACTCTTAGGTCCTTTTGACAGATCCCATTAGTCATGAGAACATTCTAGAAGCACACGATATTCTTGCTCACACTGCACCTCCTTTAAACAGATCTCCCTCAGCCATTTCCTTCAAGGACTCCTTGTTCTATCCATCCTGCATTATCCTGAGACCAGGATCTGAGCCAGGTGGAGGCTCACTGTAACTGTGACCTCTGCTCTGAGCCTTTTGCATGCTCTACAGTAAAATCACCAGGCTCGACTTCCATTCACCTTCTTCCCCTTCTTTACTCTTGATTTCTCTTTTCATCAGGCTGTTTCGCACCATCATATAAGGCGTACTTTCCACAGCTACCCATACGGCTTACTATGTTAGCAATCACAGTAAATGTAAAGAGATGAAACTCATCACGAGGGTACAGAGATTCGTTATGAAAAGTCACCCATGTGTTATTTCCAAGAAGAACCTTCTAGAACATAATTCCAAGGCCTGAGAGAAAAGGAAGCAAGGGAGATGTCTATCCAAAAGAACACAGATGTCTGTCAGGATCAGAACAAACTGTGATGCAAGACGAGGGTGTTGAGGACTATGAAGAGCCACTTCTGAGGAGGACAGATCAGTTTTGTACTGTCCATAGCTACCCCAAATTTAATGAAGTAAACTTGACATAACCTTAAGGGGCTGTTTGCACATCTGTGTATTGAAATTGCATGTGCCTAAGATGTTTTCCTGTGTCAGTCATAAACAAAACAAAATCATAGAGTTGGAACAAAGCTGTATGTAACCTTCTTAAATAATTCTGTCTGGATATGGGGCAGGCTGCAGAGTGCGTTGCCAAGCACGTAGAACAGGTGCAATGTTCCATGACAACGGGATGTCAAATATCAGAGAATGAGTTCATGTGGACTGTGCTGTCTAACCGGTAACGTTAGGTATCCAACACTACACCATGACCTTCTGAATGATGCATACAACAGAAAAACGATGGAACTGTTACATAATCAAACCTGGGGAAACCCAAGCCAAGGCTTTCTTACAAAGAGATGACTAACATCCAGGCATTCTAAAGAGGGAACCTTAAAAGCTCAAGGTCATCAGTCAATCCAAGAAACTGGGAAGTGGAACTATAGAGAATCTGTCCAGAAAGTAGAAGGAAGAAAACAAACCAGTTACATTTAAATACGAAATGAGTGAAATAGCAAATAAACCTCAATGAAATGATACAGGTGGAGGTTAAAAAAAAAAAAGATTCCTTTTTACAAGACTAACAAAATGGAAAAAACTTCAGCAAGGATGATGTCTTAGGGTTTCTTTTTTTAATTAATATTTTTCATTTACTTTACATACTTCCCACAGTTTCCCCTCCCTCCTCTCTTCCTGTTCCTTTTCCCCACCTCCCATCTATACCCCCATCTACTCCTCCTTCATTCAGAAAGAGGCAGGCCTCCCATGGGAGTAAGCAAAGAATGGCATATCAATTTGAGACAAGACCAAGCTCCTCCCCCTGCATCAAGGCTGGGCGAGGCATCCCAGCATGGGGAATAGGTTCAAAAAAGCCAGCTCATGCACCAGGGAAAGGTCCTATTGCTATGAAGAGACACCATGACCATGGCAACTCGTTTGAATTAATTAGGAGTGGTTTAGAGTTCACAGGTTCAGTCCATTATCATCATGGTGGGAAGCATGGTGGCACACGGTCAGATATGGTGCTGGAGATGGAGCTGAAAGTTCAACATCTGGACTGGCAGGCAGCAGGAAAAGACAGACACACTCTAGGCCTGATTTGAACTTCTGAGACCCCCCCCCCCCCCAGTAACATACTTCCTCCAACAAGGCCATATCTCCTCGTCCTAGTAGGGCTACTCTCTTTGGGCTTCTGTCGGGGGGTTGATTTTACTCAAACCATCCCAGATGGTCAATATCAGGCGATCAGTTGAAAATAAAGAATAGATCCAGAAACAAGAGTCTTCGGAACGACAAAGTTCCCTTCTGAGCGGTAGCAGGTGATGGCCATGCGCTATCCATGGTTCTGCTCCAGCCACACTTCCCCCGACCCCTCCAAAGAGCAGCCCCCAAATATCACGTGTTGACATCTATGCAGACGAGGAGAACATCGCTGATAGCTGCAGCACATCGATGGCTAATTTTGGACCAAACCCCCTCTATCTTTCCCCTGCATCCTCCTCCAATGACTAAAGGGAAGGTGACCAGGAAGTGATGGTTTCATGGAGACTTGAGACCGATATAAAGAGCGATTTGGAGAAATAAGGTCAAAGTCTAGTAAAATTAAGTTGTGTACTTGACTCATAAAAATGATTTTGAGGATCTCTTACTCCAAACGGGATGTTCGTAGAGACTTGAAGAGATTGTAAAATTAATTGTGCTTTTATGGTATCTACTACTCCACAGTTTTTTTATTTGTTCAAAAAATATCTTAGAGTTCCTATCTTTTAATTGCTTCATTGCCACCACCATCATACCATATTATTGTCGTTGTTGTTGTATTGTGAGGGGGTTCACGTATGCCATGGGACTCATGTGGAAGTCACAGAATAACTTCCGGGAGACACTTCTCTCCTTCCACATAAGATCTGTGTAATGAATTTATATCATCAGGCTTCATGACAAGCACTGTTAGTCACTGAGCCATCTCACCAGCCCGTCAACTGCATTTTACCACAGATATCTTAGGGGCTTGAGGACTGTGTGGCTGTAAAGTGGGAAGGAGCCTGCGCTGTGTCAGAGAACTGAATGTACCTTCAAAAAATATTATTGAAGACTATTCCCCGAAGATAACTTTTTTCCCTTCTAATTGTTTGAAGCACTGCCAAGTTCCCAGTGAACTAACACAAAGGAGAAATACTGAGTAGCACACGGGGTACATATTTATACTGTTTCCATTTATATACTCGTGCTAGACTCTGCCATATTAACACTCACCGTTTCCTCTTGATGTTTATTGCTGGGAACAAATGTGATATTAAATGAATATTGATTCGAATATGGTTTTACTGTCCATTGTGAATTTTCTATTAGAAAAGCAAATGGTCTTTGATTGTTCTCAGAGGGTGCTTCTCTCTACCGTCTCTTGATTAAGGCAAACCTGGTTATATGGCCTTCGCAGAGTCTCCTGCAAGGAGAGACCCTTGTCTGGAAAATTCCATGATTTATTTCTTAGGCTCAAGAGATGGTAGGAATGGAGCATGCAGATCACGCATAGCTAAAAGCAAAAAGACCCCGCTATCAGACACATCTCTTCTCTTTGGGATCTGACATTAGCTGTCAAGCGGTTAGCTCCTGATATTAAAGGCACAAGAACTGAAAAAAGCCAAATCAAAAGTTATTGCTGCATTCAGCTCTCTAACAAGATGCATTTGAAAGTGGAATTCTGCGGTGGGAGGACCAGGAGGGGAGGCCGACAATTAAAATCTCCCAGACTTTTCTTTCAGTTAAGTGAAATTTGCATCTTGTGCAAATTAATTGGAATTTTATAACAGATGGAGCCGGATCTAGGGTCAGCAGAAAGAGAGTTTTCCGTTGATTGATGAGATGAAAATTTCCTCCTTCCTTGATGGAATAAAAGAACTTCACAGGGATAATTTGGGGACATCAGTGCAGCCTGGATCTTAACAACAGACTCGGGCAGCAGAGTGGAAATATATTAGGGCCATTTCAGAGCGTGTTCTGACCGGCACACCTGACACTTCTCTCATTGGAAGGTGTTTTTCTTCCCCTCAACTCTGTGGGCTAAGTGACAACACAATGGCAGGGGGTTTCTCTCAGTGTCCTAGAAAGCAAGGCTGAGCCATTGTGTGATTTAAGGCTATTTCTTTTAGCTCTGGAAATAAGAACCTCGGAGTGGCATCTGTGAATAGACTTTTTCGATTTGTGTTAAAGCATGCCGCACGCCGCACCCCACCACCCACCACATGAGGTGGTGTAAAGAACTTGTCTTTGTCAGGTAAATGAGTTAAATTTGTATACAGTTTTGCTAGCAACAACCCAGGCACTCCCGACATTCTTCTGAGGAGACTCAGACTGTTTCTTTTGTAAGACTCAGAAGCAAACAGCTTTACATGCCTCCCCCAAATTGAAAAGATTGGAGGTGGAGACAATTGTAGATCCCTACAGAGATATTTTTCTGAACATTTTCTGACATAACCTACTCGGTTTGCTGTCCTTTAGTGACCTGTATTGTGCGCCACCGCTCACAGCAGTGGTTGAATATACATTTGTCATTGAAGGGACTAAAAATCCCCAAAGTGTTACTGGCCTGGGTGTAATAAAACAGACAGCTGAACTCGAACTGATTGAAATGCAGTCTAGCCTACAGCTCCGGGCACAGTTAAAGATGCAGGCATGGCAGTGCTTATAAATTGACTTAGCTTTTAACACCGGCTCCACGGAGCACCTGCCACCCATGTATGGATGTGGCTTGCTGAACCTGATGTTATGCTGGGCATGACATTCACCAGGAAGCGTTTTACAACCCAAAAGATTTTTCTCCACATTGCCAACATAAACGATGCATGTGTATGCAAACTGAGCATGCATGTACATGTTTGTCTATGCACACAAGCTCACGCAAGCATGTATGATGTCTTGGAAAGTGGAGGTATGACAGCAAAGCAAGAATGAGTAATAATAACAGTTTGATTTTTTTAGTGTGTTTGTGTGTGCGTACAACTTTAGAGGCCACACGTTGTTGTCACTTGTCTCTCATGGTCTTTCTCCATCTTATTTTTTGAGACAGGAGCTTGCCACTCTGGCTAGATTGGTTGGCCATTGAGCCCCAGGGATTAAGCTCTGCATTCCTATCGCTGGGATCACAGGCAGATGCTGCTGGACCTGTATTATCATTGTCATCATTATTCTTGTTAATGTAGCTTGTGAGGCTTGAATTTGGGTCCCCAAGCTTGCAGGGCAAGCATTTAACTATCTGTACTATCCCTCCCAGCCGAATAATCGCTTGAAAAAACATGTTCAACTCATTTCCATCAGGGTCCAACATGTGCATATGGGACAAAGGTGAAAACTGTAAGATTAGGAATTGGGTTTTTCTCAAGAACGCACTGCGCATGGTCAGTGATCATGTATAAAAGTACATCAGGTACAACAATATTCTCTCCAGGGCCATCTCTACCAGTAGTCTCAAAGCAGATCACTATCTTGGAGAAACAAACAAAACAGTAGAAGTCTTTACAAGAGATCCCCCCGGTCCACACTCTACAGGGGCTTTTCTAGTCTCATTCTAGATGCAGGCATGGAACAATGTGACTAAATGGCAGTTTGGTTTCAGCAAGGTCTTCATCCTTTCATGGGTGTGCTTCTAGCATCCTGAGGCTAGTTCTCCATCATTCCATTCCCTTTGCATTTGTATTCAGATTAAATTGGTATTAGCAATGAAACAAGGCATGTATATGCATCTAGAGGCTCAGGCAGGATTCTGTTGCCCCTGTCCTGGCTTGGAATAAGGAGGAAGGGTCAACTGAAATCAAATAAATCTGGAAAGTAAATTAATTTATAAAAGCTTGGCCTGCTCAGCTGCTTTCCATGGAACTTTATTGGCTAGCTAGCAAGTCGTCTTGTCCTTGTCCGTGAGGATCACAGAGGATGGGGACCACGACTGAAGTCCAAAGGGGTAGAGGACCAACAGCTTGGGCATTGGTAGGAGAGGGATTCCTTCCTGTATGATGAAGTATATATGCTTTTGGGTCATATAGGTTTCAAATCTAAAATTTAGTTTCCTGCATATTCCACAAAGCTGAATACACAGAATTAGAAAGACACAAACACTCCATGATTTTGTGTTAGAACATGTCTTCTGAAAACTAGACCCGATCTTCAGGAAAGGTTTTCAAAGAACAACATGGTTTCCCTATTTGCTATTTGTCTCACTGAAACCAGGTATAAGCTGGCCATGCATTCTCGGCATAAGCAAGGATGGCCTTGAACTCCTGACCCTCCTACCTCCACACCCCAGATGTGGTCACAGACGTGTGTGTGTCGTTGCTCTTGGCCAACATTCTGTTTCTCACCTGTGGCACTTTTATACTCCTTATCTCTTCCTTAAGTCAGAAGAAAGAGGTAGTGTTTTTTTTTTATTTTAACAACATTAAGTATTGTTTACTTCCAATGTTACCTTTCTAATTAGGCATTAGCACGGTTTACATGCAAATAAAGCTATACAGATTTGTGTGTGAATTTGCTTGCACTTGTCCCTGTAAGTGATTGCAGCTAATTTTGGTAAATAATTTATATTGCACTTGAAGGCAGAAAATGAATTTACAAATGAGAAAAAAATTAAAACAATTGTTTCGCACCCTCTGACATTTCTTCACATCTTGAATTTGAAGTTTTTTTTTTTTATCTCCCTGGTTGGCCTTAATTATCTTTGTACTGCTATAATTCCTTTAGAAAGGTTTGCCAGAGACTTTACTTGGTTTTTATAATTATGTTGATGGCACTGAAAATACTCTAATAGTCTTTCATATACTATCTCACTCCCTTTGGAGATACCACCACTTCTCTGCTTTTCTCAGTTAGCCCACGTGGAATGCAACCTTTTTAGTATATTCATGAAAACCTTTCTTGTTTTCTTACATAGAGATCCAAACACTCGCATCATGTATGGCAGCTGATTGATTGGCTCACTCATGTTATACAGAACAATGCAGACCTCCAAGGAAATAAGAGAACATACAGGATGAGTCAAATGCAAATGACTGTGGCCATAGGGCATGGATTCACTTTGGCTTGGATATCATGTTCCAACGTGGAAATTTTTAGAGTCACATCTCATAAAGTTGTTATAAATTTAGGCATTCTCCAAGTATGCTGATTGGAGCATGAGGTTTCAATAGAGCAAGACAAACTCTTCTGTAGAATTTATCTGATAGCCTCAGCTTTTGGATTGGGGGAGGCTAGTGGTCTGCTAAGAATTCATCTTGATGATTTCATTATTTTGTTTTCTGTTAGGTCAGATTAAGAAATAGACAATAGATTGTAATGAAGGGGGCTGAATATAGCCTAAGATAATTTGTCTGTGGGTCTACAGCCTTACAATTTCGCCTTGAAGAATCTTTAATATGGGCTTTGATTTTGAGCAGATGGAGTAGGTCTTCAGCTTCTATTAATTCATTTTTTATCAAAGATTTAGAGGATTCTTTTCATGAATGTAGAATAAACAAGTTTTGGAAATAAATTCATGGGTAGAAGCTCAACTTTCGTAGACTTACCTTTGGAGGGTAAGCAGCGTACATGTCTAATACATGAAAGAGAGCTATTACAGTAGAGGTCACTGTAAGGGCTTCTGCCAACAGAAGGGAATTATAAGTGTAAGTTAGGCAAAAGGGCTGAGAGTCATCCTGGAGCCTCCTTGGCAGGGTTGGAAACCTGACCTGCATCACTTCCTAGTTGTCTAACACGGTTCCTCCATACAAATGGTGCATAGAAAGCAGCAGCTTGTTCGGGGAGCCATTTTGTAAGGGAAACATGAGATGATATTAGAAAAGCACAGAGAACTTAAAACTGTGAAACCGTGGTGTAGACTTTGTGCCTTTTTAGTGTGTCTATTGACTTTCTGCAAGGGAGTTGCGGGGAGTCAGGAAACTGTCAGACACCATGTGTTAATTGACTTCTGAAGGATGGGCAGGGATTTGTCATCGTAGATAAGGGGCTTGATCAGATGGCCAACAACAGGGTGCTGTGCTTTACAGGGTGCTGACACATCACTTGATTATTAAAAGATGGTGAAGTGGTGTTTGCTAGAACTCCTCCCAGGGAGGGCACTTGACTGCAGTTCCTAGGAATACCATGAAGTGTGGAGTGGGGTAGAGGACAGAGCCTCCCAAAGGCTGTGCTCCTGGAACAACAGATGACCACTCAGTAGCTTCCTGGGAGCTGGGTCTGCTTAACTCACATGATTAGTTGGTGAACACTTACCCCAAAAATCTTGCAATCTTTTCTCTAGTTTGGTATTACTTTGACAGAGTGCCAATTGCTAGATTGCCTTGATGCAAGGCTGTATATGGTCATCCCAGGCAGGGGAGAGTGTATGAATAGACAAGGACTTGGGATCATCCATGATAGGATAATTCAATGTGGAGTGCAGAAGGTTCTGGAAGGGTGGAAGGAAGTGCTAGTGGGAGGACAGATATGGTACTGGGATGAAAGGCCTTAGACACAGGCTAAGAGTCCAGGCTAAAGTCTCTGGAATGTCTGTCCCACTTGGAATACAGGTGGAGGTGATGGACAAAAGTTTGTAGTGATGAAGACAGCATTGTCTATGAGGACAAAGGAGACAGGAAAATACTGTAGGGGCCTTTGAAACAGATAGGGATCGGGAGACTGAGATCCTGAAGTCAGTCCGTGCTTGTACACCAGAAGAGGGAGTGAATGAAAGGATACGAGAGGTATCTGTACAGACTTAGTGACAAAAAGATGCCGAAATGGGTGTTTTGTTACTGTCACTATTAGTATTTATTTATTACGTATTTATTTTATCAAATTCTAGCAAGATGAATTTTATTATACGAATTGGAGCCACAAGAGACATAAGTCACATTCCAGTGGTCTTGGCACTTGGGTGTTCTAAGGGATACAGTTTCTATGAAAGACTTTATATCAACAGATTGTTACCATTCATAAAGGTAAGGTAATATTAGTAAGTTCACAGACACAATCATGATTCTAGTAGAGGAAGTCTGGTTATATTTCAAGAGCATTCATGAATATGTCCTTTGTCATAAAAGACAAACCAGGGGTTGAGGAGGTGATTCAGTCAGTGAAGAGCTTGCTCCCTAAACTCAAAGACCCAAGTCTGATTCTGAGCCCCCACACTAGCATGCTGGGTTTCAGTGTCTGAGGAGATGGCTTGGTGGCTAAAGTGTGTGCTTTAAGTTCAATTCTTAGTTCAGCTTTCCAGTAACCACAGGAAATCCCGCTGTGGCAGCTCATACCTG
The DNA here is from genome assembly GCF_014885135.2 of Alexandromys fortis. Classification (NCBI taxonomy): domain Eukaryota; kingdom Metazoa; phylum Chordata; class Mammalia; order Rodentia; family Cricetidae; genus Alexandromys; species Alexandromys fortis. The sequence continues at coordinate 4,093,704 of NW_026067907.1, forward strand.
TAACCCCAGGACTGGGAAGATGGGAACAGGAGGATCCCTGAGGCTCGCTGGCCAGCCAGTCTAGGTGAGATGGTGGGCTCCAGGTTCAGCAAGAGACCTTTGGTGGAATAACAAGGAGAGGAACAATAGAGGAAGAGACCTGAAGTTGTCCTCTGTTGGGAGCAGTGAGACCCCAGATCCTGAATTTCTTGTAAACAACTTGTTTTCCCCTGATCTGAGTGCCTACAGCTGCTCTGAGCACGAGACCTTCAGGAGTTCCTGATGGCAGGAGAGTGGTTTCTGGTGGGTTTGGCTGGGGCGTGGCTATCTCTATATAAGCTGCCCCTAAACACAATAAAGGGGCCATTCTTGGGGATTCAAGGATGACCCATGTCGCTGTCTCTCTGTCTGTGTGTATCTGTGTATTTTAACCTCCAGCCCCCTTGCCCAAAGCTCGCGAACTGGGTGCACAGAGCGCAGACACAGGGGCACGGTGTGTGGCAGACCTCCAGTCTTTAAATGTTCATGTATGCATAAACACACATGCACACATACATGCACACACAGAAACACAAACACACACACACACACACACACACACACACACACAC
>NW_026067907.1:4094642-4132966 GCF_014885135.2 Alexandromys fortis
AAAGGAAGGAAGGAAGAAAGGGAGGGAGGGAGGGAGGGAGGGAGGGAGGGAGGGAGGGGGAGAGGAAGGGAGAAAGGGAGGGAGGGAGATGGAAAGGACTCAGATACAAGTAAAACCCTATTGTTCTTTTTGGGTTCTAATTAAGTTAAGGCTTCATTCAAAAATTTTATTTGTGCCTATCACTCTCTCTCCTGTCTTCTTCTCTGAGAAGAGCTTGACAGAAGCCCACATATCCTTTGAACTTTAAGACCCGTGGCTTTCCAGTCCCTTAATTAAGAATTCCTTAGCTTAGCCACATGATCTCCATCTTTGTTCTATCCTAATTGGGCTCCAAGCCAGGTCTCCAAGCAGCGGCTCTTGACTAAGCATTCTTCACACAGCATTCCCGGCTTTTCTGCAGCCCCCAGCCTTTCTCTCCCTCTTAAAGGAGCCTGACCTCTGCCATAAACAGATTCTTCTAGGCACAGTGGGAACCTATTTCTCACTTCTGTGAGTTGCATGACTTCATATGTCACAGAAATGCGAATACACCCAAAACAGCGCAGGTGAACATGTCCACAGCTGTAGTCGGAGCTCTGACCAAGGCCCGGCTTAAGCCCTCGTGTGAAGAGCGGCTTCCTAGTTGCACGGTGTTTGCAGTCCAGCCCCAGCCACGTTCGAGATAGGAATCTTTTCAATTACTGCTCCCCAGGAAGGGCTTTCATGGGGCAAACTTGTAAAAGCAGAAAAAGATGTCTCAGGCAGATTGTGTATTTCTGTAGATCTCAGGAAAAGATACCCTCTTTTAGACAGAAAACAATGAATTTGATTTAAAGAGAAGAGAAAGAAGGAAAGGGAAGAAACATGGTTACGGAGTAGCATTCTTCATGGGTAGGTGTGCTCTATGTATAGGGTACATCACTCTCGTGGGAAACCAGTGAGAAAGGTATCATTTTCCCATCTTGTATTTGAGATAGCAGATTCTCAGGGTGAGCATGCATACAAGCACTTGGAGGGATGGACACTCTAATTGAAGTTAAGACCTTTTGGCATGATGTATAAGTCACACTCCTACTTAGTCACACTGTATGTCAAAATGCTTTTGCTTTTGAACCCACACATGCATGCATGCATATCACGTGCAATGTTTTTCTTCATCTCCTCCTCCTCCTCTTTCTCCTCCTCCTCTTCCTCCTTCTCCTCCTCCTCTTCCTCCTCCTCCTCCTCTCCTCCTCCTCCTCTCCTCCTCCTCCTCCTCCTCCTCCTCCTCCTCCTCTCCTCCTCCTCCTCTCCTCCTCCTCCTCCTCCTCCTCCTCCTCCTCCTCCTCCTCCTCCTCCTCTTCCTCCTCTTCCTTCTTCCCCAGATGAGGTATTCAGTATTAAGTCCTGCCTGGCTTCCAACTCATGTATTCCTTCCTCAGACTTCTGAGTGCTAAGATTTCAAGCAGATGCCAGCAAGCCAAGCCTTTTAAAATTTTTATATTTAAATCTGATTTTCAAATTGTCCTATGCAGATCTGTCCATGTAATATAATATCTTCTATTTCTAAAATCCATTTATAAGTTAGTTATTTGAATGTTAAAAGATTTGAGGAAGAAAATGGTGTCAAGGTTACCCTCCCTGTAATCTCTTGTTTAGGGCCCTAAAGTTCAAATGTGAGGAGGGGAGAAAGCAATGTCCAGGGGAGGAGAAGAGGGGATTCGTTTCTTGAAGCTGTGCTTGGCTTCCTAGAAGCTGTTGCCCTTGGTGACATTTGTTGTTATCTTCTTCATATCCTGTCTTTCAATGTTGCTCACTGTCCTGAGACTTGTATAAAGAGCCCCTTACATCAGTTTAGGTTCAGCCAGTATACAGAAATCCACAGTAATAAAGAATAGAAACTTAACATGAATTTTTGACTTATGAAAGAATAGCATAGAAGTTTAAGGATTTAAATGGGTACTCTCACCCTGAAGAACAGAATCTCAATGAAGATAAACTTGGAAAGGTGTGTCCCTAGCCAAGACATTTGGAATTGAGTGGTAAAGGTCTCCTCACAGCCACTGGATGGTGCAGATGTTCTCCAGATCTCCTAGACTTGAATTGGTTTAGTGGTAAGAAACAAGGAGCAAGTTCCTATGGCACGGGCGAGTCAAAAGGGCATGATCTGTGAAGGCTGGCAAGGCAAGTCTGTGGGCAGGTGTACAGAGGAATCGGTACTGCTGCAGGCAGGAGGCCCAGTGTGTGTGTGTCGTTTGCCTTAGGAGAACTACAGAAAGTCATCAAGCCAGGGCGTAGCAAAGGATCACACACCAGGACAGAGCAGAGCTGATAATTTGACTATACCTATGATAGACCCATGCGAGAGCAACAATAACCAACCAACTAAAAGGTCTGATGCACAGCACTACCGGGAGAGACCCCTTCCTCTTCCAGTGGGCATCACTTTTCCTAGGGTCTTCTACCCACAGATCTTCCATCCGGATCTCTGTGAAGAAGAAATACTTACAGTCAATTCTTCACTAGAGCACAGGTACTTGGGATTTAGAGCTAAGAAACAATAACTGAAAATGAGCCCACTTTTAATAAGGGACAGTCAGACCTAACCAAACACATCCTCCAACCACCTGCTTTCCACCTTGTCCACATGGCAATCTTCTACGGTGAAAAGAATTCTAGGAAAGCGACATAAACAGTAGTGTTAGTAAAATTGTGAGTGACTGATTGCATAGAATATTCCCAGCATGTGTCCGGGTTTCTTTATCGACAGTTATTCGCATAGTACCTGGCATACATAGCTTCCCCGATAATATTTATATAAATGTGTACTGAGCAATAATAGTCATCCATAAGTAGTTACAGTTTTATAAAGTGAAAGCACGTGGGATAAAGAAGGGTCAAGAGGGAAGAAAGAGCACAGCTAGGAAGGGTGATGTGTGTGCCTATGATACGTATGCTTGGACAGGCATGTATGACACCACGCACATGTGGAGGTAAGAGAACAGCGCTGTGAAGACAGTTCTGTCCTACCTCTATGTGTGTTCTAGAGAGAAACCTCAGGTCAGGCTTGCGTAGCAAGCACCTTTACCCACTGTGCTGACATGTTGGCCCACCAGCCATCACCCTCCCCCTATTTCTCCTGTCCCTTTCTGTCTTCCAAGTCCTCCCATACAACCTTCCCTATTCTTCTTCAAATTCATAACCATTTCCCCCCATTAACTGTTATTGTATGTATATATGTATTTATTCTAAAGTATAACCTGCTCACTCCATATAATGTTACTTGTGTGCATGTTTTCAGGGCTGATCGTTTGGCACTGGAAAACCAATTGGTGTGTTCTTCCCTGGGGACGACCACCTCTCCTGCTCCCAGCTTTCCTCAGTTGCCTGTGGTTCTATGGTAGTGTTGGGCTTTTCCCTGTTTACGTTGGCAAGCTTACTCATGTCATCCTTGTTCAGTATCATCTAAATGCTCCAAAATCTGGGCCTCTTTATGGACCCTCAGACCCACAAGGTCAACTGTTCCCACATATCCATCCAAGACAGTCTCTCACACACACGTCCTTACCATCTCAAATTCCTTATCTTAGACTCATTATCTTATTCCTCAAACAGCACACCAATAAAACCCGATATCAGTTTCTAGATACCATATCTAGAAATGTAGAGTTTCTTCAGGGTATGTGCCCTTTCCACACTAGTGCCCCATTTTGGGCATATCACCATGGTCAAGTTATTCTCTCTCTAGAAGACCTCTCAGCTCAATACCATCGTTCTTGCCACAGCTGCCATAGTTCAAGACACCTTTGCCCTCTTCCTTGATTGTACTTACTAAGTCACTCAACTGTCAATCCTGGCCGTATTTCTGCTCACTACTTACCCTGGAGAATCTTCTGGGATCTAGATCTGATTATGTCAGGTTTCTAAGAGGAGCTGAATTCTGTCCACCCTTCTGTCTCAGCTCAGCAGTCACTTACTTGGAGAAAACTTGTCTGGTTTTCTGGGGGTTAAATTTGAAAAACAGAATGTATATTTGTTTTGTCTTCTGATCCCAGAGGGAGAGACATAATGTTAGTGGAGGCAGGGCAGTCCAAGAAGGAAGCTGAGAGGCCACTCCTTTAATCACGTGGTGAGAGTGGAGACAGCAAACTCAAGCACGGAGAGGCTCCAACTTCTCAAAGCCAATTGTATATTGAAGTTTCTTTTTTAAAAAAAATCATAGAAAAGTAAGTTGTTTATGAGAAGGAGACAAGGCAAAAATTTATTAAATAAAAAAAATCAGGATTGGTCTTAGAGTTTGTAAGAGTAATTGAACATCTTATAAAATAATGCCATTGGAAGTATGAACAATCACGACATTTTCCGGTATTTGCCCTCTGAGTCCATCTCCTCTCCACTTAGAGCCATCAAATCATTTGCCACCATCACCACAGCGCAATCTCTTGACCACCGGTAAATTGCTGCTAGATTATTCTGTCTTTCCTTTTGCTGGCTTCCAGAGTCCAGTTTTTCAAGTTATTTTACACAGTGCGATAAATCTCTATTTCAGGCCTGCTGCCTTGATTATATCCCTCTGTTTTCCCCCCAACTCTCCCAAAGAGGCCCAGTGTCTGCTGCATCAAATGCAATCCACTAATAATAGGCTTTGAGGTTTTCCATCAAACTGGTTCTTCCTTGGTCCATTTTTGTAGGGTTGTAAATCAGTGGTAGTACCTCATCCCCATAGCTCTCCTGTTCTTGCACTAAGTCCTCAGCATTCAAAATAACAACTATACGCCGTTCACAGTCAACTCTCCAGAACCAGTTTAAATTCCACCTACTCCAAAAAGAAATATTTTTAAAAAATTATAACCTATCGTAACACCCCCTAAATCCTTTCAGGACCTTTTAGTATCCAGGTGTTTGTTTGTTACGGTATGGTGATCGTGGTTTTCATCTTCAAACCCTTCTATGTGTCGTTAATCTATTCTATATGTTATGCCATCTGAAAGGGCTAGGAATGATATGTTACCTTTGTGGGTCATAAACAAATTCAATTGTTGACTTAATGACTAACTTGTGGGTTTGAGACTGTATCAAATATTCCATATGAGGAAAATAGAAATGCAGATTCATTGCTATGGACTAATTGATATTTAGAGATAACACAGATATTTTGAAATTTGTGTTATAAAGGTTTTGAATATACCCAAGTTCATGGAAAGTACATTTCATGAAACCTGATGGAGAGGAAATACAGAGAAGGGCCACAAACAACCTATACCAATGTGAGCTTTGACTGAACGTGTTCATCCGAAACCTTTGAGAAGTTCCTCATGCATTAGAAATGTAAACAAATGAACAAACAAAAACAAGAAAACAAAACAACTGGTATCTTCTCCATCACTGGTCATGCTGATTTTTGATACTTGATTTTTGAACTTGAAAATAAGATAGTTTCATGATGGGATCTGGAAATTGTAAAGATTTGGGGGCCATTTCTGATTATGATTCATGAAACAATCATTCTGAATTACTTTTTATATTTGGTGACAATGCAATGGTTTCTAAAGTTCCGATTTTTAGAATTCCTAGTCACTCCCTAAAGACTGTTACATGATCAGTAGAATTCTAAAGGGCACCCCAAGAGGAATCTTAAAAGATTCCTCTTCCTTGAAAAACTCTGCAGATATAATTAAGGTTACTAATTAATTGATTTCAAAATGGAGTAGGCTGGTTTCTGCTATGGGTCCAGTGTAATCATAGGAGGCTTTAGAATAGAAGAGAGGAGTAGAAGAGAGCTTGAACCACACAGGTGTGGCGGAGGAGGAAACAGGAGATTCCAGGCATGAAGGGCTACAAGCAATTGCTGCCACCAAGAAACAGAGGGGCGTGCAAGGATGGAGAGAGGTCGGTGAAAAATAAAACTTTGCCCTGCTGGAACCTAGGAAATGGGACAGCTTTTCAGTTCCAAGAAGTTGGATTTTGCTTTCCATTTGAGTCAGTGTGGCAGCAGCTGCTTCTTAGAGTTCTCCATAAGAGCCCTGCCAGCAGCTAGTTGGAGTTTGACTGTATGAACTGTGGTAGAGGGGCCAGTCATTCTGGCCTGGATGTTGAATCATGGAGTTTGAAGACAAGAAGAAATGGGTATTTAATGGGTAATGAATGGGCAATGGTATGTTCTTGCAGCAGTAGGATAAAGAAACACATATCAAAGCCACACAATGGTCATTTGATCCTGTTCTTTCTGCTGGAGAGATTTTAGCACAGGGCAGCACGGAGTCATTTCCAGCACTGCCCAGCAATTCATGATTGGGGCAGGATAAAAAGACAGGGGACAAAAAATTATAGAAACACGAAGAGGGGAACGAATCTCCAGGATCAGAATACACAACTTCTTCATAGAGAATCAAGAACTCCAGCACAGTTAACACCTGATTAAGGCTTCTCTGCCTTCCTAAGTGAAAATGTTCAGATTCTAAAGAATCTTATGAGAAATCCCTGGTGCAGTTCTTATCTGATTTGACTTAACCAGATTGTGATCCCTTCTGTGACAGCCCTAGAGTCACCCTATAATATTGCTTAGGAAAACAAAAGGAAAAGGAAGAAAAGGTTCTGAATAGTGTCTTAAGATAAAGTCCAGACACTTGATTAGGACTCTCCTTGAGAAGCCCACACTGGTACCTAGATGTGTCTTAGTCTTTCCCTTTTCTTATGCCTGTATTTACAGCCTCTATCCACAGAGTCTTCAAATGAACCAAGACTCTTCCTTAAGAATTCCCCACTCACACGCTTGCTTTATTATTTTAAGTACGTTTCTATTTTTAATAAAAACTCAACTCTGCTTTGTATTGACTAGTCCTGAAATTCTTTCTTCCACTAAAGGATATGAAACCTGGTGCCTGGGTTGAGGTCTCTAAAATGTTAAGGGACCACCTTGGGGTGCTAAGGTGACAGTGTGGAGCCCTGGGGTGCTGAGGTGAGGGTGTAGAGCTCCAGGGTGCTGGGGTGACAGTGCGGGGCTCCAGGGTGCTGAGGTGATGGTGTGGAGCCCTAGGATGCTGAGTGTGGAGCTCTACCTCTCTCCCTCACTGTTGGCTGTGATGAGCTGCAGATGACCAATACTCTATTTTATTATCCTTTGTTAGGGAACACAATTTAGCTTCTAATCCATGTAAAATTTCCTTCTTTCTAAACCTCTCCCAGCTAATAGCATTTCATCTGCGCTCACATTTAGTATTTGGTTTGATTTGGTTGGAACTGTTTTGCGCAGGATGTGTCTTTCCCCCACAGTTTGAATGCTATTTTCCTTGTCCTCTGGTTCCAATGATGTTGGAATTTATTTCACCATCCGCACTCTGGCTCTTTTACCCACGCTCTTCATTCAACTCTTCTTGACAGACTGTTAGAACTGTCTTTATTCTACTGTCTTCACACCTCATGGGATTTATCTTATAGGTCTCTTTTCATTGCATTTTTTTTTTTTACTGTTCTATGGGACCTTCTGATCTGCACATTCATAACTACATATTCTAAGAAACTTCCGAGAATTATTTCTTTAATAAATTCTTTCTGGTTTTTCTTTTCTTCGTGTAAAACTTAATAGTCAAATGTTGAAGCATCTTGCCAGATCCTTTCAAGTTTGTTTTTATTTTCAAACTCTGTCTTCAAATCTTATTTTATGGAGATTTGTTACATTAGTTCTTGTATTAATTTTGTTTTTGAAATTATGTCCCATGCCTTTCAATTTCTTGTGGTACTTTGTGTGCATAATTGTCTGCCTATCCGTCTGTCTATCTATCTATCTATCTGTCTGTATCTATCTATCTATCTATCTATCTATCTATCTATCTATCTATCATCTATCTATCTATCTATCTATTATGGTTATAGTTTTTGTTTTATATTTCTTCTGCCTTCTCTGTTTCTGTTACCTACATTCTCTTTTGTGTGTTTGTTTTTACCTCTATTTGTGAGAGGTGGGCCTCAAATGTACATCGATTTTCAATACCGTTTAGAGAGAGTGTGGTAAACTCCAGTAAAGACTCTCATCAGACGGAAGTGTCACCTATAGAAAGGTGCTTGCTGTCTATGACATTGTGGTGATCACTTGGTCAGGTGCTCGAGTCCAAACTGGGCAACTAGGTTTTAGTCCTGATTACAAAAGTAAATGAAAAAGACTCATTTTCAATTTAAAGTAAATAAAAGCGCCTCCAAGCTGAGGAATAAACAGGTGACTCTGTAGATGCTGGTACAGGGCAGATGAGAGCAATTTGCTGTCATTTCTACTCAGGTGGCGTCCTGACGATCAGTGGGTTCCCAGAGAAGTAGACACTATGAGCTCTCCCTGGAACCCGGGTGTCTTCTTTGAGCTTGGCATTTTCCATCTACTGCCCTCAGCCTCCCTATCAATTCTGTAAGCTCTTACATTCTTTTAATAATTCCGTTTTGCTCAAGTTACCCAGAAATGACGGCGTCTGTCACTCTTTTCTGCAATGTTACACCTTCTCCCTGCCTTTTCTAATGATTTCGGAGGCAATTTAGCCATATAAGGAGCAGTAGCCTGAAAGTGAGGGGATCGGATTCTAGCCTGGGCTCACCATTTAATTATAGACAAGACATTTTCTGGAGGAGAAACCCCCAAAGGACAAAAATGCTGAAACCCTGGTTGACTAGACGGCTGTAGTTTCCTTCAGGCTGGGATAATCGGGCTGTTGGGAACACTAAACGCAAGGAAAGAAATTCTGCTAAATTAAACCCAACAAACATTTATTTAAGGATAATTTAAAAAACATTTGGAGAGAGGAGATAAGAAAGGGGGAGACAGGGAAGAAAGCTAGCTGTTCTGATTGATAGGAAGGCTTCGGGCGCATCCTAACCCGGGTCTGACCTGTAAATGCTCCATGCTGGATGATCATCAATAGATCTGCTTTCCAGGTGCCACTTACATTATGGTTTGAGTGAGAGCTACAAATCCAGGTTGTAATGTTGGTGCAGTACGTGCTTTGCTGGCAGAACCATCTCTCCAACCCGTTTTTCTTTATTTTATGGTACTTCAGAGAGATCCAAAACAAAATGGTCCCAATGATGCATTTCTCATTTAATTGGGGTTCCGACTTATTTTTTTTCTTGTCTTTTAAACATCTCTTGTAATCCATTGTCTCTTGTAATCCTTTCCTCCTTCTGTGGGACTTACCTGGACTCTTCTGTTAAAACAAATTCATTTATTTCTGCTTGTTGATATTTCAAATGCATTTCGCGCGCGCATGTATATGTGTGTGTGTGTGTGTTCACGTGTGCACAGGTGTGTGAAGTGTAAGGCTCGAGATTGATGTCAGATATCTCTCTCAATTATTTTCTCCTCTTCGTCCTCCTCCTCCTCCTCATCATCTGGAGACAAGCTCACTGAACTTAGGGGTCACACCATTTTCACCAGCTTGGCAGGCCAGCAAGTCCCTGGGATTCTGCTCTCTCCGTTTTCCAGCGTGGGACTTGTTGCCCTATGCTGGCATTTGACTTGAGTCCTCAGGGAGTAAACTCACATCTTCATGCTTGTGCAACTTTGCGCCAACGCTTTAGTCCCATAAAATAATTTAAGGACATCTTTCCCTCCAAGCACCACCTTGGCTATCTTCTTTAGTTGTTTGTTTGTGTCTTTGAAACAGTCTACCTGTACTGCTCTGGCCAGTTTTAAACTTCTGTGCAGACTGGACTGGCTTTGCCTTTGCAGCAATTCATTCTTCTGTTTGTACCGCCCAGGTGTAGGGCTTATAGGAGTGTGCCCCCACACCTGCTTGTTTCCCTTAGATCTCTGGATACTTAGTATTCTTGTTTTATAGCTTTTGGGAAGTGATGCTTGGTGTTGTTTTAGGTGTGTTTCACCATGACCCATGAATGTTGCTTATACAATAACAAAATTGGAGATTTTTTTTCTTGTAATTTTTGGCTTAATATAAGATCAGTTTTTGTGAATGTTTTATAAGTGTTTAGACATGTGCATTTTCCCTCTGTGTTAGATACAAAGTTCTTTATGGATTTAAGAGCCAGATTATGATATAACTTAAATGATTTTAAGTTGTCATCTCTTTCTACAAGAGTTATAAGAAAATAACACATTATAATTATTCTTGTGTTTTTTAAAAATCAGCTTCCTCACAGTTTTTTGCTTTGTGCCTTTCAAGAACATTGATGAATTAGTAGAATTTTTACTTTCCTAAGCAAATTCTTCCTTTCATCAATATAAAATATAAAACCTCCTTCATTTCATGAGCTATTTTGTGCTACCTTTTTTGTACATATATGTATGTGTGGTATGCTTGTGTGTATGTATGCATGCATGCTTCCATGTGCACATGTGCATACAGGTACATGTGCATGTGTGTGCAGGTGCGTGTGGGTTCCTTTTGTTGACACTGGATGTCTTTTTCAAATGCTCTCTCCTTTATATGTGGATACAGCATCTCTCATTCATTTTGGAGCTCCTCTTTTCTCTTAGCCACTGTGGGTATCCCATTCTCAGCTTTCAGCTCCCTGAGCTTACAGGGGAGCAACCACACCCACCCTGCTCTTCCCTGGATTCTTGAGATACGAACTCTGATGCTTAAGCTTGCACAGCAAGTGTAATACTTGCTGAGCCATCTTTCAAGACTTGTACTTACTTTTTGACCCTTAATTTACTCTAACCTAACCTGTTCTCTTTTTTCCATTCATTTATTTTATTTTTTTTAAATGCCATTTGCCTGATATTATTTTCTAATCCTAGTCTCTGCCTTTAAATAGCAAAACATAACCTATTTACAGTGATAGTATTTCTTATAAGTTTGTATATCTTCTAATCATCACACATTATCCCATCCTTTTTAAAACTGTCCATGTCTTTATTGCATTTATGTTATTCTATTTTTCCTTTACTAGTTTGAAGGTCATATATTTTATTACATTTTTCCTAGTTGCTATCATTAAATATTTAATGTTGACACACTTTTTTCTCTTTCTTGTGTTGGGGTTGTTATGTAGCAGTCATATTTCACATTCATATCATTATACTCTCTGCCCCAGAATAACTTTTGCCCATAACGTATTGCTGAAGTATTATTTCAGAACTCACACGCATCCTTTATGAGCCTTTCTATATAATTAATATCTAATAGTATAAACCCAGAGGTTCTAAGTTACTTTTCGTAGAAGGTTTGAAGTTATTGTTCCATTGTTTGCTCACATTGCTGATGATAAGCACTGTCAAAATCGCATATCTTTCCCTTTTTGTCTTTCTTATAAAACTCAGGAGTTTATACTAATTCATAATCGCATGAAACCCGGTGATAATGCCATGTGTGTGTGTATACAGGCTTCAATTACCTCTATGCAAAGCGAGATGAACCATTTTAAAGACATTTTCCCTCAATAATGTGAAGATTTTTCTTTGTTATTTCTTAGAATAGAGTTATTGTTCATTCTTTTGGATATGTCCCTTTGAGAAGCCCTATGGCTTCTATATTTATATCTTCTAACTCTTTTGTAATTCTAATCTCTTAACCAGTTGATTTGACATTCTGAAATTGTTGGTTCAGTTTAAAACCAACATTTCTCTCTTTAATCAATCTTTTAACTAGTCAAGTTTTTACCTTTTCATGTTCAAAGGTTAAATTTATTCTTGAGATATACACAGTGTCATGAGAATGAGGATTTTCATATAGTTACTCTAAAGACTTGTTCTATCTGCCTTATCAATTCCGTTTGGTTTCTATTGTTGTTATTGAAATTAACATCACCTTGTAGTGAATTTAGCTTTTATACACTGCCAATTCTTTCTATGTGTTCATCTTTTAGTTAGAGAGCTCTTTTTATACCAGTGTGTTTCCTATTTTCTCTCTATTTTCTTATGTGTAGGCAAGACCAGGCTAATTGTCAGAGGTATCCTGAGACATCTTTAAGAAGGGTGCAAAGGAAGGTGCCTGCTGGATGCCTGCCAGCCATGGGAGGGCTCTGGTTCTGCCAAGCATCACCAGGACTGAGGACTTTGCCTTTTTATCTCTGACTTCTGTTCTCAAATCACTGTTCCTAAATGAGAGACACAGGACTTCAGTATGAGCTTCAAAGTCATTCATGTCTGTTTCCTTTCCCCCCAAGTCACATAGGGCACATACCTGCGTGGTCCAGGTAGATTCTGAATATACAAAAGCTTGCATCAAAGCAGAGAAACCTCAGCCTAAGACGATATATGTATCATGTCTTTTTGGATCTCTCTCTCTCTCTCTCTCTCTCTCTCTCTCTCTCTCACACACACACACACTTTACTGTAGCCTCCTCCTTATAAAAATAGTTTTAGAACAAAGCAAGTTATGCAAATCATGAAAGAAATACCGCATTACTGAGAAGAGTGAGTCTTTTCTATTTCCCAATACATGATCCTTGATACTTCCTGTTCTCTAGTTGCCCTATATTTATATAATTATTTTCCCCTGTAGCTCTAAGAGAATGTTAAGCAATAATGTTCCTAATGTGTTCAGTTCTGATTTCACAGCACTTCTTTTAATATATTTGCTGGTAGTTTCTGGAAAATGTTCTTCATCATGTATAGAAATTATTATTTGATTTTTATTCATTTTTTTACTAATAAGGGGCTGCTATATTTTGCCCAACACATTTTCTTCATATGACTGTAATCATATTACTTTTTCCCTCACATCTTAAATATAATAAAGAACATTTCAAATACTGGATTGAATCATCTTGGAATAAACTCTATTTAGTTATAGTACATTATTGCCATATAATTCTATATTTAATTTACTCAAATTTTATTTCAAAATTCTATCTATATTTATAAGTGAAATTTTCTATAATTTGCTTTCAGGGTTTTTGCTATCAGCATGAATTAGAACTCTTGCTGTCTTTTTTATTTAGCTCCTTCTCATCTTGCCGAAGGATTACATTCCTATAAGCCCATAGAAATTGAAAATGCATTTAAATATCTAACCAATGGTCATCAGCAGAGTGGGCATCCAGTACCCCTTGTTTTCAGTCCTGATCATGGCTGTCAGTCACAGCTTTCTGCTGTCACTAGCTTCCCCTGTGAGTGTCTTATATTGCATATTGCTATCCCAGGAAAAGCAAACCTCAACAGAGTGCATGCCTAAGAAAGAGCACTGTTACACAAAATTGAGTGAAAACATTGAAAAATCCCAAGTGGAACCACCCACTTAGCATTGCAGCCAAACAATAGCTCTCTGGGGCCTTTTTATCAATGGGACACTAATCCCATCATTGTGGGTTTTATCTCAAGACCCAACCATTTCCCTAGGGCCCCACCTACTAATACCATTCATTATATTGAGGATTAGGTTTCAAAACACAAGCTTAAGGAGGAAGGACACAATCAGACCCTTTTGTTGTGCCTGCAATTCTGGAGTTGACTCCATCACAATTTATTTCTCTAGGGGATTGAATTTCAGTTTCTTCTCTTCCTGGGAAGGGTGGGGAGAAGTGGGAGGGGACACCTCGAGCCTGCTCTTCTCCAGACTTTCCCCAAATGTCCCTGTTTTGTTGACAGGCAGCTCTGTACCTTGTACAATTCCTGGTGCTTCCACCTCCTGTGTTTTTCCACCTTCCTTGGGGTGTGTTGTCCCAACTCTGTCCACCCTAGAAGCTCATAAAATATGACTTCCTCCATTTCCCTCAGTTGTCTGCTTTTCATCTTCTGACTGATAGCTTTATTTATGCATCTCTACCCTTGGTTCTTTTATTTTTATAGCTTTTTATCCCTCTAATGGTCATTTTATTGAGTTTCCAAACGGGAGAAGCTATGGAAGTATGTGGTCCAGACATATTTTAAAGTGGGCATGTTTTAGTTTTTTTCTCTCTGTGCTCCTGGATGATATCATCAATTTTCTCTTGGTTTATCATTTGTAAATTGTATTTTGCAATTTTGACTTTTTTTGGTTGGTACTTACATGTGGGCAAGATTTTGCAATCAGCTTAAGTAAATGGACTGAGAGAACCCAGCCGAGGAAACAGTGATCTACATCCATTTACTAAGTAAAACTCATGTCAAACTGAAATAGGCAACTAGAGATTTTGCTGAAAATCATTGACCCCCTCCCTCCTTTAGGAAGAACACTTGCCTGGCACCTCTGCCTTCATTTGTGCCAATATCTGTGTGGAAGGCAGAAGGTAAGCCATTGCCTTTACCTTTTACAGGAAGAGCAAAGCCTTGTAGGACAGAACTTTCTCCCAGATGAGGACTATTGTCCATGGAAGGGAGGCTGAATCCTCAATGACTAACAGGTTGAGAATTTATAGGGCCATCCTGCAGGACAAACCTGAGCTAGGACAATGATGGTCACTGAATGAGAAGAGACTACATCTTGACAAAACTGCTTACTGGTCTTGCCAACCCATTACACATACTTCATTTTATTCTCTGAGAAGGGACTTGGACGTCACTGGACCCTTACTCCTCATCCTAATGTGGCCACTCTGAATTCATCACTTACAGTTCTTTAATCAGCATATCAGCAACAAGTGTCTGAGCCTTGCTCGTTAAAACTGCTGCAGCCCCGGGTACCCTAACATCTCTGCTGATAAAAGTTGTACTACTGCTTTTCGAGAGATTTATACCTAAGTCACATCCTTTGTTTCTGCTAAAATTGAACTATTCTTTTGATTTAAAAAAAAATGCTAAGCCTGAGAATTCAGAGCTCCACAATTTTAACTTTGGATTATATACTCTTAGCTTCAACATCCTTTTGGAGGCAAATGAGCAAAGTTGTCTTTGCTTTGCAGCATGAAAGAGTCCATGCTTGCCTGTGAAACACTTATATTTCATTAACATGCAGAGTTCAGGACCCACATATATAAAAACTATCAGCTTTCACAGTACATATGTCACTGTAGGGCTTAGCTTATTATAATCAATTTGGTAATTAGAGAAAACCTCCACAGAAGACAATAGGTTTGACATTCATTAAAGCAGTTCACAGTAACACATCTTCTAAAGATTTCACACGATGACTGAGTTCTTTTTTTTTTTTAATTCCTTCAGTAGACGCATCCTCAGTTGGATTTACACTTAAATTGCAAGAGATTTTTAACGGACATTTTGAGAGAAAATGATTTTAAATGAATCATGGACCAACTATCCAAATGGACTTTAGTAGATCAACTAATATCATAAGATCAAATTATATCATAATTTTTAATGTATAGAAGGGCTAGGGAGTATTTCCTAAACATAAATATAACAAAGTTAACCTTCCAGCTTAGTGGTATTTTTAAAAATAATATTTATTTATTCTTTGAGATTTTCATACAATGTATTTTGATAATATTTATCCTCCTCCCAGATCTACTTCAATTTTTCTACTCATTCAACTTCATGTTCTCACTCTCCTTAGAAAAAAATCAACAAAAACATCGACATTGGCTTAAGATGGCAGTGGGAGCACAGAGCAGCTCTGAGGAACCTGAGAGACCCAGGGAGGCTCGGAGGGGAGCCGCTGCCTGGGCAGATGAGTCTCCAGAGCCCGCAGAATCTCAAGAACAACAACAAAAAAGGCAGACCTTATGGGAAGATGCTTTTTAAAAAGCAGATTCGTGAAATTGGAAGGAAGGATGGCAGAGCAGAGCCCCTCGAGGTGGAGAATGGGGGCATGAGAGTCACTGTGGTGAAGGGTGTGGGGGGGAAGGGGGAGGGGAGGTACCTGAGCACAGCTGCAGCAGTGGATGAAGAACATGGCATGGCTGAAGAGGGCTGGCCTGGGCCAGCCTGCAGCGTGGAGCTACCACTGCTGGGGTTGTGGTACTGCCCCACACTGCAAGCACACCTTTCATGCCCAGTGAGGCTCTAGGTGACTGGTACTCAGGGAGTGGAGTGGGGTGCCTGTTCTGCAGCTCAGAGGATCCTACTCCATGACACCCTTCCTAGCTGCAAGATCACCCTTGGAACAGTAGAGTATCTGACATGAGTCTTGGCAATGGTCCAATATTTATGGCACTTCAGAAACCTGGAACTAGACCAATGACTTGCTGCAATGAGCATTTGCATGTAAAACTGTACACACACGTGCATGCACACACATCACACATATGCATACACAATGCACACAAACCACACACACGAGCACACATGCACACACCACACATACGTTTGCACGCATGTACACACACAAACCACATGCATGCACACATGCATGTACTCAACACACATGCACACACACGGTGTGAGTCAGTGGCATTTGTAGTGCTGCTGCGATGAACACGTATGTAACAGATGGGTGGGGAAGATGGAGGAATGGAGCGGCACATGCTCAGTACAGAGAGAGGATCTAGAGAAGCTATAGCAGGGGAAGGCATGGGAGAAGGCTGTGGCGGGTGGAGGAGCATGCTGTTGCTGAGTGGTGCGGGCAGTGTGGTGTGCAGCCGCCTGGAGCCTGAGCAGGTGCTGACCTCAAACACTCTGCCCAGTTCATGATTGCCTGGCTCTGGGCAGCGACCGGATGTTTGAGATGGAGAATGAACAGCTCGTTTATTGAATTGAGCCTCCTTAAAAGCCCTTCTTATTCTGTTATGCCCCAGAAACCATGTTGACATCTGCGGGTCCATGTTCTTGCCCCGGGCGGTGTTGATGACTATGGTCCACGTGGACGTTCGTGGTTTATGATGCTACTGGAAGCCACGTTGGTATCTGTGATTCATGTTGCCAACAAGAAGCCATGTTGATGTTTAAGGTCCATCCTGCTTTTGGAGTCATGCTGGTGTCCACGGTCTGTGTTGCCACTAGAGGCTATGTTGATACCTGTGTTCTGGGGGGCCACGGTGGTGTCCATGGTCCCTGTTGCTGTCAGAGGCTACGATGGTGCCTTTAATCCTTTCTGTAGCCAAGAGTTGTATGGATGTCTGTGTTCTTTCTTGTCACCTAAAGCCATGTTGATGCCCTTGGGCTGTGCCTCCACCAGAGACCATGCTGAGGTCTGGGGTTGATACTGTCACCAGAAACCATGTGGGAACCTATGATCTGTGCAGCTGCAGTGGTATTGATTACTGTAGACTCACAGTTGAGAATGGGAGACGTAGAAGTCTTTTGTGACAGCTTCTCCCCCATACCCACTTCTCCCCCAAAAGAAACAGTCTCGACAGGAAGCCATTGAAGAGAACTCTCTGAAAACTGTGATCTGTCTGCTGAAGTGTATCTCTTCGTGGCTGATGGCTTCTGGCAGGGGTGGTCATGAGGAAGGGCTCAGTTTTCTTTCAGGGGCTGGCCACTGGGAGTTTGATCATGCTCCAGTGAGAATATGGGCAACACAAACTGGCCTTGGTATATATTTTCTTCCTCTGTCCTTGGGGAGGTCACAAGGGTGGGGGATGTTGGACCTGGGAGGACTAGGAAGTGAATGTGGTCGGAGTGCATTATGTGAAATTTCCAAATAATCAATAAAATACTACGTTGAAAAAAATATACTATTTAAAAAATTGAATTCAATTTGTGTTGCTCTAATAAATATGGGGTCTGCCTTGGATGGTCTTTTTTCCCCCTCATCTTATTAGCTCTGTATTTATATCACTAAATGTTTATAAAAAACCAGGTTATTTTAATTTTTTTTTTCATAAAGCATGTGGGGAAAAAAAGCCGATCCTTTTATGAAACAACTTTGAGCTTGAGCTTTAGCTATTATTCACTGGACTTGCGGGGCTTTAGAAGGAAGCTGTTAAGTGTTTTGCCATTGGATGGCTTTGCACGCAGGTAGAGCCGGCTTACACTCAAGTTAAGTCTTGGCTTCTCATCTAAAGCACCAGGGAATCTCAGGTTGAGATGGTGTAAACAGGCTGTTTAGTTCAGTGCTAGAAAACAGTGATGCTATTATTATTTCTCTAATTATTAGAATTTTACAAGAACTAATTTAGGTTAGAAATATATGTTGCTAATAGAAAGTGAGCAACATTCTATCCCTATTAAAGAAAGTGGGAAGATGATCTCAAAGGTATAGAAAAATTTAATCAAAATACTCGGGGGATTGTGTTATAATTTTAGGAATAAAATGGGTTAGGACAAATTCCATACCCTGCACAGATTTTCTTTTTATTAGCTAGCTATATACAGAACATTAAAAAGTTGCCAATGTAAAATGATTTTAATGTCATTCATTATTTACTTTTCAGGGACATTAAAAACATACATAATAAGTATCTTGCAGTTTTATTAGCTAATAGATATTTAAATAGATTAACAAATTATGTTCTGGGAGATAACATGGTAGGATTGCTTGAAAAATTGTGTTATGCATCATAAAATTTTCAATCAGGAATATATTAAACCAGTTTATTTCCATCAGTTTCATATGTTTCTTTCATCAGGACTCCCGACAAGTAACCTCAGGTTTAGTTCTCTCGCCTTGGGGTAGTAAATAATAGGAAACCTTGATTTTTAAAAAAAAAAAACTGAAAAACAGAAATAATTTTCTCACATGCGCGTAGCAGTGAGGGGAACACTCTAGGCCTAGTCTGTTAGTGTCTTTCTTGTATGTGTTGTATGTGTGTGTATACATTTATGTGTATGTGTTCAAGTGTGTGGGTAGATTATTTATTATATACCTATGCTTACAATTTTACCATTACCCTGATATCTTTTTCCTTCTTTCTATTTTGTGTGTGTGTCTGTGCATGTTCACATGTATAGGGAACATATGCCTGTGCACTGAGGCAGAAAGTGGCTTTCGTGTATCATGAGGGTTTGCATAAGAATGGTTTCCATAGACTCACACACATATTAGAATGCTTGGCTCAGAGGGAGTGGTATTCTAGGAGGTGTGGCCTTGCTGGAGGGAGTGTGTTGCTGTGGGGGTGGGCTTTGAGATTACGTACACTCAGGCTACACCCAGCGTAGGACACAGTTCACTTTCTGTTGCCTGTGGATCAAGACGCAGAACTCTCAGTTCCTTCTCCAGCATCACATTGGCCTGCATGCCGCCATGCTTCTTGCCATGATGATAACGGACTGAACCTCTGAAACTGTAAGGCAGCTCCAGTTAAATGATTTCCTTTATAAGAGTTGCTGTGTTCATAGTGTCTCTTCACAGCAGTGGAAACCGTAAGATGGTCCCTTACTGGGATCAGAATCCTGAGGATTAAGCTAGGCTGGCCCATCAGTGAGCCCCACAGATCCTGCTGTCCATTTCTCTTTAGTAGTGAGATTACAGGCACAGGCTACCATGCCTGGCTCTTTAACTGGGTTCTGGGGATAGAATTTGGGTCTTCATGCTTACATAGCAAGCATTCTACCACCTGAGCTAGCTTCCCAGGCCACCTTATAAATATTCCTTGAAGAGTTTTGGCCTCCTTCTCAGTATCATGGGTTCTGGCACACATCCATGCCTAACTGCACCAGGAAAAAAGTGTAATTACAATAATTAGATTAAACTACTCAATATTTTCTTCCTGGGTCATGGCTGGGGAAACTGCCTATTGTGTTAATAAAGTACCTGTTGAGTGAGGAGAGAACACCTAGAAGCCTTCTATGAAATCACAAACATACCCACTGATCAGCCTCTGATGTCTGCAGTTTGATATCTGTCTAAGTCTGAGGCCATCATGTTCTCCCATGCTTTTGTTTCTCGTGGGACCTATCTTCCTGTCCATCATATTAAAGGCCTCTTCTCTCTCTGTCCCTGCCCTACCCTTCCTACTCTACCCTACCATCCCTTCCCCAAAGCAAAAGTTACTTGTTTCTTTGCTTTTCAATTCAAATGAACTGTTTTGCCTGTCATGATTTGTGGCCTTGGTATATTTCTCCTTTTCTGTCTTCATAAATGTCTCTAGATGTTCTCCCAGATGAATATAAAAGGCTTCCTACAAATCTACTTAGAGTAAACTAGTACTCAATTCGCTTTTCTCATTCTTTACATAGTGAGTTAACATGAAAACAATATGAGAAATTGCCTTAGAAAATTTCATTAGAGGTCTGATAACTGAGTTTGTCAAGTTTCTCCAGAGGAAAGAACCCAATAGGGCACACAGGCACAAGCACAAACACACCAACCCTTTGCATACTCGGGTGTGCACAAACATTCACACAATATAGCCTTGCGTTACTTATTATAAGGAGTTGGCTTACATGAACATAGCGTTAATTCCTAAGGTATATAAGTGTGAGCTGGCAAAGCAGAGAACTAGGAAAGTTGATGGGCAGCTGCATTTGAATCTGGAGGTCTTGGGATTAAGAGAGTCGATGGTCTGCTCCAAGCTGAGGGCAACAAGTCTTGAGAAAAAAAGGGAAATATTTCAAGCCTGAAGGTGGTAAGAAGTAGATGTCCTGCTTCAGAAGCAATGGACAAGAAGAGTCTTTTCCTAGCCTGGAGAAGGGTTAGCCCTGGTGTTCTTTTTGGACCTTCAACTTATTGAATGAAGTCACTGCATAAGGGAGGGGAGTCTATTTAATCTGGTGTGCCAAGTTCAAACGTTCGTTTCATTCAAAACCACTTTTGTAGAGAGAATCGCCTTGGATGGCAGAGTAGTGTTTAACCAGATATCTGCTTACCACGGGGCCTAGTCAAATTAACATCTAAAATCAGTCATCATAATAATTTGTGGACTTTATGAACTTGAAGAAGGGGAAGAAGGAAGAGGAAGGAGGAGAAGAGGAAGCTGCCCAATCCCCTTACCTGTAGTGTTACTAGTTACTCTTGGGTCATCACTAGGAGGTTTGGGAGGGCTGGAGCCAGCCAGTAAGTCTTTTCAGACTAGTTTTCCTCAGCTCCCACTTTCTCATCCACCTTTACTGCAGCAGGTTCCCAGAGATGCCTTTTCTGACACCCTGCATTAGGCCACTCCCTTGATCATTCTCTGTAACAGCTTGCGCACCACTGTATTATTTATTAAAGATGTCATGACTGTATGCGAACGCACTTTACAACTCAGTCAGACTTGAATCAAACAATCAGAGAGGAGCAAGGACTGTGACCATGTCTTGTGTGTTTTTATCTCCAGTGTCTGACATGCCTACTGCGTGGGAAACATTGCAAAGGTTTCTGTTGAACAGATCAGTGAATAAAAAGCAGACTCATCTTTTAGATGAGTCTTGGTGTGCTGGAAGGGGTGAAGGGTCAGTCTGGAGAAGGTCAAAAGAGTTGCAGCTGTGGAAAAGTGGTGAAATCGGGCAACCCCTGGGAGAAGAAGCAAATCTCTAACGAGCTGTGGGTTAGACAGAAGGCTGGCAAGGCAGAGGTTAGGTGAGATGTAGTGTTGGTCTATCTGGTCTTGGAAGCTGGTAGAATTACTTAAATGCAAATATGTCAGCAGTACCTTGTTGTTAGGGAACAATCTAAGCAGTAGAATCCAGAAATTGATATGGGGGCAGATTTGGTCACTTGATAGAGACTGGACAAATGAAGATAATGTGGGAAAGAAATTCAGAAGAAATGCCTGTAGAATGGGGTAAAGATGAGCCCGAGCTGGAAGAAGGAAAGAGTATAGGCAGGAAGTTCAGGCCTACTGGCTCAGAGCAGAGGGACAGTCTGCAACTCTTGAGGCCCAGCTGCTGCTCTAGGGAAGCAGGGTCATGGGTACTGACAGTCGTCTTGATGGTCCCTGAGAATTGGGGAGGTGTGAGAATTTGGAAGATTTCAACAGGGAACAGGTGGAGTAGAGACAACTACAGCCACATTTGAAAACGGTGCCGAGAACAGAAAGTGGGCCATGGGTACAAAATCAAGAGAATCTCATTAAGGAATTTCTGAGAATCCTTGGGAATGCGATTTTATTTTCCCTGAATATCAAGGAGTAACATGCCATGAATTTGGAAGCACAGCTACATGTGTCGTTTCTCCACACTGTCTTACAGTTCTAAATTATACCATTGTTCCTGAATAAACACACTTTAAATCTTTTTTAAAAAATGAAGGAAAAAGAGATGAGCATGTCTATAGACAGAAAGAAGACACAAGATCCTGATTTATTTTTGTCACCTTAACATAATCTAGAGTCACTTGGAAAGAGGCAACTACAGTTGAGAGTTGTCTCAAACAGACTGGCCTGTGACCATGTCTGTAAGAAATTCTCTTGATTGGCAATCAGTATGGTAGGGTCTAGCCCACTGTGGGTCAATGACCCAGTTACACACACACACACACACACACACACACACACACACACACACACAGAGAGAGAGAGAGAGAGAGAGAGAGAGAGAGAGAGAGAGAGAGAGAGAGAAAGCTTGAGGGTGTTGAGAGGTATTCCTAGTTTCTGTTTCAGTTTCTACCCTGACTACTTGGAATGGTGGACTGTGACCTGTAAGTATAACTCAGACAAATCCTGTCCTCCTCAAAGTTGCTTTTGGTTGTGTTGTTTGTCACAGCCACAGAAAGCAAACTAGAACAGAAGGTAATATGAAGACACGAAAGATGGCCTCGTAAAAGCAGCTCTAGCTCTGGCTAGAGTCCTTGTGTTAGCCTCTTAATCATAGGAACCATTCCCTAAGTGCTAACAAATCAAGTTACGTTGTTTCTGCTTGCAAAATGTTTTCTTCCTTCTCTGGAACTGATGACCTTAAAATAATTTCATTGATAACTTTTTAAGCCTCATGTTGTCGTCCACATTCAGAATGTCCTCTATTCATCGGCTAATGAGTTCACTCTTAACTCCAGGGCCTGGACATGTCCTGTAGAAAGGACGACACAGTGAGCTAAGCCACTGTGTGTGGGAGAGTCTCTCAGAGTCGTTTCTCTGCTTTGTCTCATTTCATCTGACCCAGTCCTTTGCTGGTAACCCAGGTGACACTGGTCCTCTTGCTCTTTCATTGTTCTTAAGCCAATTTGGAGAGAGATCCGTGGTTGGCAGCCAGATGTCTAGTAGAGAGAGTCTCATTAGCAGTTACCTTGGCAAAAGCTGACACAATGTTAAGAAATCTGTAGAGGAGGAGAGAGCTGGACTCTTCGTTGCCTTTGTTTTCTAGCAATTCCTAACTGGTATTCCTAACAGGGTGCTCTGGTAACCCTTGAACTCTTCTACACCTGTTCAGGAGATTTCCACCCCCACCTTCATTTTACTTCGGTGCGTTTCTTATTGTAAATAAAACCCTTCGTGTCTTTCTTTCTGAACCATTGGTTCAAATCCTTTTCTAAATTTTAAAGTAAAACTCTTCCTTGGGGGTTTCAGTGGATGGCCTTTGAAGTAGTTTGGTAATTCTCTGCTTCGTAGAAGTGAAGTTTATTCAAATAAAAATGGTTTGCTATTCTTTTATTGCACTCCTGGAAAGTTATTAGACTTCAGATGTGATGGATCCACGCAAGAGCCCGCCCAAGGCCGGAATCTGCTTCACCTAGTGCTTTGCAAAACTGAATTACAGGGCTAAGTTGTTTTTTTAGGAATCTTCTAGACTTTGCAGGTGGGCAAAACAGTCACACTGAGCTGCGGAGGCTTTCACTGTGTGTTAGGGAAAGACAGCATGAAGCTTTCAAGGGACAACTTAATGGTTCAGATAGGCACACTTACACAATGAGCTGTCCTAGGCTAGGGCCAGATTGTAAGAAAGTCAGCTTGTTGGAGAGGAAAAGGGCTTCAAAGTTAGTGTTGGGAGCAATAGGGAATAGCTGAACAAACATGTGGTCCTGCTTCCCAGAAATTCCTTCTTTGTGTCCATACATTGTGTACTGTTTGTGACACATGGCCACCCAAGACCATTTGATTGTGGTCCGAGATGCTGGTCATACTTTATACATTTGAACATACACACTTTTCTTCTTAGTATCAACACAAAGGGACTTTGTCATGATTGTACATGCTTCCTATAATTTTATGTAGAATTAAGATGCTACTTATCTCTTTAGCCATGGTGGTTCATGTCTGTAATCCCAGGAGTCAAGAGGTAGAGGCAGGAGGATCACTGCAAGTTCAAGGCCAGTGTGGGCTACAAACAGAGCAAGTCCCAGGTCAGGTCAGTCATGGTTTTAAAGCAAGATCCTGTGTCAAATAAATATTTTACAGATAGGTACATGTGCTATGCTAGGAGTTTCATTTAGTAACCCATGTCTCCTGGGAACTACATTAACTACCCATGTGGGATAATTTTTTGTTAGAATTTTTTTGAAGGTTGTGTTTTGAAATTAGCATTCTGGGTTTTCATAAGGCCTTAGCATACATATTGGGCTTTTTTTTTTTTTTTGGTTTGTTTTGTTGAGACAAGGTTTCTCTGTGTAACCCTGCCTGTACTGAAACTCAGTCTGTTGACCAGGCTGTCCTCGAACTCAGAGATCTGCCTTCTTCTGTTTCCCTAAAGTTGAGGTTAAAGGCCTTCCTTTACTCACCCCTTACTCCCTTCTTCCTCAACCCCATTCCTACCTAATCTTTTAACCCTCAGGATGCCCCTCTCCTTTCTCTTTAGCTTTCCTGACACACTTGTGTGTTTGTTGTTATTGTTTGAAGTTGAGTTGTTAGCTAATAGGCTACCATAAGGCTTTTCATTTCTCTTCCCTTTGGGTTAACCCTTACCTTCCCACACTAATTTCTTCCATATCGCTGAACCTTTCTCTGTGTAGGAGTCTACCTTGATGCTTCTCTTTCACCCACAATTTACTACCCGCCCTCCCTTAAAATACCCCTCTCCTGAAACCCTGTTCTAGTTTTCTGGCCTCACTTGTAATCCTGGCTAAAGACACAAAACAAAATATTTGAAAGTAGGATCAGCATATGAGAGAGAACATAAGTGATTGTCTTTCTGGCCTTGAGCTAGCTCACTTCATATAATTCTTTTTCGATTCCATCCATTTCCATGAATTTTCTGATTTTGTTGTTTGTTTGCAACTGGGTAATATTGCCTTATGTATATGTACTGTATTTTCATTATCCATCCATTTGTTGATGGACATCTAGGTTCATCCATTTTCCTGGCTGTTGTGAATAGAGCAACAGTGAGCATGGGCGTGCAGGTGTCTCTGTTGTAGGAGATAAAGCTTTTTGGATATATTCCCAGGGGTGGTCAACCTGGGTCATATGGCAGTTCTAGTTCTAACTTTTTTGAGTATTCTCTGGACTGATTTCTAAAGTGGCTTCCCTAATTTGTAGTGTCCCCAACAGGGTATCAGAGTTCCCCCTTCACCACATCTGCCCCAGCATTTGCTGTCATAAGTGTCTCTGATGATGGCATTGCTGAGCAGGGTGAGGTAGAAGCCAACGGTAATTTTATTTGCACTTCCCTGATGGCCAACGATGTTGAACACTTGTAAAAATGTTCCCTAGCCATTTGTATTTATGCTGTTGAGAATTTTATGTCCAGTTCCTTACACCTTGGCAAGATTGTTCAGATGTTCAGGTCCTCTTACACTTTGTCTTCACACCTGTGCCCCCACTCAGGAACGGAGTGCTCACACCCTCTGTCACCGCATTGCTCACTGCGCCTCTGAACCAGTTCTCACCATTCCTACAAGGCAGCCTTGACCCAAACTGCAAAGAATCAATTGACCCCAAGCCGTATCTGGAAGGTCTAAGTTAAGTTATTGATTGTTGATCAGTAAGATGACATTAGGAAAGCTGCCAATGGCCCCATGTCTGCAGTGAGTCACACTATGTCATGCCCACTGGTACAATATTTTCATTAATTAATTGCATTCAGTCTTTAAGCTATTTTTGTCCTTTTCATTAACAGGATTTATATGTCATGCCGGGGATGAGTAATACATACAGAAGACATAATTAGCGTATCAATAAAAAGGCATTTGTTTATCTCACCAATGTGCTGAATTCTAAAACACATGTAAATCCTTTCTGTGCCTTTTCCAGAAGAATACAAATGAAGATGATTTCAGGCTGTTTGATTCTTGGCCACTGTTTTCTTGGGAGACTCAATGTCTTAATCGTACATGCTAGCATGGTAGGCAATATCTTTTGTTTATTCTAACAATTCAATTAAAGGCAATGACAAATTTAAAACACTTTTTTTCATGTAAATCTACATGGCATGCATATACGTGCATGCCTTTTCTTATGTGCGGCTGCCCTTGTGAGTGTACACAGCCATGGAGGCCAGAGGTTGACACCAAGTGTCTTCCTTAATTGTGCTCCACATAATATATTTAACTCAGGGGCTCTCGTCTGGACTCCAAGATCTCTGATTCAAGTAGGCAAGTCAGCTAGCTTGCTCTGGGGATCTTCTCTTTTTGCCTCCGGAGGCAGGGATTACAGGTAAGTTGTCATACCCTTACCCTCCCAGCATTCCATGGGTGCTGGGGAGCTGAATTCTGGTCCTCCCACTTTACCTACTGAACCAACGCCACAGCCCTAAAACCTGTTTTTTGATTGTTTATTTGTTTGTTTATTTGTTTAAATCCCAAGGAAGCTGGAATTGCCGTTTTATTTCTATTTTATTACAGATTTTTGTTACATTTGATTGTCTGATTACAAGTCTGAAATAGATCATTGATTTAGCTGAAATATTGCCCAGTAATTGTGAAGAGAATGCTTTCAGTTCAATAAAGTTCATGTCTGTACAGTCAAGGGTAGAGCTGGGGGTTTGTCAGCAACTTTCCCCTCATAAGGAAATGATGCCAAGCCTTCCAGCTTAGCTACACAGTCTCTGACAATTCTACCTGAAGACAGAGTCACGACCAGAATGTTCCTGGTGGAGCTATAAACCAAAGAGACCTTCCCAGTGAATGCTGAGCCAGAACAGTAAAGTGCCAACATGGGATGTTGCAGTCATACGGCTTTGATGTGTTCACCTAGCTGAGAGAAATGGAAAGGACTCCCATTTACCAGGGTCTGTTCTGGTTAGCTTTCCAGACTCTAGGAGTTCATTTTTGTACTCTTGGTAGCCCCGATACTTTTTTGGCCAGAGCTAGAACACTCACAGGCCTTTTCCAACTTTTATTGAAAGATACATTTCCTAAAATAAATTGCACATATCTAATTGCATAATTTGATGAGTTTTGTCATGTACAGTCACCCACTGGTCAACATTCTCACATAGGATAAAATCATTCTCATCACCCATCCATCCCGACACTTCCATTCCAGGCAAATGAGAGACTAATATGCAATTTTCCTAGATGATTATAAATGAAATCATAAGGGTTCCTTCTGACTTCTGTCTTCTATTCCTCTAGTGTAGTGATTTTAAGATTCATCCGTTTGTTGCCCATGTTAATATTTTGTTCCTTTTATTTATAAACAATATTCTGTGGTGTATGCACATCACAGACTTTACCCAAACTTCTGTAGACATTTTGATTTTCTAGTTTGGGATTATTGTGAATTAAGCTGCTTTGAACATCCTTATGCAAGCCCTTTTTGTGACTGTGTATTTCCCTTTCCTTAAGTAAATATCCAGGGATGGGGTGGATGGGCTACGTGGTAGGTTTGTTCAGTTTTTGAAGGAACCTATGAGCTGTTTTGCTTGGCTGTCTTCCCATCTGCAGGGCAAGTAGACTTCAGTTGTCCATGTGGCTTCCCTGTGTATTGGCAATCTATTGGTTTTAGGTCTGTCAAGGAAGAAGGGGTTTTTGTAATATTTCATGTTCCTTGTGTTTTCTATGTGCTTTTAGACCAGCAGTTATCAACCTGAGGGTCATGACCCCTTTCATGGGAGTCTCCTAAGACCGTTGGAAAAAACAGATATTTACATTAGGATTCATAACTGTAACAAAATTACAGTTATGAGATATCAAGGAAAATAATTTTATGGTTGGGGGTCAGTACATCATGTGGAACTGTAGTAAAGGATCTCAGCATGAGGAAGGTTGAGAATCACTGTTTTAAACATTTTAAAATTTGATAGTGTTGGCCAGGTGGTGGCAGCACACACCTTTAATCCCAGCACTTGAAAGGCAGAGGCAGGCGGATCTCTATGAGTTCGAGGGCAGCCTGATCTACAGAGCAAGTTCAAGGACAGGCTCCAAAGCTACACAGAGAAACCCTGTCTAGAAAAGAAATAAAACCACCAAAAAAATTGATAGTGTTTTATCTTATCATAAACCCAAAGCAAAGCAGATAGTCAGCCCAAGACTGAGAATTCTACAACTGTGGCCGAATAACCCATGGTTGTTTATAACCTGACTGTCTCAGATATTTTGTTACAGTAACGGAAAGCTCACACAGTCCATGATCTGACTTGATCTCTATGCTTTGTGGGCACTGAAGTGTTAAATTGTGAGGTTAAATGGACGAACCATTTGTTCTAGTACTATTTAATAAAAGGTTCTTCTCTGATTCAACTGTCTCATTATCTTTAACAAGACTTAGCGGTTTGTTTCTGGGCATATTTATATGTTCACTAACTTTGAGCTGCCTAGATGAGGGCACCTTATAAAACCTTGGTTTTAAATAAACTCTATTTATAGAGCAGTTTTAGGCTCACTGAAAGCCAAGCAGAAGGTACAGGCTTCCCACATATTTCCTATACATCTCTATGCCTGGCCTCCCTGCAAGAAACTGAATGTTTAGGCCCTTATCAGACTCCCATGTGAACGCCAACAATAGCGTATGGAACCTAAGGCCCATGTGGGGTGATTTGGTGACGTGACAGAGCCCTCATGAAGAAAACTGGTGCACTTAGGACTCCCTTCACTACAGAATGTGCAGCATGAGAATGATTTGCTATAAAACCAGGAAGTGGCCTTCACAGACCCTGAACCTGCCCATGTCTTGTTTTGGACTTGGCATGAAGTGGAAGAAACCAGAGTGGTTTTTTGTCCTGCTTTCATGTGTTTTAATTTGCCTTTCCACGATGCACAGAATGTGGAATATCTTTCATATATACAATTTACTTGCTGGTGGTTTTCAAGAGCTGCTTGCATGTGTGTTTGAGGGGCACCTTCTGTGGATTTCAAGCTTGCACCCCAAAAGTTGACTTGTCAGTGTCTCCTTTTTTCCCGCCAGCATGTCAGTGAAAGAAAGCTCTATTCTGGGGGAGGGGAACTTTTAATAGTTTTGCATGGAAATCATTTGTGGCTGATTATACATTGCTGTTTACATTTTTTATTTAATGTAATTTATTTTCTTTAATTGTTCTTCATTTGTTTTGGTCTTTTTGGGAGACCTTTGCATAAAGAGCATTCTTCAATGTGGTCTCGTATTTCACCATTTGTCAAATACTACTGGCTCACCCCATCCCCCTGAAACATTCTGCTCTCCTCCTAATATCTGTGAGACAGATAATGGTGCTCTCCTAGCAAACCCCTGATATGTGTTCCATGTGTGCTGCCATTTTCTGAGCAGTGTAGGAACTCATTCATTTTACCGACCTCTTTAGAAAACCATTTTTTTTCTCTTCATTCATTTTCTCTGCGTCCTATTTTCTATTGTATTGATTTTGAGTCAGCATCCCATTATTTCTGCTTGTTTTGGTTTTCATTCTTGTTTTCCATCAGAACTTTAAATAACTGACTAGTATATTTTTCTTTTCCAATATAAATGTCTACAGTATGGTTTAACCCTTAGCTTTGCTTGTGAGTCTCACATTTAAAGGGTGGTGTTTGTTATTCGCCTATTCGCACCATGGATTTTATTTATGGCTTTATCCCCTTCAGCCCGTGGATTACTGAGGGGTGTGATTCTCACAGTCTCAGACTTGAAGCTTTCCAAGGTGTCTTCTTGCTGGTGGTTTATAGAGCCATGCCACATTTTCAGAGATAACCCACTGGAATTTTGCTGTATCATATCAACCCTTACAATTAACTGCATACCATGGTAAACACACCATGTGTCTACCGAAGAGTGTCCTCTCTGCTCCCATTGGGTAGAAAGTTCTGTAAATATCAGTTAGATCAAGGTGGGCTAACAGGATAGCTTATTTTATGTTTTCCCTGATATTTCTTCTTAATGTTTAGTGATGTTTTTAGTACCTCTTTCTCTGATAATGGGATTGTCTGGCCTATTTTTTTTTAAATTTTGTAATAATTTTAGTGCCTAAATATTGATTCTTGGTTGTTAGGGGTATACATATTCACGCTGCTTTGTCGTCCTGATGAATTGTTCTTAGCTATCATTAAGCAGTGTCTTTTTATCTGGGCATCCTTTCTGTTGTAAGGTCTCTTCATCTCATGCGAATGTTCTCTCTGACCTCCATTTCCTAACTACTTGACTCCTGCTCCATGTATTTTCTCTAGAATTGTTTGCGTCTTTATATTAAATGTGTGTCTTTTAAATTCTCTTTGATGGAAGTGGTACTTTTATTATTTACTTTGTTCAGTTCTGACTTTTAATTTAGGTTTTTGTTTCAGTAACATTTAATGTAGTTATTTATATGCTTACACTATCACCACACATTGGTTAATTAATTTCTTTTCATGCTCTCTTTCTCTTCCTGCATTTTTAGGTTATTAGAGTAGTTTTTAATTCCATTTTAACTTATGTGTTGCTTTGCTTCATTAGTATTCTAGTCATATAACATTATACATTTAAAACATGGTTTTCATTGTTTTTGAAGATGTGTGTGTGTTTATTTACATGTATGTGCATATGTTTATGTATGTGGGGGCACACACATGCCATGTCACATGGGTGGCTGTCAGAGGACAGCTTACCATCATCTATCCTCTCCTTTTACCTTGTGGGTACCAAGATCAAATCAAAGAATCATGCTTGACAGTAAGCACCTTTGCTATTGAGCAAAGTCAGCAGCCCCAAGTAGGATTTTTACAGAGACAACAATATATATCCTAAATTTACTAGGTTACTTGAAGTGAATATTGTACCATTTTGTGTCAAATTAGAAATCTTATGGATACACAGGTTTTTCTAGTGATTTAATTCCACATATGGTCATTTATATTTCATACACAATGTATACAATCATAGCTATCTACCTTGATGATAGAAATTCCCAAATAGATGTTGGGAATTTGAGTTGAAACAATACATTTTTATAAAACTTCAGAAAAGAAATGTTTCCAGACATTGACCAGTTTCAACGCTTCTCATTTAATTTGGTATTTTTCCTCTGAATATGTTTCTGCTCAGCCTGGAGATACGTATTGAGAATTTCTTACACTGACATATTTTGCTGGTTTTAGGTTTGAAAAATGTTATTTTAGTTTGATTTCTAAAGATCTGTCTCCCGTGATGTAAAATCTGCATCTAATTTAATTCCAGTGTCTTAAGGACAGAGAAGGGTGTCTCTGGCTTTCATGGTCTCTAATGAGAAATTTGTGTTTACCTGTTCTGCACAGCCTCTGTATTAGTGATGCCTTCTCCTTCTCTTTCTTCTGATGTGTTTCAAGTTTTCCTCCACATCTTACAAGATTTTGAATTTGGGTTATGATATGTTTAGTTAGGATTTTCCTTATTTATGTCTTTTCTTGGGGTGTGTATGGGTCATGAACACCTTCAACATTTATGTTTTATCTTGGGAAGTTTGGGGCCATTCTGAACTTAAACCTATTTTCATAGCTTCATTTTCCTTTCTTTTCTCTCCTTATGGTTGTAAATAGAGACAGTGCTTTCATTTCCCAGCTGCCCAGACCAGAACAATCACACAGAAACTGTATTAATTACAACGCTGTTTGATCAATGGCTTAGGTGTATTCCTACATCTTGAGTTAATCCATTTCTATTAATCTATGTATTAATCTATGTATCACCACAAGGCTGTGACTTACAGTAATGGTCTAGCATCTTTTTCCTTTGGTGGCTACATGGTGTTGCCTCCATTCTGCCTGTTCTCTCTATCTCTGTTCAAATTTCTTACCTGGTTTTACTCTGCTAAGCCATTGGCTGAAACGGCTTTATTCATCAACCAATAAGAGCAACACATATATACAGAAGGACCTCCCGCCTCATTCCCCCTCTGCTCATGTCATGCTCATCATGGGGCAGAAGGCAAAAGTCTTGAGCACAGGTAAGGGGGTGTGCCACATTATCCAGACTGGACATCTTGCATTTATATAGTGGCACAGACTTGCAGCCTTACCACCTAAGGCTGGGGCAGGAGAATTATGAAGTCACAGACAGGCTGAGCTGTAGAATGAGACCCCATGTCAAAAGGAAGAAAATCATAGAAAAATGAATATGTATCTCTCTGATTCAGGTTTTCCAATCTGGCTTTACTCTACTAAGCCATTGACCTAAACAACTTTAATCATTAACTAATAAAAGCAGCACATATACAGAAGGACATCCCACCTTATTCTGACACTTGCATGATATATTTACTATATCTTTTGGTGTTTCACATAACTCCCCTGGGATCTGTTCTTCTTTTTATCTATTCATCATATTGGACAATTTATTTTAAAATATATAGAGGGTTTGTCACTCACATTTTCTCTAATGTTCAGCTCTTGAAAGATGCCTTTTTCTCATTTTTGATGATTTCATGCTTGGAAACAATGTATGTGGTCATATTCTCCTCCATCACCTTCTCTCATGATCTTCCCAATCCTACCAACTGTCTTCTTCTGAACTAGTCCCCTTCCTTTCTTTATCCACCAACTTTAATAATGGTTGCTTGTAGGAGCTCGAGCAGGATGTTGTTTACTGGAGCCCAGGCCACTTACCAGATAGTTAAGAAAATGACAAGTCTTCTCTTGGAAACCGCCAACTATTCCTAGTGCCTCAGGAAAGGGTGGCATTTCAGGAGCCTCTCTCTATTCTATACATAAGGGGATGCTGAAAGGCTCAGTCTTGTGAAGGTCATATATAGTCAGTCACAGGTGTTATAAGTTCATTAAAGCCATGACCATGTCATAGCAGGAAGACAAAGTTAAATAGCACTCCTCTGAAAGTTCTGACTCTTGTATTCCTTCTGTCCCTTTTGGTGTCCCCTGAACCTTGGGGGTGTGTGTGATACCAATGCCCAGTTCAAGCCTAGCACTCATCAGTCACTTGTTCTCAACACTTGGAGTAGTTATGAGTTTGCTTCAGAATGTTTCTGTTTCTCTGTTGAGACCACAAGTCTTCTTATTCATTTTGAGGACATGCTTTTAACCTCATGGGACACAGTTAAAATAGCCACCCAGACTAGCTCATGGGGTGATTCCAGCGGTTCGTCCAGCTGAAATCATCAGTTGTTTATCATCTTTTCCTCAAGAATAGGCCGTATTTTCCCATTTCTTTGGTGTTAATTTTCGATTGTGTGTGACAGACAGTGAATAGTATGTTCGGTGGATCATGGATTCTGTTGTGCAGCGTGTCCATGTTTTTGCTTCACTGGGTCACCAATCCTGTGAGACCCCAAACTGTCTTGCTTTTTTTTTTTTTTGGATAATTGTTGAAGTCTTGTATTAGTTTTCAAATGTTTTACATCATGGCTTGAACATTCTGTATGGACATGATATTGAGTCTATCAGTCTAGCATGGGTTAACACTCAGAATATGGGACTCTACAGCATTGGGCCACTGATTTCCCAATAATTGCTTGGATACTTTCTGTGGTCTATCTATCCAGAACATTACTAGAGTTTTAGCCCTACGCACGTTGCTACCTAACCTTAGTGCCATTATGATGAAAAAAAAAAAACAAACCAAAAACAAAAACACAAAAATGAAGAAGGGATTTCTGATGTCCATAACTTCAAGTCTTGCCTCCCCTCTATTCCCAGTGTGCTTTGTCTGAATGTAAGGAGGTTTCCAGCTAGAAACCCTGGCTTGTATAGAGGTTATTTTGGCATATCAGAGGCTGTTTCCAGTTAATGGGTATATTAATCAGCATTCTCTAGAGGAATATAACTTATAGAATGAATATNTATATATATGATCTATTATAGATCAAGTTCATTATAATGGCTTACAGATGTGGTCCAAATAGTACAATAATGGGTTTCTATCACTGGAAGACCTAAGAATTCAGTAATTGTTAAATCCACTAGTCTGGGTGTCACAGCTGGCCTTCGGTAGATTATGGCATCCATAAAAGTAGAGTCTAATGCTGTGAATGATTAAATTTGCCAGTGAGAGTGATGGCAAGCAGGCAAAGATCAAGAGCTCCCTCCATGTCCTTAATGCAGGCTGCCACCAGGAGATGTGGCCCAGATTAAAGGTGGGCCTTTCCATCTCACATGATTTAATTAAGAAAAACCTCCCCCACAAGTGACCCCAGCCGATAGGGTTTTATTATTCCCAGATATCATCACATTGACATGAACAGCCCATAACCACTCAATGGTATTCCCTCATTTCCTTGTTGCATAGTAACAGATGCTGTCTGATTGCCTGCCACCTTCTTTGGTACTACAGTCTATTTTTTTGCTCGCCTTTTTTGGGGTGGTACTGGGAATTGAACCCAGAGCCCTGCCCACACCAGGCAGGCGCTCTATCATAGAGCCTACATTATCTAATCTTTCCTTCTAGCCACACAGGGCTTGCTGTTTCTCCTTGACATGCCAGATAAACACTAGCTTGATAATTTCTGAGCACGATAGAAGGATTAGATGGGATAGTTGCCAATGTAATATAATATTTTAATTTTTATGAGACTAATATAATTACTGACCCAAATAAAAGCATGTGTAAATAATATACTTTATTACTATTGTCATTATCATTCCCATCAATGATAACAACAAATTATGAGCCAAGTTCCTACAGCTTCAACAACAAATGTTAGGGTATTTGTGCCCTGGTGAGTCTGCGCACCGGAGTCCAATAGACAGCTGACAATGACCTTAGAAAGTACAAAGCTGATTGGACTTGCATTTGCGAGAATAAAAAAGGATGTTAATGTAGAGGTACCCTCCCTTCTGTTCTACTTCCCCTACTCTTGGTGGTGGGTGTAACACAGCCTTGAAGCCAGTTTCTTCTGTATCTTTTAACATGAGTGAGCTTTTGTGTCTTTGAGCATAGCAGGGCAGGGTGGGACTTCATGAGGGGTTGTTTCTATGTTTTGCTTTAACTGCTTCTCTGCGTTTTCTAAGATCAGGTTCCAAAGATCAAGGAAAATGGGAACTATTTTAAGAAAATGTTGAACAGCAAATTCCAACTAAAAAGTAAATAAAAGGAAGAGCATAGCTGCTATGTCAGAAACACTGGTCACATTGTCCCCATCCAGGAAATGGCTCTTGAAAGGAATGCAATGATAGAGGCTGCCACAAGTTCACCAGAGGACAGACACAGGTCAGCTTTCAGGCTGCCTTGAAAATGACATCCGAGGGATGTGCTGGAAGAATGTTCCTGTGGTGAGTGCTGCTCTTTCCTAGGTCAGCACATGGAAGAAGACCGCAGGGACATTTTTCCTGCAAGAGTTGAAAAGTATTTCCTGTGGGTCTAGAACAGTTTATATGGAGTCTAGTAGGTTATGTGGGTTGTGACTGTTGATCCCTCAAGGCCCTTTCATCTGTTCACTTATTACTCTATAATTGATTAGTGAAAAGAAGATCTTCTAATTAAAGTCACAGTTAAATCTGCCTGAAGTCAGCTTATGTCCCTGTCACTTCTGCAAAAGGCATAGGTATCATTTCTTTGAAAAGACCCTTGAAGCAGTTGTTAGAGGTCAACTGGTTGAGCTATCCTAGAGTCCTCTGCCTTCTAGCAGTAGTGAAGTTCCACTCTGTTTATCATAGGACATAGGAAAATTAGTAATCATACAATTGCATGGCAAAAGATCTACTGTTTTGCTTCTGACAGACAAAAGCTATGACATATATGCACATATGACATAAGTGCATGTATTTATATATGTATGTTGTGAGAGGTTGCTCATTGGTTCCCAACTACTCAGCCCCAAAATAGTCACACAGAAACTATATTATTTAAATCACTGCTTGGTCCGTTAACTCTAGCTTCTTATTGGCTAACTCTTACATCTTAATTTAATCCATTTCCATTATTTTATTTTACCATGAGGCTCATGGCCTACTGGCAAGGTTTTAGCATGTCTGTCTCTGGCAGCGGCTCCATGGCTTCTCCCTGACTCTGCTTCCTTTCTCCCAGTATTCAGTTTATTTTCCTCACCTACTTCTATTTCCTTTGCAAATCCAATACAATTTCTTTATTAATCAGTGGTATTTAGAGCATACAGAGGGGAATCCCACATCACTTCCCCTTTTCTGTTTAAATAACATAGTAAAATTACATATAACAAAATAGGTATCAAGTAAGAATTACAATTACAATACTTACATATATTTTATCTTTTATCATAGCTAAGAAAAACTATATTATTACTATCTACTCTTCAACTCCATCAATGACTCCTGAAGGATATAATATTACCTAAATAATCAGAAAGTACATTGTAAGCAACTTCCGAAACTCTAGAATTGACAGACTTCTCACTACTTGGACATTCACCCAAAGTTTGTCTGTACCATTGGGGCATCCATCTTTAGCCTATAGGTTCTTAGTATTCATCAGACTTTTCCATGAGGCAAGAAATTTTATATTGGCAGTTTGTCTGTCACATTTTTCTGAGTCCTGATGATTTTCTGACAGACTCGTGCATGAAGCAGGAACCTCAAAGGACAGTCTCACCTCTAGGCAAATTTAGCAGTCATTTCTCTGTGGGTCCTGCATGTCCAGTTCATCCAATATACCGTCAAGCAGTCTGGGCAAGAGCAGCTTCTTGTTCAACTCCATAAGGAGTCTCTTCTATATCCATCTTCCTCTTGAAGTAATTGGTGCTGTCAGGGGCAGCTGTGTCTCATTGTTATGAAAAGTCCTAAGTTTTTAAAACATTTTAAATACCATATTTTGTAGTCTTTGAAAGGTTTGAAGAATGCCTATCCATCTGAAATATGTCTCTGTACATTTAGAAAATCTAACTAACTTGACTATAATCTTGACTATTATAGATGACTCTCTATTAATCTATATTTTTAAATTATATATTACACTTTTAAATAAGCTGCCCAAACACAATACCTTAATCAAGAGCAGATATATACATAGAACAAAATTGAACTTAAATTTGTATCAATAAACTAAGATCCATACCAATGCAAATCTCTATAGCCTATTCCCCTTTAAATGTAAAGAAACATTTCCAAACAATATTTGGGAATCTGACAGGCAAAAGCTAATAACATATATGTATATATTTATATATATATAGATACTTATTGTATATATATGGTATAAATGTGTATACATATACACTTATATGGTTTTTTGTAAAAGCAACAAAATATATTTTCTACCTTCCCTTTTTTCTCTCTCACACAAAAACTGCATACATTTCTGCAAGAATGAGCCCTGATATTGTAGAAAAATCTAAGAATCATCTAAAACAAGAGCTTAGCATAAATAAAAAAGATTGGATGATAACATAGCACAACAAAAAATAATTTTGGACTTGCCTCATTGCCCTGAATATCTGCAGAGCACGGAACTTCCAGCAGAAAGCAAAACCATGTAAATAATAAATGGGTACTATAAATTAAAACTGGAGCAATTATAAGAGGCATCCCCCAAATAATTCTATATTCAGTGGGTTCCAGATATATTGGAGAAACTCTTATTTGTTTTATAAAACAAATCTCACTACCAAATTAAGAGGATTCTTTTATGTGCCTGAGTATAATGGACCATTGAATTAAAATGGAGTCTGTTTGCAAAACAGTGAACCATTTGAATATTCCTAATATGATATACTCTAACACAACAAAGCTGAATTCCTCCTATGATACAAAGTCCCTCTTAAGGCATTCAAATGATTCCCAGTGATGTACTTAAAGCCAAGCTCACTATAACATTTATATTATTCCTATTTTTGAAGTTAGAAAAGTATCACTGTATTTTAAGGGTGAGAGGCAGGTAATAGCCACTGATAAAAAGGAAAACAAGGGGCTGTGGGACCACTCAGTGGTTAATAGCACTGGGTTCCTCTTCCAGAGAATCTGGGTTCCATTCCCACCATCCATGAGGTACCTGTCTGTAACCCCAGTTCTAGGGGTCTGATGCCCTCTTCTGGCCTCCATGGGCACCAGGTACCCAAGTTGTTCACAGATATACATGTACGGAAAATATTCATACACATAAAATAGAAATAAATAAATCTTAAAAAGAAACCAAGAGAGTATAAGACAACAGTTTTAGTTATCTAAAAGCAAAAATCGATCTGGTTAATCGAAACACATGGGAACCACTTTGGCCATTAATTTTAACCTGTTTACTTACTCATTTCCACAGGTGACTGCTGTGGTATGCGGCCCTCCAATGATGCAAGTATATCTATTCTGGACTTTCCTGTTAAATTATTCATACACAAGACAGCTTGCTTAAAGAATGTTAGAATCTCTCCCTTAGGAAAACAGAACCCAACATTGCTCTTAAAAAATAATAAATAAGCCTGTTAGCAGCATTTGCTTACTAATTTCTCTGTCTTTCTCTCCCCTCTTCTTTTTTGCTGTCTCTCAATGTCTCTGTTTCTCTCTGTGTGAGCTTTTTTGTCTCTCATCATCATCATCATCATCATCTCTCTCTCTCTCTCTCTCTCTCTCTCTCTCTCTCTCTCTCTCTCTCTCTTTCTTTCTCTT
>NW_026067907.1:4141979-4199026 GCF_014885135.2 Alexandromys fortis
TTACCGAGTATGTGGTCAATTTTCGAGAAGGTTCCATGAGCTGCAGAGAAGAAGGTATATTCTTTCCTATTTGGGTGGAATATTCTATAGATGTCTGTCAAGTCCAATTGATTCATTACCTCCATTAATTCTCTTAGTTCTCTGTTAGGTTTCTGTCTGATTGACCTGTCCATTGGTGAGAGAGGAGTGTTGAAGTCTCCCACTATTAGTGTGTGCGGTTTGATGGCTGCCTTGAGTTTAAAAAAATCAATTTTATGACCCTACTGTATTGACCCTGAAATATGGTGACCCTAATTGTAGATGATAAATAACAGCAAAAGGTAGCATGTTAGATGAAAGGGTTAATATTAGAGGAAGTGGCTGACAGTTCACATGGAAAGGAAAAAAACAAGAATGTGAAGTTTGTCTCAGTTGTACTATAAGGACCTGAATTCTATCTGGAAAAAAAATCAATTTTATGACTACTGGTTGGAAGAAACAAAATGATTTATGTAAAAGAAGGCTTGTAAAGCTTAATTAATCATGAGCTCTGTCTAAACCAATGGTTTGACGTTGTGATGTGGCTGCTGAAAACGCAAAGTTAATCTTTCTTTTCTGTTGAAATTTTTCTTGCTTGATGTTTTTCAAACCCTGGAACCAAAGCTGCTTTTTTTTAAAAAAAAAAAAAAAAGAGAGAGAGAGAAACCAAATTAAAATTTAAAAGGTTAAGAAAAGAGTTCTTTTCCTTTGTAGTTTTTGGCGTTCTTTCACCCAACAAAAAAAAATCCTACACCTATAATGTCAGCCTTAACAAGATTGAGAAGCTCTGTGTTATATTTATGAATTCAACATGCTACTTTGCATACATGCCTTAAAATGCCCTCTGTTTTATGCTGAACTTCCTCTTCCTTTGTAACATGGGGACACTAAGAGCACCCACATCACAGGGCTGTTAGGACAGTGATATAAAGTCAAACAAGAAACACCTATCAATGCCAGTGTGAGGGAAATCAGCAAAGCCCCGTGTCAAAAATAGGAATGGAGGTGAATGAGGAGTGGGCCACCCTGGGGAGGAAAGGGATTCAAGGGCCTTAAGCAAAGAGGTGTTAGCCAAAGTTGAGTAAGTTTGAGGAATAGTGGATCAACAAGTATTCCCCAGTTGGGAGGCAAGTGCTCTGTAGTTAGGAAACTGCATGCTGGGTAATTCTGTTTCGTTAAGAGGAAAAAGGAAGAAGAGCTAGAGTTGTGTGTGTGTGTGTGTGTGTTTCTCTCTCTCTAGCTCTCTCTGTGTTTATATGTATGTTTGGTGTGTTTATGTTTCTCTCTCTCTCTCTGGATGTGTGTGTGTATGTGTGTGTGTGTGTGTGTGTGTGTGTGTGTGTGTGTGTGTGTGGTGGATTAATCCTAATCCTCAGGCTTCTCAGATGGTCAGATGAAAAGTGCTCAGTAGGGTCTTGTGGCTGATGATGCATGTTCTCTTTCACTCAGGGCAGGAAAAAAAAAAGAGGCAGAGGTTTTCCTTGTTCAAAGACCCCACAACTTCATTTAGAGATTCAACAGTACCCCAACAAGGAGACATAGGCTTTTCCAGCATACTGGTGGTCTTTTGAAGAAATAAAGACTAGTCAAATAAGAAAAGCAAGTGGTTTAAGAGAATCGGTTGTGCCATTTGGGCTGTGAGAGGCACTGAAAGGCGGGGTGGGGGAAAGGGGAGCTTCTTGGTGTTTTCTGATTGGAAGCTGTGACTAGGGGCAGGACATCCAGAGGGATTGATATAGGCACTTATTGGGCCTTTTCTGCTTGTTCTTATTTGGAAATGGTATCAAAAGTTAGGAAATTTGCCAGTTATTCATCAAACACTGGACCTTTGGGGCTGTTTGCTATGTAAGCTTTTGCTTGGCTCCTTTGTTTATTCTTACAGTTTAGCAATTTGGCTTCCTGGGTTGGGGTTGTGCTAAAGGATGGCCTTCTTCTGGGCAAGGTTGCTGTGGGCTGAGTAGGGGCTGGAGCTCAGCTGGTGTGAGCCTTGCTTTGTTCAGGTTAACCAACCTCCACTTGGAGTTTTCTCTCACTATTTCTTCCTTTCTAGGTTTCAGGTATTTCATCTGATCTGGGTCAGAAAAAGCAAATCAAATAAAACTCTCCAGCTTTAATTGATCCTACATTTGTTCTAGTTCATTATTATTTCTACTATGATGTATAAGACTAGTGACTTAATGATCAGAAACACAGGCTTTTGCCTATTCCATGGAAGGGAGTCCATGCCTGGTACTGTAAACCTGATCAGAAGCCCATGCCTGGGGAGGTCCTAGGTCTAAGTCGGGAGATATGCCTAATGGTGTTGTCAAGGTTCTGTCTAAATATTTATGTTCATATCCATAGATCAGTACTGCCTCAACCTTGCTCAGAGAAACTGCTTTTGCAATGAGCAGTGGTCAATACAGAGACTAACAAAGTATTGAGAATGAGGGATTGCCAAATTCTCAGTCCTGACTATATCAACTTCTCTAGGTTCAGGGAATAACACAGAGGAATAGGCAGAAAGAATGTAAGGGTGGGGAGGAGCTCCACGAAATGTTCTCTTCTGGTCCTAGTGGGCCTAACGTGGCCATTGCACTTACAGTAGCGATGGTTATGTGCATGAGACCGCACTAGAGGCAGTTAGGATTTTAGGATGGATGAGGGAGGAGCTCATGAGGCTGCATTCCAAGCTGAAGAGCTGTTAGCATTTGATGGCTGCTGTATGACGGAGAATAGTTTTCTTCAGGGGTGTGGCCACTGGCTGGTAGGTTGTGCAGGGTCTGGTGGATGGTCCAGAAATACAGATGCTGGAGATTTGTTGTAAAATTCTAACAGGGAAGATGCTCTCACCTTTGTCTTTGTTTCCTGATGGTTCCAGTGATAATGACAAAGAATAAGGATAGGTAGTAGATAAGAATATTTTAAAAATCCAGCATGTCACGACACAAAGCATGTGAAACTCAGTACGGTAACCTCAGATGATAGGGGTTTGCTTTCCCTGGTACTGCACACAAGTTTAAGATATCGAGGCTGTTTGAAAAAGTCATTGAAGGTTATTGTAGGATAAACTTGATAGAATTGGAGTCAGAATCTAGCATGAAGCCATGCAATGACTAGGGCAAGAAGAAATACAATTTTATTTTTCAATATTAGCCATGAATTGTTGACTTAAGTACACTAAATTGGCTTTGAATTTTTTTTTTTCTTCCCAGGGACACACGTTCACAATAGTCAATCAGTTTTTCAGTCAATGTGGTTTTCGGTGCAGCTCTTTACATGCACCTGGATTGTTCTCTGAGTTTCACAGGTGAGAAGCAGGGCAAGCGCATCTACCCAAATTCCAGGCCTCCCGTGACCCTTCTCTTGGGCGCAAGTGACTTTGTACATGCAGTTTTTGCTGGCATCTTCTCTACAGCATCTGACTGGCTTTTGGAGGAAAGTGTCTGGACATGGTTATGGCATGTCTCCTTGATACGCTGCTTAAGGTCTTCGATAAATAAAACACCAAGTACTTGATAAAATATAGTTCAGTCATGTTTATTCCCTTCTAGTAGAAGTTAAACAGTTCTTGGTTTCCAGGACTGGGAGGCTAACCCAGAGCTCTGCACATACTACTCCAGGAGAGGTCTACCTCCGAGTTACACCCCCAGCCTTGCGGTGGCTCCTAAAATATTTACAAACTAACTTTGGGGTGATGTAAATCCAAAAGTTTCAAAGCACAAGTTTTAAAATCATACAATTTCCCGATAAAAACAAACCACGGGGAGTAGTGTCTAAAACATCTCCATCAAGGCTGCCCCAAGGAAATATCCTTGCAATAAATACATTTTTTTTTGCTTATGACATTTAAAACAGTTGATTAAGGGAAAGGAACGATGGAAGTCAGCAGAAGTAAGAATATGATTTTTATCTCTTACTTTCTCTGTATGATTGCATTAGCGAGCTACCACATGAAGAGGGTTCTTAAGGCCGCGGTTACTGTAACCTGCTGGGAACGCTCACAGTTAAAGACTGCTGAGCTTGACTTTCAGAGTCCTAATGTCATTTCCTTGCAAAATATGAGGTATATGAGTGGTGTTTTTATAGGTTTATATAATGTATTTGCTTGTAGAAGACTTACAATTTGACTAAACAGGATGTCTGTGGAAAAGGCATGGTCAGGTATGTCCTGCCGCCCCGAATACTAATGTGACTTGGGTAGTGGCACATTATGCCTTTATTTCTGACTGTACAGTGAATTATTTATACCTTCAAGGCAGCTGATTGAACTGCAGCATCAGTCAATTAGCAAATCAAAAATTTATATGATTCCAATTTAGCATGGAGTCCCTCTCTCTCTCTCTCTCACTCTTTTTTTTTTCTCTTCTTAGATTTTCACCCTGACAGTGACAAATTACTCCTCTGCTGGCTGAGATTGGAAATTAAAAGCATTTAGAGTTGCTCATGCATTTATGCTAATGAGAACTTCTGATATGATTTGCATGCAAAAGAGGACAATTTGAAAGCTCATCGGTTTTTCATGCTTCCGCATTTTGATGGAGCAGATTTTTTTTCTGTTTTTCCAATGGAGCAAATTTTTTTTTTCTTCAGGAAACAATACTGAATTCATATTCACAAAAAAACAGTTCTTTTAAGTCAAAAAGTCCTTCTTTTTACCCTCTAGATTCTTGTCAAATCCTGTTCTTGCTCCTTCAGAGATGCAGCTCACACTCATTAGCATTTGGGAGATGTTTATCTAAGGCAGGATCTAGTATCTGCCATGCAAGATTATAGCCCAGCTTCATTTTCAATTCGGCAAGAAAAAAAAATAAAGGACCTGGGGACAGATGAGAAGAGGGACATGTACCCTGATAATCTTCCTCATACTTACACCCAAATTAATCCAATTTAGAGCAAATTTGATTAATTACCAGAGGTCTTAGCTTTCATGGATTTTAGGCAGGGTCTTAGTTTAAGAGTCCTTCAGTGATGTTTGCTTGAAAGAGAACAATATTAAAAATTAATAAAGAAGACTTGAGGAAAAGGCAAAGGAAAAAAGTATGATAGCCAGAAAAGTTGAAAGGTATTTAATTTTTTCTATAAGTGTTCAATTATTGAAGCATTGATGTCAAGCAAAGGGATCTAAAAGTTTGGAACATACATAATTACATGTTGTGTGTGTGTGTCTGTGTGTATTCATAAGTTAGTTTCTATGTTTGGTTTCTTCAAATCTGGTGAAAAGAAAATTGTAATACTATCAAAATGTGGCTGATGCTGTCGGGAGTTTGTTTTGCAAAAATAAATGTGGTTTGTTAATAATGTCACTTGTTATGA
Organism: Alexandromys fortis; assembly: GCF_014885135.2. Classification (NCBI taxonomy): domain Eukaryota; kingdom Metazoa; phylum Chordata; class Mammalia; order Rodentia; family Cricetidae; genus Alexandromys; species Alexandromys fortis. The sequence goes on from NW_026067907.1 coordinate 4,147,293, forward strand.
TCTGAGGGGTTCATTTGTGTGCTGCGAAATTTTTGCACTAACTATGAGAGAAATGTATCTTGCAGCCTAAGCTACTGTTTTGTCAGAGAAGTCAAGAAGTTTCTGTTTTCAGGACACATTATCTTATTTACGTGAAATGTTTTAAGGGTATTCTAAGGGACTGTCTTTTTATGCTAGAGTTTACTTGAACAATGAAAACAACAGATTAATCTGCTTGCATGTGATATTCTAAGCTGCTTTACATTGAAGCAATTCATACAATTTTAGCCTCAAGGGCATTGCCTAGAGTTTGGGGAAATCTATTCGAGTTCCATTTCACTTCATCTGTTAGGCCTGTACTGCTGCAGCGTTTTCCGGCCTCGGGTCTCTTGCCGGGGTCTCTACTTCTGTTCTTCATTATAACTTGACAGACTTTCTAGTGTCCCTGGATTTCCCCAAGTCTGAAGGACTTACATAGCTCAGATAGTTATGTTCAGTCCAAGGTAGTTGACAGTCATAAATGTCTCTTTGTATTTGTTAGTCTATAGTTCATATTTTAGGCTGTACTTCTCTTTATGAGAAAGTTTACTGTAAAGCAGCAGGCTGTATTCCGACAACAGGCGTTTGTTTACTGTATTTCAGGATTGCTTCAAGAGGCCATGTCAAGTGGTTGACCTATAACATCCAGGTTTGAGTAAGCATGCAGTGGGACATTTGCACAATGAAGTCACCAAATGACGCACTTCTCAGAACATGGCCTTGTTGTTGAGGGATGCATGACTCTACTTAGCAAAAGTGGCAGTGCAGAACTCTTCCTTCCTGCCATCTGAAGACACAGTAAGGGGTAAGGATATGCAGCCAGGGAAAGGGTCCTCACCAGACACCGAATAGACCAATACCTTCATCTTTAATTATCAGTGTCCAGAATTGTAAGAAAAAAAAATTTCAGTTGTCTCCCAGGCTCTGGTAATTTGTTATGGCAGCTCAACCAGATTACCATTGCAGGGTTGATATTAAACCCTTAATATCTTAATGTCCTTGGGTTTTACATATGTGGATTTTCTAACCTCAGACAGGAAATATATTTTAAAATTTGCACGTGTGATGGATACATATAAACTTTTGTCATTACTCTCTATATGATGGATATAATAAAAATATATATAATATTTAAAGTGTTGTGGGTTTTATTAGTAATCTATACAGGAATTTACATGTATGGGTCGATATGTATAGGCTATGTGCAGTTATTAGGCCATTTTGTATCAGAAATCTGAGCATAAAAATGTATTAATTGTCTTAGGACTCCTGGAGCCAGCCTTCCATGGATCAAAGGGACAACTATAGACTATGTCTTGGCTTAGATCCTAATATCATTTGTGATCAATGTTATGCTTCATCCAATGGCTGAAAGGAAAGAACAAACCAGAGGAAGATAAAGACTGTTACTACATACAGCTTGGAGACCCCAAGGCTTGAGTGTTTGAGACATGGCCTTGAGAATTCCCTGTAGTGGCCAACTGGCAGTGATATTTTGGGAAAAAAAGAAAGCAAAAACAGTTATATTGGAATTTACTTGGCAGAACTTGTTCATATATGTTCAAAGACAACAATTACCATGTTCTTAGTTGCAAAAAGATATATGTATGTATTTTTTTTTCTGAGAAATAGAATATGTATTTATTATCTAAGAAAATACAGAGATATCTGGTGCAATCACTTTAATCTTGGGCGATTATTTTATTCTTTAATATTAGCATCAAAGCCATCTGAAGCTGCAGTAACTGTGGCGCAGGAGTGGAAACAACTGGGAAGAAGCATGACAGGACTCTAGGGCCATGCTATCGGCGCCCTCAGTGTAGCAATGTGGTGATGTCACACAGGCAGAAATTACCTTTCGGTCCTCTTTCTGCTATAACTGCTTCTTTTGTGCCTTGTGATATTCGGGATCACTACTGTAAATTTGTGTTTCTTATGTATGTCTTAAGCCCTTCCAGTGTGTTAATCAATCTGTTACTAAGGCTTGCATACATAGTTAGTACACGTGGTTCAATGTTCAGAACCGAGGTGTCTTCCAGTCTTAGAAGCAGACGGAATTTCACACATGAGCTTGTGCTGACGAAAGTCTTGCCCAGGGCTTACAGTGTCTGTGTGTAGCAGAGCCACCACTGACATGGCACTTCTGTGCCACTGGCAGCAAAGTGATGGGTTGGTGTCAGAGGGCCAGTCTCTGGGACACCCTTGGATGTAACGTCCTGAGGTATTGCCTATGTTTTCAATTCTGGAAAGGTCTTACCAACCTACTTCTTTGGACAGAAGTCAACATTCTAAGTCTGTCTGCTGTGTGGAAATGCACAGAGCAGCGCTTGCAGAACATATTGTGTTGCCTTTTGGGGTTGCTCCTCTGAGGTGGTTATTAGGAAGAAAAGGTCCAAATTAATGATGCAAAGCAGGTTCTTTGACCCTTGCTTTATCAGCACAGATTTCCACCCTGAATTAAGACAGGCTCCGGTGTCTGCAAGAACACATCTTGCATAGCATCCCTTGCATAGCGAAAGCCCCATCCGTTTCCCATCCTAATAATGGATCCCCTCGCACCAGAGCAGCAGAAGCTCATGTTTACCCCACACCATTATCTGTGTCCAGATGATCCTTCATTCGCTGAAGGCTTTTGAATGCGCACACAATACCATTTCCTCAGAACACGCACTTTCAGGGCACAATTCTTGCTTTGACAAATTGCAATGGCGGTTTTGCCAGATGGAATATCGACTCCCCAAGGAACCGCGGGGACTGCTGAGGACTCTGCCAAGGCAGCAAAACTTGCTCAGCCTGGAAGCGGAGGTGATAGTCAGGAGTCAAACAGAGGTTGTACCAACAGCCCTGTACATTTATAAAACCCCCCTTACAAAAGAGTCCCGAGGCACGGTGCATTTAGACGTTTTAAAATGTCAGTGGTTAAGGACAACAGAGAGCAGGAGCAAACATGACCTTTAGTGTAGCCCTGAATACCGACAAGAGAGGAAGAGGGTGGATGCTTTTTATAGCAAGCCCATTGCACTTGCCACATTGTCTTGAACCTGCCATTGTTCCAAACGTGAAACCCTTCCCATGCCGGGGGAGCTTTGTGTTGCTGTGTGATAGAGGGGGCTGATCCGAATTCAGCTACTGCGGCTAAGTTCTTTGCTACATGAAATAAAATTGCTAGGAGGCAGCTCGTCTCTGTGGAGGCTGAGAATTATGGCTGATCACTTTGTTCTTTTAGCACAAGGCACAGCATAAAAATTCCTTAATCATACTGAATTCCTCTCAAAATTCAGTTTGGTTTTCTATTTTGATTTTTTTTTTCCTGAAGAAAAGGTTTAGATGATCGCTTTCTCCATTCCAACCAACGGGATTGGTTGTTAGTAATGCATATGTGGATATCAGCAAGCTCCCCTCTTTCTGGAACTGAATGTGTTTACATTTTCACCCAGGGCTGGGGAGATGGTTCAGTGGATGAGGTGCAAGCATGGGGACCTGCACTAGAACTCTCTGGACCCTCATAAATGTGGGACAGGTATGGCAGCCAGCCTATCGTTTCAGTTCCTAGGAAGCAGGGAAACGAGGTGCCCTGGACACCCTTTGTGCTGTTGTGGTAGTTTGAATGTATTTGACCCCCATAAACTCATAGGGAGTGACACTCTCAGGAGGAGTGGCCTTGTTGGGGGACGTGCAGTTTTGTGGGAGGAGGCCTGATGATTGAGACACGCCTTTAATTCAGACCTGAGACTGGAAGTCACACCTTTAATTTGGCCACACCTTCTGCTGGAAGTGTGTTACTGTTGGGGGCAGCCTTTTTGGCCTTTGTCTCCAGCTACATGCAGTGTGACAGTCAGTTGATTTCCTGTTGCCTGCAAGATGTAGCAGTCTCTGCTCCAGCACCACCTCTGCCTGCATGCGCCATGCTCCCCACCATGACGAACTGAACCTCTGAACTGTAAGCGAGCCACTACAATGCAATGTTTCCTTCATGAAAGCTGCAGGGGTCACGGTGTCTCTTCACAGCAATCGGGGCCCTAACTAAGAAAGCTGTCTGTACCAGTTAGGTCGGTGAGATCTGGGCTCAGGTGAGAGATTCCGCTTCAGCAGGTGAGATGCGGAGTTGAGTGAGGGAGGAAGATTTCGAATGTTAATTTCTGGCCTGCACACACATGTGCACACAAGGACATGTATATCTGCCCACACACTTATGAATACACATGCATGCCTACCAAACACATAAAATATTCATCTGTCTTTTGTAGGAACAAGAGTACAGGATAGAACAGTGTTATGACAATTCTAACCTTTCAGATTTACAGATTCCAAAATTTCAGCATCATGATCTACTTTAAGATTTTAAAGAAAATTATTCTAATACCCCCATTTGACCCATAAGTTTTGCCATATATTGGATAAAATCTATAATTTCCCATCGTGGTGGCTTGAGTAAGCTTTCTTTGGTAAGTCTCTGGTGTTTTAATGCTAGGTGTCCTGCTGGTGGCTCTTTGGGAAGAAGCAGTTGTGACCTTGTGGCCTTGCTGAGGGATGTACATCATGGGAAGCTGACTGTGAGGTTTCAAGAGGCTCATGTCACTTTGAGCTAGTTCTTTCTGCTTCCTGTTCGGTGTTCCAAACATGAGCTCTCTCTCGGTTGCTGTTCTAGCTGCCTGGTGCCCCTACTGCACCGCTATGAGCTCTGTAGATCATGGATGGTTTCCTGGTGTAGCTTTCTGATAGCATAAAGACTCAGGAAAGAATTGATAAATGGTGTGTTGGTCAGCAGACAGTTCCAAGTAAGTTATTCATTGTTTCATATGATCAGTCTCTTCACAGATCTTAGCATCCTCCTATTTTGGGGATTGTGATAGATGAAAGAACTCAGATCTGCTTTCTGGGTGATTTCATCCTTAGCTTCCACATTTTATTTTCAGGGATTTTCTTTGATTCATGTTTGTGATTCATTATTGGATCTCTAGAATTATGAAAGTAGATTCATTTTATTTCTAAATATAAATCAGAACAGCACTAATAGACAGTACTTTCCAAATTGCTCCAAATCCATCCTCATCTGACTCTTGAAACATGAACTTTCTTTTAATGGGTACAGATATTCAAATCCTACCACGAAATATGCAGAATGTAGCAATGGGGGAGATAAGCTGAACTATCCATCTCAGGTCTTGATATGTCACTTATGATCATCTTCGTGGCTAAAGACTGAAATGACCAGAAGTCTATACTTTTCTTTACTTGGCTGGGAAACCTCAGGGCTTCTACGTGGCAGGGCAGTGGACTTTCCGTGGGTTCAATGAAGAAACTCAGACAGAATAGATCCTAGCTAAATTGTATGTGCTCGTGGGTGTAGGGGCAGCCCAGGAGAGAAAGCCGAAACTTCCTCAGGTATCAGTCTATTTCTGTCACCTATTGTGTGTTAATTCATCAAAGCAAGTCAAACAGCTAAACCCCAAATCATGGGGATAGGAAACAGTGCTGCCTCCTCTGACCATGTCCAATGCATGACGGCATGGTATCTATCAGTTGTTCATTTCCCCCCTCAGTTTGACACAAGCTCTATCACTTGGGAGGAAGATCCTCAGCTGAGAGAATATTTCTGTTAGAATGCCTGTGGGAACATTTTCTTGAACAGTGATGGATGTGGAAGGGCCCAGTTCACTGTGGGATGGGCCACCCCTGGGCAGATGGGCGTGGGCTGTCTATGAAAGCAGGCTGAGTGAGCCATGGAGAATGTCAGTAAACAACATTCTTCCATGGTCTCTGCTTCAGTTCCTGCCTCCCGGTTCCTTCCTTGAGTTCCTCCCTTGATTTCGCTTCATGGTGGGCTACAAGCCTTGCATTCTACAATTTCTTTTGGTCAACTTTTATCACATCTGGAGGAAGTAAATACACCAGGGCAAGAGAAGGGCAGTAGCGAAAGATGACCCTGTTTCTGCTTAAACTGGCCCCAAGGAATTGCGTTAAGTAAATTTATGTCTGCCATGAACTTGAATGAGGAAGTGATATTATCACTTTACAAAGAAATGGAACAGGGAGACTTAGTCACTGGCTGAACATCTCACAGCTAATGAATGGCAGAGTTTGAATACACAGGAAGTAGCTGGCTCACAGGGGAGGGCAGGAGAATCCCTGCAAGCTCATGGGTTACCCAGTCTGTGTGCACAGTTGGGACCAAATGAGGAAGATGTATGTTCACACACATGAGCACACACATGAGCACACACACACACACACACACACACACGGGGCACACAAATACACACACACACACACACAGTTTAGAGAAGAAGCCAGGAGAAGACAGCAGTGTTCATATCTGGGAGTACTCTCTGGGAAATACTTGCATGGGTGGGGCGATTCACAAAGGAGCTGGGTGTGGTAGCTCATGTCTAAGTCCAACTGTTGTGAGCCTGAGATGGGAGAATTTCTGTCTCAATGCACCCTAGCAAAACAAAAACAATAAACAAACCAAACAAAACCCCAGAGAGAAATACAAGAACTCAGAGAAGAGACAAATGATGAGAAAATTGAGAAATCTGAAATAATATCTTGGTATAAATTAAGAATAATAATAATGCCAATGTTGATGAGGATAAAACTGATGGGGGAGAGTCTTCTGTTTTGTGTTAATTTCATTGGTTAAATAAAGAAACTGCCTTGGCCCTTAAATAGGAGAGATAATTAGGTAGGCAGAGTAGACAGAACAGAATGCTGGGAGAAAGAAGCCAAGTCAGGAGTTGCCATGATTCTCCCACTCCAGACAGACACAGGTTAAGATCTTTCCTGGTAAGCCAGCTCGTGGTACCACACAGAATATTAGAAATGGGTTAGATCAATATGTAAGAGCTAGCTAATAAGAGGCTGGAACTAATGGGCCAGGCAGTGTTTGAAAGAATACAGTTTCCATGTAATTATTTCGGGTAAAGCTAGCCGTGTAGGTGGCCGGGTGCTGGGGACATAGCCCTGTCGCTCCTATTACAACATGAAACAGTGGGCTGGGCATGTGGCTGGGATATGGAGCACTTGCCTAACATTCAAGGCCCCAATTTCCATTCCCAGCACACCCCAAACTACAAAGAACAAACTAACAAACAAAAAGCCCAAACAGAATCACAGGAATTAAGTCACCCAAGACAAACATACTGGTGGTAGAGGAGGCAGGAGGCCAGAGACCGCACCTCTGATCAGGGTAAGTCAACAACTTGCAAAGGCATTTTAAACTGATGGGAGGGAAATTCTAAACATGGATTAAGTGAGAGGCGTACAACACTGTCTTAGAGTTTCTATTGCTGCAAAGAGACACCACGATTATAGCAACTCTTATAACAGAAACCATTTAATTAAGGCTGGCTTACAGTTCAGAGGTTTTATTCTTTATTTTCATGGCAGGAAGTATGGCAGCATGCAGGTAATCATGGTGCTGGAGAGGTAACTGAGAATTTTACATCCAGATAGGCAGGCAACAGGAAGAGAGTAACACTAGCTTGAGCCTTTAAAGCCCCAAAGCCAACCCCCAAGGACGTACTTCCTCCAAGGCCACGCCTACTCCAGCAAGGCCACACCTCCTCATGTCACTCCAGAAGCATTCAAATATGAGTCTATGCTGGGCATTTTTATTCAAACTACCACCAACACCTACAGACTTTGATTCTGAGAAAGATAAACAAACAACAATGGAAAAATACTTCAAGGTAAACCGAGTCATTCTTTTTTTTTTTTTTTTTTGTTTTTCGAGACAGGGTTTCTCTGTGGTTTTGGAGCCTGTCCTGGAACTAGCTCTGTAGACCAGGCTGGTCTTGAACTCTCAGAGATCTGCCTGCCTCTGCCTCCCAAGTGCTGGGATTAAAGGTGTGCGCTACCACTGCCAGGGTCATATTTTTAAAGGCAAGAGAATATTATGTTTTCAATTCATTAATTATTTAAGAGACACATGTGGGGGTGTGTGTATGTGTGTGTGATTATTTTAAATATACACGCTAGACAAAAGAAAGAACTCTTGACTATTGAACACTAAACTGATGCTTTAGAATCCCAGGTCTTTAAAGAATTAAAGAGGAACCTCTGACAACCAGGCTCTCAGAGGAAGAATCATCCACTTGAGATTTTTCCACAGTAATATACATCCAAGGCATGTACACAGCAGCATGGGGGAAGGATTACTAACCTACTAACCAGAGCACAGGTGACTCCAAGGCAGCAGAATCACCAAAAAGTCTTCCCAAGCACGCATGGGTGAATAATCACGAAGATGGAACCCTGGATCTCTCCGTCCCATACACAGGATTTGTACAGGAACTTCTTTACAAATGTTACTGCTTACATGACCTTGTGAACCTTGTAAATCTCTGAACTTCCTAAATTTTGTTCATCTGTGAAGTAAGTACCTTCTTTAGTCTTAGGACCTCCATCCTACCTCTGGAATGGACTGTTTCAATCTAGGGGAAGTAGCTACGCCAGAAGGATGCAATGGTTTATATCTCTGGGATGCAGGAGTTGTCTTGTTCTTGACCCACACCTCTTTCAATTAAGTTGCTTTTATATCCATACTTGAATCTCTTTTTTTTTGAAGTCTTTGTCTTTCTGATTAGATTTGCCAGAGTTGGCTTAATGCTTTGTACTTTTAAGTTTTAAAACAAAGCTTATAGTTTTATTGGAAAAAATCCACTATTGCCATTATTTCTCTTCTGACATAATTGTTTACTACTTTTATTATTATTTTGTCCCTTTGAATTTGTTATTTTTCATTTTCCATCATCTTGACTTGAATGTTTATTTCATTTATAACCAGTCAGTTTAATTGTAAGGCAATTTAATATGCATTAAGGGTTCACTTTTCTCTGAACAATGCTTTGTCAATATCCCATAGATTTTGAAAAACAAGATTTTTTCATTGTCATTTATTTCCAAGTTATTAATAACACCATTTTTCTTTTTCTGTAAACTCAAAATTTTTGAGATGTCTATTTATATAGAAAAATGCAGAAATTTTTCATATAGGCAATTTTCACAAAAAAAGCTAAACAGCTAATCTAAGATTAACCTAAGACCAAGTATGAAATTTTGCCCTTTTAAAGAAATGAAACAATAGACACAGCTAAAAATCACCCATGCCACGCTTTCCTCTGTTGCTACAGGAGGCGCTCTCATGCCCCTCCATGCAATCATTCAGCTGTGAATCCCCAAATGGAGTGAATAGTGCTCTTTGTCTTGAATTCCCAGCATTGTCTTAAAGCACATTGGTACATTTTTACCCAATTCTAATATTTTGAGATTTGTTGCATATTTTGATATTCACAGATCTGTTTTGCTATTGAATCTATAATGTACTCAATTATATGAGTTGCAGCAATAAAACTGCATTCTTAGGATCTAAGATAAGTCATTTCTGAATTAGCTATAATCAATTGCACAATAATGGACATCCTTTTATATTTTCAATTGATACACCGCCTTTCTCTAAAGTTTGGGTTTGGAATTAAATCTCCTATAATAAACAAGTTCTAATTAAACCGTATTGGATATTGACTCCTTTTTTGAGACAGGTTCTCAGACAGCCTAAGCTAGTCTTGAACTTACTGGGTAGCTAAAGTTGGCTTTGAACTCCTGATACCTTCTATGTTTCCATTTCCAGAAAGCTGGAATTATTATGCCATCTTCTTTGTGTGTTTGTGCGTAGCATGTATTTGCTCACAGGGGCTTGGGGGTTATGAATTAGGCAGGTGTGATTGGGCAGCTAGCCCCGTGGATCAGCACTTCTTCACCCCCAGATCTTGGAATAAACTGGTGATGTAACTGCCACATCTGGCTTTCAAGTGGGTACTAGGATTTGAGCTCAGGCCCTTAGGTTTGCATGGCACACAATTTACCAGCTAAAGTACCTCCCTAGCCCCTCTCTACTCTTTTATTTTATTTTTGAAGCAGGGTCTTGTGTAGGCAAGACTGATCTTGAATTCAACATGTAGCTGAGAATGACTGTAACGTCCTTGCCTTCCTGTCTTTCCTATGCTGGACTGAGATTACAGGCATCCACTGCTATGTCGGGATTTTTTTGTTGTTAATTTTCTTTTAAAAATATTTACTAGTTTGCATTCCCACCACCAATTCCCATTGTCTCTCCCTGGCATTTGGTAGTCAGTCTAAATTTTGCTAACATATTTTTAATATTTACCCTGGTCCCTTGTTCTATGAGCTGATTATTAATATATTTTTCTAATTTTCCTATGGAATCTGCATTTTTCTTATGGAATTTCAATGTTCTTTGTATCCTTTATATTTAGGCACAGTCATATTGGCTACAAATATTTTTTTTCATAGATGATTTTCTTTTTACTGGTGAGATACTACAAATTCTGAAATTTCATTTTATGGACCTCCTACTTACTGAAATTTTATTCCTTAGGGAAAATATAGAAATGTAGTAAAATATTCATTTTTTCTTTACCATCTCATTTAAGCAATCACTTCTCACTCAAATACTGTAGTTATGACGTATGACATAAGTAGGGGTCACCATTTGTCTTCGTGTATGAAGGACTCACTGTCACATCTTAGAGAGTTGATGCTATGGTGTCACATTATTTGTGTTTGGCTCTGCTTCTGTGCTGTTGTCTGTATTTGACAAGTGCTGGTGCACCTTTGTTCATCCTCCACCCAGCTCTATTCCTGTGGATGTTGGGGGGGTCCACTTCTTTCCTTCTTGATCCTTGTTCTGGAATACACTTAGCCTTTTCTTCTTTCATGTGAGTTTTGGGATCAGCTTCTCAACACTCAAGAGTAACTTTCCAAAAGAACGACTTCAACACATAGCATATTGAACCAGGGTTCTACCTCCCTCTGGGAGGAAGAAACCTTCTATCTTAAAGTGAATATTTTACAAAGACCCACTAACTAATTAGAATGTCTATGATATTTGGAGGTTTGACTGTTACATGTCCAGAAGCTAGTTAAAATTTGTCTTTAAGTATTCGGATGAATGAATAGACCTCTAGCTTCTGAGAACTGTGAGCTTTCGCTGTTACACTGACACATACATACACATGGCCCTGGGCTTCAGATATTAAGCAGCCAAGCTTCCTACAAGAGCCCCAAACTCCTTCATAAAATTACATGACGAAGTGAGAGAATCCGAAAAATATGGGGCAGGACTTGGATGTTTCATAACTAACACACATCGTTGCTTCTCAGAGGCAGAGGAAGTTCAAAGGAATCTACAAGGCTGCTTTCATGTTCCCTTCTTCCCAATTTAAAGCAAAATTCCTCTGTTTTTATACTGTTGACTCAGGCTTTATTGATATTCTCTTTGATGCTGTGGTATTTCACTACAGCATCTCTACAAAGTGATGGACTATGTTCACATAAGTGCTGCATGAGTAGCTAGGAGATGAAGGGAAGGTGATATTCCCCCATCTGAACTGATTTCCACACATACTCTCAACATCTGCCCCAGTCCCATGCACATTCATATCAGAGGTTTAAATATTCCATTATGAATATTAGTGAATATATTTTCAGGGAATATTTGCCAGTTTACTCAGTATTTCCTTTTAGATTATCAATTCCTGGAAGGCCCAAAATCCATACTTACCATCATATATAAGCCCACATGATACCTATTTGGTGTTATGTATGGAGTAAGTTCTGACTGTCACTTAATGTTCAAAGTCCACTGTCAGTGGAGAAGGTCTTAGCGTTTTGTAAAACATCAGGTATCAGTGGCTTCGTATCTCATTCTAACCCCTTATTGGTTTTACATCAAGCAACAGCCAAAAATAGAGAACCGGAGTGAGCTCATTGCTGACCTTGCAAAGATGCAATAAAAATGTTAAAAAGCAAAATTTCTAAGGACTGCCATGTCTTTAAATGTATGTGTATGGAATTGCAGTATTCTGATTTCTATCCAATATTGCTATAGAGCGGTGGCTCTCAGGTTTCCTAATGCTGCATCCTTTAATACAGTTCTTCATGCTGTGGATGACCCCCCCCCCAGCCATTGTTGCATTGCAACTTCATAACTGTAATTTTGCTACTGTTATGAATCGTGATGTAAATATCCAATCTACGCACCCTTTGGGGGTCGTGATTCACAGATTGAGAAAAACTGTTTAGTGTTTGTGTTAACACACTCCTTTATTTTATTTTCTAAGGTACTATTTTGGGACTTCTGAATAAAAGGTATAGACAAGATCAAATGGAAAGACAGGATGAATCTCAAAGTTATTTTAAGAAAGCCTACAATGCATAGCAGCTGCGTTTGAAATGGTCAAAGGACAGAGTAGAGGTGGAAGCGAAATTCTCACCTTGTATGGTATGTGTGGGTCTATCCGTGAGGAGCCCAGAGGCAAAATGACAACAAGCAGGAAGTGTGCAGTGCTTGGAAACTGGTCAACAATTTCTTCTCAAATACCAAATTGGTTATTCTCCTTTTAAATTGAGCTTACTTTTAAGTTTCTGTAAAGTAAAATTTGTTCTTCAGGGTGTGGCTCACCTAGACTTCAATATATGCCAACAGATTTCTATAGTCTCTTGTCTAAATAAAGTTAGCAATGAATGAACACGAACACACACAAACATACACAGATGCACACACACACACACACACACACACACACACACACACACCATTATCACCACCACCAAATACCATCGCATTTCCCAGCTTCCACACACAGAGAATCTATTGAATAGAGTACAATTGTGACCTTGTTAACATTCCAGAGATCTCCAAGGGCATTGTCAGATTGCCCCACCCCAGAGACTTTCCCTATTGTCCCAAGGACAGAAATTTATATGCCTGCAGTGCGGCTGTGCACCCCAGCCTCATTTAAATGATTGTTTTGATGACTTGCTCTTCAAATTGTGGTGGGAACTCCTTGTTGTGGGGATTTGTGCCACTGAGATAAATTTTAGTGAGTTAAAATTCTCTACCTTTTTGCTTGGCTCCCTTATAAACAGAATATGCTACCCGTTCTGCAGAAGGGCTATTTCCAAAATCTGTCAGAGAGCTTTGAAGGATACTAGACAGAAAGTTTGCAGCACGTCATCACTGTTTATATCAGCCTGCATAGACAGAACCAAAACTATGACACGTTTGTCAGAAATTCCTCAGTTGAACTATTTTCAAATCAATAATATGAGGACTTCTTATATCAATTAGTATAAAACCTCACATTTTAGCAAAGAAAAGCATGTTGCTAGTTCAATATATACTAAATAATTTTGAATATGATATTTCTTTAGTGCTATTGTAGGTATCTAGGGAGAAGAAACGCACAATTTGTCTTTTATCTTCTAAATAATTCATTTTTAAATTATGGCTTATTCATGCAAAGGGTGGGAATCCCTAATCTTCTCATATTCATAGACTTAGTTGGGTCCTCTGTGATAAGAGGTTTCTCCCTGGCCATCCAAACCCTCTAGAAATAGGAGAGCTCAGCCATGGCTACACCTTCCACGGCTTTGGCATAGGGAACTTCCTTTGGTTTTCCTAGGAAAAGAACTTGACTGTATCACACTTGAACCACACTACCAGCAATTTCCACGTACGAGGCATGAAGTTCTTTTCTCTGTATCGAGAAGGGAGATGCCTGGAGTCTGGATTCAGCAGGTGTTAGTTATCTAGATTGGAGACAGATTTGCGTGGAGTTCCATGTGCAAGTCAACCCCTTTTCATCCAGTTCTAATGAGCTCCTCTTGTACTGGTAAACTTAGACCTCCAAAGCTCTCGGGTTTGTCCCTGTGCTCTGTTTGTTCAAGGCAGGAAGTAAACTGAATTCAGGTTAGCTCTCCTCTAAACACAAGTGAAAGGGAGGGGCAGCCCCTGCTAATCCTGGTAAAGGGACTAGGGGATTCTGTGCTTGGAAGTGCTATTGTGTCAGGAGCCATCTCAGAGACGGCTCTGGGAGCACATTTAACCAATCTTTTATCACCTCTTCTATGAATGGGATTGGGGCTGTGTGTTTGAATGAGATTTTGATTGTAAGATCTCTTGAGGGGCAATATGGTTATATTATACTTTTTTTATGCAGCAATAAGTGGTAAATGTTATACAAAATAATGGGACACATGATTAATAGCTCATAAATGTCCACTTGGCACAGGAAGGTTCTTTGCAGGGAAGTATCTATTTTCCACTGAGAATTGAGTTTGTAGTAGGCATCCCTCAACACAGCCAGGAGACTATACTATTCAAAAGGCATGGTCATGAGCCATTGAGGTATAGGCAACTAGAAGTCCATGATGGATTTATTCTGATTTGTTGGAGATTTTATCTTTTCCCATGAAAAAATGTCTATCGGTGTGTAAGGGTGGTGGGGGTGCACTTTGAACTTTAGGGCTTTCTGAATCGCAAAGGGATTGTGTAAATAGTCCCTGATAAATGGTTGGCAGCAAGAGGTCAGCTTTTTTACAGCTCTCATAGGATTGGTCAGCAAGTGCGAAGATTCTGCACACATGTTCTCAGATATCAAGCTAAGGCCACCTTTTCTGGTGGAGGGACATTTATAAAGCAAGTGAGTCCTTGTCCACTGAAAATAAATAGGACAAAGTAATAACCAGGTCACTGTAGACTTGGTTGCTCTGGTGAAAAAAAATCTGACAAAATCAATGTAAAAAAGGGTTTATATTGGCTCCTTGTTTGGGAATCCAGTCTATTATGTCAATTAAGTATGTCTGCGGGAGTATGAAGTAGCTTGTCATATTGTGTGCACACCCAGAATAAGAAGGGGGAAGAGAGAGAAATACACTGATCCTTTATTTCTTTCTCCTTTTTATTCTATTGAGGACCCCAGCTTACAGGCTGTTGCTGTCCTCATTTAGGGTAGTTCTTCCTTCCTCTGTTGAACTTCCATGAAACACCCTTACAGATACACTTAGTGAGAACCCAGTCAAGTAGACAGTTGGCTATGTTCTAAATTTTTGAATAGATGACTAGGATTAGGGCTTGGACTTGGCATGTCATGGTGAGATTGCAGCCCTAGGCAAGAGGCAACAATCCTCAGTTCTATTTCCTTTTAAATGAACATGTATTGACTCCATTAAAGCCTTTCAAAATCCAGCTTCGATACACAAATCATGCTCATAGGGATGAGGCAATTTCTTAACCACAGAAGTAAATGTGCAGGGGCACCACGTTACCTTTGACTCTATATAATGCAGGAAGTTAGAAAAAATAGCAATCTACGTACATGAGGGCTGAATACTGGATATGCTATCAGAGGCAAGAAAAAGCCTTCTCTCTCAGAAGCTCTCTTAGAGGACTGGTGTAAATCTTGAAGATGCTTCTAAATTTGTCCCCTTCATTCAATCCAATTAGATGATTAGGTAGCCACTCCTTCATCTGAAAATGTGGATTTTAGTTGACTTGCATGATTTCAACCCAAAGTAAAAGCTATTGAAGGGTAGCAGAAGTTGCCCTTAGTAAACTGCCTACCTAAGCAAATGATAAAGGACCAAGAAAAAGGTTTAAAGATCTGAGGTACCTTTTCTATATAAAATAACCTACTGGAATATACATGCCAATGTCCATGATTAGATGATTCCATCTGAAATCAAAAGCCAAAGTGACTGAGACAGCAAGTTAGTAAACCATAGGAAGATCAATGTGGGTTGAAGGTTACGACTTGATGGTAGAAGATCAGCAAACATGGATGGAGATAACAGACCAACAAAGAGCAACATATGAATACCAGCTCAAGAACCACAGGCCCAAGTTAAATATGTTGAAGAAACTACTCTGGGTTGACTTCACAGCATGCCTTTGCCCTATGCATGCAAGGAAAAGTACATTTATTTAAACATTTTTAATGGAAAAATAGTTGACGACATTGAATAATGCAGGATTATTGGTTAGGTGCATTAGTTAATGAGAGAAACAAAACCAATGTTTTTATCTATAAGTATATGTAATATAATGACTTACGTATAAATCTATGTAACATATATTGGTTCAGTAAATTTCGGGACAAGCAGAATCTAAAACCAGATAGAAAGAAAGTCTGTCACGTGCTGCATTTCAGTAATCTCTGGGGATGTGTGCACCACGGTGATCCCATAAGATTATAATGTAGTATAAGGCAGAACAATTCTTCCTGCCTGGTTAGTCATAGTCATCCTCAGTCTGAAGCACAATGCACTCCTCACATGTGTGAGGACAGTAGTATAAACAAGCCTATAGTATTGGTAGTTGCCTCTAAAATTATGTACACTATGTAGACTTGATAATGAAAATCAATGGTATTATTACGATATTTTTGTCACTATGCAAGCTTGCTCTTTTGCTTATTAAAAGAATGTTTATTGTATGAACGCTTTTTTATAAACACATGTCAGGCTATGTTACTTCTGCAGTAATCTCACGCATCCTGTGTTTATATCTCTATTACATCAAGAGGCCACGTGAAGATTGACCTATACCATATAGGTTTGTAAAATACTTTATGATGTTTATATAACAACAAGATCACCTAGTGACTCATTTCTCAGGACATATCCCTGTTGTTAGGCAATAAGAGAGAGAGTGGGGGATTTGGTCACTCATGGGATTATGGGCACTGTCAAAACCAAAGTATGTCGAAGAGCAGCAGGCAAGGAAGATTTGATGCTGCAGTCAAGCCCTTCGCTGAGAAACCTCGACTTTTGCTCTTATCCTTCAATTGATTGAATAATGCCCATTCGTGTTATCTAACACAGTGTGCTTCATCTAAAGTCCACTGATTGATAAATTGATTACACATTTAAAACACCTTTCAGAAACATCTATACTGGGTTTTAGGAAAATATCTGAAGATAACGGCCTAGTCAAGTTGATGCATAAAACTAAGCAATGTTATAAGCCTCTAGAGATGCCCTGGAAGCTGCGTTTCGAGAGACAATCTTGTTGATTTGAATCCTTCATCTCACCACCCTAAGTCTGAGTTTGTCAACCACCCAAGAGGTGTTTTTCTTTCGAGACTGACAGTTAAGTAGGATGTCAGCTCATGAACTTGAAGGATATTTGTCATGCCTGTAAAAATACTTACCGTTGGTATGGCCATTGCATGCTCTCTAGACAGACACATTTACCTAACAGTCAGGGTGAAATCAAACAGTTGCTAAATGAAGAATTTGAGGCCAGTGACTGGACAGTTGTAGTGTGTGATCACCTGAAGTTAAGACAGGCTAATACACTCATGCCCACAGAGGAAACCTTCTGCCAGTATGTTGGAACAAGGCTGGTGTTTACCTTTGGCCATCACTGCTTTCCTGGCAAGGACTCAAATCTATCAAAAACCCTCCTGTTCTACACACTTATTGTAGATACTTACCTTTTGACTGACACTTTCTTGTATGCTGATACATGTAAACTTTGCAGGTTTGGTACTCTTTCTCCTGCTCTAAGGCAATTCTACCTATTTTTCCTGGTGCATTTTTCATCATCAAGGACCAAGATTATTCCCTAATTATTATGCTTTTCACAATGAGAGTACTTATCATGATACCTTAACATTTACCAAACAACAGAGAAATTGATGAATGAATAACATATTTCCAAGGCAGACCCAAGAAGAAGAGGGTGTGTACTAGTAGTGCTGGATAGGTATAGGCTCAGATCTTTGGGGCAAACTCCATCTATAAAATGGAAATTATGAGGCTAACACCCAAGGTTGTTTTAGGAATTAAGATAACACAGATCAATCAATTGACAAATGCGTGCTGGGATAGGGATGGTAATTGACAACTACAGTTTTCTGCATTTGTTTTTGCTTCCACTTCTTGTACATAATCAAGTACAGAGAATGAGGGACATGTTCGATTTCCAGTTCAGGTTTTGATTGAAGACACTTGGTTCAGGGGCAATGAATGCTAAGCAAGTCCATGTCTGAAATAAGTCCCACTGAAGAAGGCTGTGGCAGTTGGTCAACAGGAAAGATGTCCTCACATTAGCTCTTCCAGTGGAATACATGATGGTGTAAGCAACTGTTTCCTGTGTTTGCTGTAGTCTTTGCTTTATATGTCTGAGGCAGTGAATGAGCAATAAGGCTCCTGGAAGATGAATATACATTTATGAGTAACTTCTATGAGTGAGAGGCTATGATGAGACTGAGGTGTCTGACGGCTTGGCTTGTGCACTGAGGTAGGCATGTTCTAGCTGTATCGCCTTTGCCATCTGACTGACTAGATGGTTACAAACTCTAGTTTCCTCATATTAATAACTAACTTCAGGGATGTTACTTTAGTTAAATAAGCTCTTTCTGAGCTGCTATTCAAATGTTTGACATTTAAATATTCAAGTGTCAGTTATTACGATAACTAACTAACTTTGCAATTGAAAAACATTATGAATAATATTCTTTATATTTTTTCAATTCCTGTCATTCGGGATCAAAAGTTCTCATGAGACTTAGCTAATAATGTGGTAAAACTTATGAAATATAAATATGCACAATATGTAATATGAAATATAGACAGTATATTTTAAAATGTATTAAAATATACCAGGTCATGCTAAGTTTCTCCAGTTTGAATTGTGTTATAATATTTCTCATTTCAAAATGGAAATATTCTTGTAGAAGTTTAAAAGTTGTATATTCCTTTTTTGTGTGGAGATAATCGTTACCTAAGGAATCATAAAGAGTAAAATTTACTACAGACAAAGGGAAAAAGAATCATCTGAGAGATCGGCATCTGTACTTGGCCTGGATGCTATAATCTTGGTTTTAACCAGAAGACACAGTAGGGTTATTATGACCAACCAATCTTTCTAGTCTAAGTCTGTTCAACAGCGCAGTGGCTAGGGTCTGAATCCCTTCTGCCCAGGCATCGTAGCACTGGTGCGGTTTTCAGAACAGACCTGAAAGAAATAAGACAGTGAGAAAATTAAGTAAAGTCTGGAATAAGGGGTTGGGAGCTGAAGAAAGAGCAAGGAGGGACCTTGAGGTGTGACGGAGCTCAGGATGCTATGGAGAAAGGGTGAACCTGTAGGACATAACAGAGGCAGCCAAGAACACGACAACAGGCAGAGGATGTAGGTGGAGAGATGAAGATGTGGATTTTGCAGCTTCAAGTCTTTATGATCATGTTCCCCTCCTTACCCAGAATTTCCTCCTGTCTCAGTAAGCTTTTGTGAGGATTTTAATACAAAGCAACATCCCCAGGGTCCTCTGTGTTTGGACATTTGGTACCCAGCAGCAGCGACTCTGTTGAGAAACTGGAATCCATAGGCGGTACAGGCTTGCTTTAGGAAGTGGCCACTGCGGGTTGACATTGAGGTTTATAGTCCTTCCCTGATCTCTGTCCAGTCTTGCGTCCTTAACTGCCCAGATGTGAGGAGGCTGGTTCCTGTTCTTGCTAGCCACTTCCGCCACAAGCTTTCCCTGCCGTAGCTGACTGTACCCTTGAACCACGGTCTTAAATATAAGAGTCCTCCTCTAGGTCTTCGGTCACAGTTATGAGAAGAATCAAAAATGATCTCAAAATACTGTGCATTCTTTAGAAAGGCACAGGAATTGGTCTCTATTGTGCCTTCTTAAGCTGTCACAGTATACAGTGGTGGCCATGTGACCTTGGGCTCTGACAGATCACAGGGTTGGGAATGTGATTGTTATTCCATTTCATGCCACAGTTAGGGCTTTTTATTTGCATCTAGAAGATAGCAGCTTCTCCACTATTTGGAAGGATAATATTGTCTTGAAGGCTAAAGCTTACTTGTAAGTGTCCAATGGTCTGAAGGGGAAGAGGAACAGGTAGAAGCCAATTTTCTGTTCAAGGTGAGATTTTCTCTCTGTCTTGCAGTCCTTGGAGCCTCTTTCTCTCTTCACTGCTGATAGTAACCAGTCCAAGAACAAAGACTGCATTGAAATCTTTCTCCTTCTTCCCTCCCCTTCCCTTGCTATTTCCTGGAGCAAATCCTGCCAGATCTTCGCTGAAATATTTTGACCTGTAGAGTGGGCCTTGAGTCCTCTTTCTCTTCTGGAGTTACTGTAGTAGCTTTGTCTTAAAAAGAGCAGACCTGAAGGCCAGGTAGTTTAAGTCCCCAACTACCTCCCCTGGGGCATGCTGCAAGATTAAGTGGGGGGTTTCATGTGTTCTTATTAATACTCCTGTGGAGTACTGAGGCCTTTTAGTGTGTAAGTGCCTCCTCTTCCCAGTTTCAAAGCCCTTTGAGGGACTGGAGAGATGTCTCAGCAGTTAAATAGTGTTCTACTTTCAGAGGATCTGAGTTCAGTCCTCAGCACCCACTTTGGGCAGTTTACAGCTTCAGAAAACCTGAAGCCTCCACCTCTGGGCACCTGCACTCATATGCACATGCGCGCGTGTACGGACACACACACACATACACACACACACTCATATATATATAATTGAAAACAAACTAAATCTTTAAAAGTTCTTTTCATACTGGAATTACTCATAACCCTTAAGATTCCATAAACATAATTTTTCTAACAATGGGGTATTCTTATTGAAAGAAATACACATAATGCATGCTTTTGTGGTGAAAGAGAAATTATGAAGACAATCACTATGTTGTAATAAGATTATCTAAGACCTACTCATCCACAGTTTAATATTGTTATATTTTAGATAAGACCTTTCCATATTTTTCTATGTATTCTAACATATATAAACACATACACACATATGTATAGAGAGACACAGAGAGAGGAAAGATATTTTTATTTTATCTTGTGTGTATGCATATGTAGGTCAGAAGTCAGCCTAAGGTATCACCTGCAGGATGTTGTTCACTTTAGTTTTTGAGGCAGGGTCTCTCACTGGCCTAGAATGCACTCGGCTAGGCTGGTTGGCTAGTGAGCCCCATGGGGATCAACCTGTCTCCACATCCCTAGTGTAGAGATCACAAGGCCATGCCATGACACTTGGATTTTGTACTTTGGTTCTGGGACTCAAACTCAAGGCTTCACGCTTACACAGGAAGTATTTTATCATCAGACAATCTCCACATTCCTGGAAGATTATTTTTTAAACTGTCTTATTGTAAAAACAGTTTGGTATTTGACTTTTAAAATATGTCATTAGACTTTCTCGTTGCTTTATTCTACAAAGTCATGACTTTTACATTTTATTCAATATTCCATCACATTGCTAGATCATAATTTATTTAATCCTTTCCACATTATTGGACTTTAAAAATTGTATTCAATATTCTGCACTTTAAATGTTGTAAGAGCATTATATATCATAAATAATACTGCAATAAACATTCTTGCTCATATGAAGCAAATGAATAAAATCACAGAAATATATAGTCTTTGCAAAGCATGCAGTTTATTTTCTTATGAATAGTAGAAGATAACATTATACATTGTTTTCACCAATTGCAGGCAGCTTAGTTAAAACCCAAACTTTATTTCATATCTGAAAATGCTACCTTATGGTTTATTTGAATTTGTGCTTTAGAAAGGCAGTAAAAATTAAATTTTCCTATCTTTCTCTAATAGGATTTGGAATTACTGTTAATGAGTTTTGTAGTTCAGTGTGGTAAAGATACCAGCAAACTACCATTCCCAACACAGATATTTCTATTTTTTATTATCTTTGCTACACCTTAAAACAGCAAATCTTTTGCATACATGTATATGGGGCTGGAGAGATGGTTCAGCAGTTAAGAGCACTGCCTGCTCTCCTACAGGTCCTGAGTTCAATTCCGAGCAACCACATGTTGGTTCACAACCATCTGTAATCAGATCTGGATTACAGATCCATCTTAAGGAAGATACCTGGTTAGTCGTCCTCATCAACTTAGATCATGAAACCCATGCATGCTTCAGCATTGCCAAGGCATAAATTTCATTTTAATTTCACATGCATATATATGGATACATATATATGATGTATAAACAAAAATAATGTGATATTCTATGCACATAGTTTTAAAATAGATTTTTCAATCTCTTTGTGTCTTTAAAAAAATCACTTTTTCCTTCCCACTCCCCTACATGTAATCCCTAACTTGAAATTTGAATTAATTGAGACTTGGCATTTTTATTTTTTGTTTTGTTTTATTTTGCTTTGTTTTTGGGACAGGATTTCTCTGCAGCTTTAGAGCCTTTCCTGGAACTAGCTCTTGTAGAACAGGTTGGCCTCAAACTCACAGAGCTCTGCCTGCCTCTGCCTCCCAAGTGCTGAAATTAAAGGCATGTGCCACCCCTGCCCGGCTGGCATTTTTATTTTTATGTATATATTTATTTTTATTTTATGTTTATGGGTTTTTGCCTGCATGTGTATAAGTGGACTATGTGCACAAAGTGCCTGCAGTGACCAGAGGAGAATGCCAGATACTCTGGATTAGAATTGAAGATGGTTTAGAGATTCCCACGTGGATACTGGGAATCCAACCCACGTCCTCTGCAGGAGCAACAAGAGCTCTTAGCTGTTGAGCCACCTTTGTAGCCCCAAGTTTTGCTTTCTGACAGCTAAAATGATCAGCACGGTAAGCATCACATTTAATTTTGACTGCTTTGCACTTCGTATACACAAGATCATATTGTCTGTATTACAGTTTATTTATTTATTTTTAACCAGGCTTTTTTTCTCTTGAATCTCCATCCATGTTTCTGCATGAAGCCTCGGGGCGATCACATCCAAGGCATCTTCTTATTTTCAACATTGGAACATTGGCATTGTTCTGTTCCCATAAACAGTGCCTTCCCACGTGCCATCTGGGAGCTTTTCATCTGGAGCTATGTGCTCTGTGTTTTCTTTGGTTGTTTTTTAAGGAGCTAACTAAGCGTGGAGTTGGAATGGCTGTGGCAGCTTTCCGTGCTCATGTGCGGCTTTACTCGGCTTTACCAAACTGTTCGTGCTCTTTGTAGATGCCATTCCCCTGCCCTGCGTAAGCATGACCATTGCTCCATGTCTGCTAGAAAACGAGTTGAGCTGCTATTGCGTTAGGATTTCAATTTGTGTTTCTGGATGGGGGAAGAAAATACAATCTTCTTCAGTGAAGTCCTTTGGTTGCCAGGAGGAAATGAAGCAAGTCTATGAGTGTGGTCTGTGCCCGTGGAGAAACTGGAGGCGGATGCTCAGAATCCTGCTGCCCTGCCAGCTCCAGCAAAGAGGAACACAGTTTAGAGACCTAGCAGGACAATGGGAAAGCTGGCTGTGGCTTTCAAAGGTGGGGGAGCCAGGGAGAGCACAGTCTTCTCCCTGGAGCCTTGAGAAGAAGTGGTTTTGATGGAGAGTTTCCTGTCGTTCCCTGGAGGTGCAGTTGTGAATCTCTGAAATACAACAGGCATGCAGGGGATTCATGGTGTGTGTGTGTGTGTGTGAATCCCCGAGAGTGCAGCGGGCATGCAGGAACTCCATGGTGCAGGTGTCTATCCATGAGAGTACAGTCTGAACAGGACCATGGGAGGGAGAGTTAGAGAGAAAGAGAACTGAGAGAGAAGGAGAGGAGAGGAGAGGAGAGGAGGGGAGAGGAGGGGAGGGGAGGGGAGGGGAGGGGAGGGGAGGGGAGAGGAGAGGAGAGGAGAGGAGGGGAGAGGAGAGGAGGGGAGAGGAGGGGAGAAGAAAGTAGAGGGGCAGGTGAACCAAAAGAGGAGCCAAGGACCTAGAGAAGAACCATGAGAGTCAAGACAAGGTGTAGGTAAAATATCCAATGAGAGAGCAGGACAGAAAAAGCAGTTTTTAAAATAGGAATTGGAGGCTAGGGGAAGGGAAGCAAAACCCTGGACTGAAGAGCCAGGGAGAAAGGAACAGAGAGGAGTACTGAGTGAGCCTGGTGTCCAGAGTGAACTTTGGTATGCTAATAGGCACCTCAGTTAGTCATTTGTCCCTGGTTTCTTTGAGACCTGACAATATCTCTGACTTAGTACTCAGAGTACTTAGTACTTTTCTTTTTGTTTTTGTGCTTGTTGAGTCTGGTCTGAGAAATCTTTCTCTATTCCAAGGTTATATCATCCTATGGCCCTTTTGCAGCATTGATCAACATGTATGAGTCCTTGACCCACTTAGAATTCATATTATATAGGGCTACGGAAGGATCTGGTTAAAGACTTCCATGTTCAAGAGCAGTTGCTCCAGGACCATATATGGATCCCTCTCTTCTCCACTGATTTGTGACTTACCTGTGTATAGTTTGGACTTCTCTGTGTCTGTCTGGGGTGATTCTGTGTTTCTCTGGTTGAGGTCACATGTTTTGATCCTCTTGCCTATCCTTCAACACCAAGCTATCTTCCAATATAGCAAAATGCAACTGTCCTGTTGCCCACCAACTTCTGGGACAAATAGCATGCAAGACATATTATTCCATTTATTATTTATTAAATGTGTGTGCACACATGGGCATGTATGCTGTGTGTAGAGGTGTATGTTGAGGTCAGAGGACCACTTACTGAAGTCAAGCTCTCTTTTCCACCATAGGGTCCCAGGGATTAAATGCAGATCACCAGGCATGGCGGCACATGCCTCTACCAACTAAGCCAGCTTACTGGACCCACAAATTGACCCCATCTTTTTCTCATTTTATACTAACTTATCAATCAAATTATCAACTTTCAGCAATCTTTCTAAAACTAGAAAAAAAAACTTTATATCTTTAAAGAATCACTTTGCGATTCTTGCTATGTTATGTTCCTTCGAAGATGTTGTAATAAGTGTTCTAATTTTCGTGTAAATATCTGGTAATCATCTAGATTTATTCTCAGGAGTACTGCAGTCATTTCCTGCTGTCATGGTGACCTCTGTTTAGAAGGTCTCTGCATACTGCTTATTATGTTCTCTTATGCTTACTGCTCTTTTAAACAAAAGATTTAGATTTTCCCATTAATTCTCTCATGTAGACTATGATAGAGCTTTTTCCCCCCTTGGGTAATCATACTATCTGTAAATTATATTTACAACTGAAACTTTCAATTTCCAAGAATTGTTTTAGGACTCATTCTTTGTTGCTATTTTATGATTGTTTGAAATGCAATGTAGGTCTAAGGTTAAATCACCAATTTAAGGACTATTCAGAAAAACTCCATGCTCCTCTCTCCTTATATAAGACTTTTCCTTTAGCCTTTTATCTTCAAAATCTCCTCACACATTCTCAGGTAAACTACAGTATAGTATCTTTTCTTTCCTGAGTCTTGTAGTTTTCTTCCCCCAAATGTCCCGGAGACTGAGTGTGGTGGCTCATGCCTATAATCCCAGAACTGTGAGTCAATAGTCTGAGGACTTTCATGAGTTCAAAATCAGCATGACTCTACAGAGTGAGGTCTTGGAAATGTTCCTACAATGACATATAGGATTGTCCCTTGTTACTTTAGACAACTGTATAATATTCTATTGTGTGTGTTTCATGGCATATTTAGCCTGTGGTTGACTATTTTATCTTTCTAGTAAAACTGTTTTAATCTATAGCCTTCTGCTAGATGTATAGTGGTTTCATAAATGAGGATGGTGTCCTTGAGAAGCGTTACTAGATCAAAGACACATGCCTGATTTTGTTGTATATGGACCAGATCCCCCGCCCCCAGACTTAGATTCTCCTCAGTGATTGGTGAGAGATGCACTCCCCACAGCCTGGACAGCTGGGTGTTGCGTCAAATGTTTTGTCAATGTGATACATAAAGAACAGTATCTCACAGTAGTTCTACTTGCTTTTCATTCACAAATAATGCTGAAATATTCATCCTTTTGTCTTTAGAGCTTTATAGCATCATGGAAACATTTCTATGTTTGCTTTGATTTTCATTTTGTTTAGATTTCAGAGCATTTCTGAAATTAAGAGTTACTTTTTGGCAATTCTGGAATCATTTTAGATATGGTATCATTGAGTCTGCATTTTCACTATTTGTTTTCTTTCTTCCTAGAAAGAATGATTGGGGGAGGGGCTTGCTTATTGTTTTCACAGTTGTTTGAGTTCTTTTCTCTATTTTCCAGTTGTTTTTTCCTAATATTCTGTTTATTTTGTAAAAATTAAAAACTTGTGTGTATGTTTGAGTATGTGGGTACCTGAAGAATCCAGAAGAGAATGTCAGATCATCTAGAGCTGGAATATAGGTGGTTGTGAGCTGCTTGATGTGGGTGCTAGAACCTGAACTTGGGTCTTCTTATCCACTCAGTTATGTCTCGAGTTCTTTGCTCCCTGGTCAAGCTCGACAGTTCTGCAGGATTGGGAAATGAGCTGTTCTTTTTTTTCCCCATCCTACGTGCCATGGCTGACATTCTATAACAACAGGCCAGGTAACAAGAGGAAAGCCCAGATTTATTTGATCCCAGTGTTAGTTGCTATGGAGCTTCTGGAAGATGATCCCCAGGCTCGGGGTTGAGCTATCCATCTTTATGCACCATTTCAGCAAAGTGTGAGCAGCCATGGAGAATGGTGATTGGGCAAAAGGGGTCCCATCTAATGTCATACTCAACAAGTCAAGTCCCATCTGTGTTAATTCTCAGGTTCTTTCCTTCTGGGTTAGGGAAAGACACTTTTTCTGGAATGGAGGTCTTACGGTTCACATCCAAAGGAAGCCAGAGAAGACCTTTGTGGCAAGCTCTGTTTTAGGAAGGCAGCCAGTGAGGATAATGTGTTTAGATTTCATGGCTGACATCAGGAAATGGGCTTCATATTGTTGCGGCTTTCTGTGGGGGACAAGGAAGGCAGGCAGAGAGGAAAGCTGGGGGTGGCCAGGGAGAAACGTCGATTCTAAAGTGACTTCTACTTTGAGCTACTGCATCTTGAGCCCTGGCATCTTCATCTTCCTCAAGTCAGCCAGTAAAGCCTTCTTTTAGCTCTCTAGATGTGTGAACACTCTCACACATACTGGTTGTGGTAACTGCAGTATCTGTGGTCTTTGTAGAGCCTGGGGGATGTTTCTCGAGCACTTTTCCATCAAGGTGGTGTGCCTCATTTTACTTTACTCTGTTTATGAGACGATGGCTTTGAGGGATTTCATGTAGAAGATGGAACTTAAAGAGAATCACCTAGAAGCCAAATATACTTGCTTTGTCGGGTGCCTGGAAACCTTCTTAAAATACAATTTTGATTTAAAATTTTCAGGCCACACACATAACATCAATTCTAGGTACAAACCTAGGCTTATTGTCAAGTATTCATAGGGGACACAGAGTCTTCTCACTCTTTACCCTGTGTTAATGATGGAACTGACAAGCCTTCTCTTATGGGTTGGTTCTCCCAAACTCATCCATTCAAGGTACCACCCTTAGTGTGCTAGATTTCTGTGGTATCTGGCAACTCCAGGGGCCTCCTTAGACCACATGATCTCCTATGAAATTATTGTAACTCCATTTACATTGCCCTCCTTCATCTTTATCATAACCTTGCTTTCAAAGAACTGCTTTTAAAATTTACTTATGAATCTTTAGGTTGAAGACTCCTCTGTAGGAAGAAGACACACACATGATGGGACCACCTAGTGATGTATTCTAAATTTTTAAAAAAAATGCAGTCTAGTCAAGTTCAAAGTGCTCCTCCCTGCTTCCTTTCTTGTCACCTAGGATACAACTGCATCTGGGTAACTTACAGAAACAATGTTGAGTGAACAGAACCACCAGACGGAGAATGTACAGGTCATTCTACATAGACCAGTGGTTCTCAACCTTCCTAATGCTTGTGACCCTTTAATACAGTTCCTTATGTGTGATGAGTCCTAACCATAAAATTATTTTCGTTGCTACTTCATAACTGTAATTTTGCTACTGTAATGATTGTAATGTAAGTATCTGTGTTTTCAGATGTTCTTAGGCGACCCCGGTGAAAGGGTCATGACACACAGGTTGAGAAATGCAGATTTGGAGCAAACTCACAAGCACACACACAAGAGAATAATTACCTTTTACACTTTGATCATCTGATGATAGAATCTTAGGGCACAATCTGCACACGTGGCTACTAATCTAACCAAGTAAACTTCTGCTCTCATAGTTTGAGATACAAGAGTTTTAAATTTTACCAAGCAAGAAATCGACGGATTTTTACCACCATGAGTTATCTATCCCTTTCACATTTGAATGAGATCAGATGGCTCTGTCTGTCCATGGTCCATTCTCCAAGGTTTACTGGGAATAAACTCTCTGACGTTACAGCAGCAGAGTCATGGGTTGTGGCTTTCAGGTCACTGATTGTCACAGGGTGGTTCATGTCTGTGTTTTGGGGGGTTATATAATGCTCTCCATCTTTCCTTCTGTCCCAGCATTATGAACGCATCACTCCAGCTCTGTCCTATTAGGATCCCCATGTATTATGTAGTTTAATGTAAGTGTAAAAGCAACGTCCACCCTAATCTTCCACTTTATTAAAATAAAATCTACAGCTATTCCTAACACTCATTTCTCTCTGGTGGACATTAAAACTACACCCTACCCCAGTGTTCCATCAGGCCATTAGCTAGAAGTACATGCTTCTATAAATATACTTGGACGGATTTAGAACTTTCAGCTCTCTGAGACAGGAGGATAGACCGTCTCTCCATTCATCCAAATATCCTTTAGTGCCTGTCAGCATTGTGGACACTCTCCATCACAGTGCACAGGCTGTGCATTCGTTATTATGAATGGGCTCTAACTTTACATTGTATTTCCTACAGTCAGTTGCCTGCACATATGACGAGTATTGATTTTAAAAAATAGATGTTTCATTTTCGACAGTAAAATAGAATTCTTTTAGATTGATTCTAATACTTTTCATTTGATCCTCTGATATTTCCTAAGTAAACAGAAAGTAATGTACAGACTAGCGACAACCCCTTGTCTTCTTTGATGATATGTTGCCCATGTCCTACATTCAACTGTGCTGGCTAGACGGATGAAACCCTGTCATATGGCAGAAGATGTCTTTCTTCTCTTTTTAATGAGAATATAAATAGTGTTGCTATAATTTCCTAGACATAAATCTATATTTAACTGGTTATCAACTTCTTTCCGGCAGTCTTTATATATAACAGCTTTTCCACATTTGTGTGTTGAATTGTGGCCAGATGGAAAACAATTTTAATTTCTTTTTTTAGAGGTACAAATGATTGGCACTTTTTATGAGTCATATACACCCGAAATGTATTTCTATTGTTTTCCATATAAACATAGATGGGCAATCTTGACTGAGTATAATGTCTTCTCATTTCCCTTTCAAAATTCTATTATTTGCCCATTTTCCTAAAATGTAATAATGCAGACACGATTGAAGCATGCCTGGTTTTAGATGATTTGTGCACAACAATCATTTTCGACTTTTATCCAGTCTTGGCATTGAGACATTTTTCCATGGTTTCTGTGGTTGTGTTACATAACTCTTCCTGGGAAGATGGGAATCAATATCTCCTCTCTTTACATAGGGTACCAAAGGCAGAGCAAGGAAGTACTTTCACCACATCTTGCTTGGTGAACATGAATGCAGTGAGGTGACTTACAGGCACACAAGGGACTCAAAGGAAGTGGCATGTCAGAAAAAGCCCATCTCAGCATGGGTGAGGACTTCGTAAGAGCTGCATCCTGGAGCTTTCTCTCACCAGCAATAATTTATCACTTTTATTCTCTTGGGTAGAGGTCTCATGAGCCTTGCCACTTTCTTGGCTTCCTGAATGTTAAGTGCAGTGAGCTTTCTGAATTCCTGTATGTCCTTAGTTTTCTCATTCCTATGAGCCTCCTCCTTCATTCTAATTTAGAATGCTTTGATGCTGAGGAGACAGTTAGTTACCAAAGTCTCTTCCAAATGCCATGTGAGGTTGAATTTTCCCTCTGAGAAAATGGGGAGGTGGGATCTTTAGTAGGAATTAGGTCTTGAGTGCTCCACTCTCAAGGGAGTAGGCATTGTCAAGGCTTTTACTGAATTGTCACAGACTTTGCTAATAAAAGTTTCTTACACATACATGTTCTGTTGTTTCTGCCCTTTGTCTCACACATGCTCTCTCCCCGGTGAGAGACACACACAGACACCTACAGACACACATAGACATACACAGACACATACACTAAAAACAAATATTTTTTAAACCCCCAATTTTTTTTATCTTGATAAGCTATGAATATGTAATCTTCTTTTAAAGCAATAATTGAAAAGTCTCATTTGCTCACACTTTTCCACGTCCATTTAGACCAGTAGTTCTCAATCTGCGCGTCAAGACCCCTTTGGCAAACCTCTGTCTCCAAATATTTACATTACAATTCATAGCAGTATCAAAATTGCAGTTATGAGGTAGCCATGAAAACAGTTTTCTGATGGGTGGTCACCACAGCATGGGGAGCTGTATTGAAGCATCGCATTAGGAGTGGCAAGAGCCACTGCTCTAGGTCTTCTATCTATATCTCAAGACGTCTGTTTTTGAATCCCAGAATTTCTCTGGCATCCATTTTGTTCTTGGATGTAAGAATTTTTAACTGGGGTAAAGGTCACACATGTTCTCCTCAGCGGCTCCTCTTCCTCTGCATTTCTCTGCCACTCACCAACCCACATTCTTAGGAGTCCACAGACTCATCAGCTCTCTTCCACAAGCCCCATCTATTGTTTTGTTTCTGAGACCAGGATATGGATGTATAACCACGGCTGTATAGAAGGTGGCTGCAGAAAGTTTCAAACAGAACGGCACAGTCTACACATAATGTCCTTTTGATCCATACCTTAATTGTGGTTAAAATATTTTGGGAAAATCCCAAGAATGTTCAGCAGAGAAGCACACAAATATCCCCACTTTCATTCCTGGTTATGGTTACATTCAACAGCACACAAAAAAAGGTTTTCTTTTGCACATGTGTGAGAGAAAGGAAAGGGCCTGCTTTTTGTCCCGGCTGCCCAACTACATTACACCTGAAATAATCACACAGAAACTGTATTCATTTAAACACTGCCTGGCCCATTATTTTTAGCCTCTTATTGGCTAACTCTCACATCTTGATTCATCCCATTTTTAATAATCTGTATGTCACCACGAGGTCGTGGCTAACCAGGAAAGATTTAGCATGTCTGACCTGGCAGCTCCAAGATGGCTCTCTCTCTCTCTGCCCTTCTTCCCAGCATTCAGTTCTGTCTACTCCACCTACTTAAGTGCTGCCCTAATCAAAAGGCCAAGGCAGTTTCTTTATTCAACCAATGAAAGCAACACATAGACAGAAGAACCTCCTACGCCATTCTTTTAAAGCAATAATTGAAAAGTCTCTTTGCTCATTGCTTATAGTTACATTCAACAGCACACAAAGAAGGTTTTCTTTTGCACATATGACTTCAGCATTGGACATAGATAGGTTGCCATTTAACACATACTGTCGTATTTCCTGCTTTGTGTAGAGGTGTTGAATCTGAAGAGCCAGCATAAGCCTGTTCCCTCTGTGAAGGTCAGTTTCTTTCTCACCAGGCACATGATATGTGTGACCAATCTTTGCTCTGAGGTTTACAAAGGAGTCTCTATTCTAAATCCTAGGCTGGTGTGGATATTTGATCTCCTGCACTCACATGTAACACACACTTCAAAAGAGAAGCCGGAAGGTCACAGTCACCTCTTGCCAAAATCCTCCTGGGCCCTGCCACGTGCTGCCCATTCAATATCTCTTTAGATTTCCATAGACAAGCTAAGAAGATTCTAATGGCAACCCCCTCTTGTACATTACAAGAGAGAGGATTAGTGAGGCCACACCACCCTGCCAAGGTCACACACTATTTAAATGGCACCACCAAGCTTCCATATGCAGAGTAAGTCTATTCCTGTCCCGAGTCAGCCACCTTGGACTCCAGACTTGGTCTTCCAGAGCACGGATGGCTGGTAGAACACATCTGAATGCAATATTAGAATCCCTTTCTTCATAGCTTTGGCGTTGGAATGATATTTCTAAACTTTGTTTTTAATTTCATCGATTGTGTTGTCATAAAATGTGAGCTTTTATGTTCAAATAAAACGTCTTTGCTCATGACTGCCTCACATTTGCCTATATAATAAAAAAAAGATATATATACATATATATAGTAGCTATTATATCTTCTTTGTTCTCCAGTCTTTAACATGGTATGTTTTTGAAAATGAAGAAACTGTAAAAGAGGGGAGCACAGAATTTTAATTTGATGCAGTCCTGTGCTGTGTTTGAATACCTGGGCCCTTCCTGACCCCATGTGCTAACATCCTAACCCTAAGGGCAGTGGCACTGTAAACTGAGACTTCTGGGAAATAATCAGGTCATGAGGGTAGTTACCTCATTAGGAGGTAAGACCCTCCTAAAAGAGTTACAAAGGGGATCCCTTGTACCCCTATGTTTGAGGACTCGAGGAGTTACTACCTATGGCCTAAGAAGCATGCTCCATCAAATTTGCTTTGATCTTGCAACTCATGGCTTCCAAAAATACAAGGAAAAAATTATTATTTAAACCACTCAGCTACTAGTGTGTTGTTGCACCAGAAATGAACCAGGCGGTTACTAAGCTAGCGTGATATTTTGTTAAATGGTACTCCATCAGGCATGCTCATGTTTGGGCATGCATATACATGTGTGTGTGTGTCTGTGTGTACGTGTGTATATATGTGTGTACATATGTGTGAATGTGTGTAAATGTGTGTCTGAGTGTGTATATGTGTGTCCCTATGTGTACACATGTGTGTACATGTGTGAATGTGTGCACATGTGTGTGTATGTGTGTCTGAGTGTGTATCTGAGTGTGTGTATCTGAGTGTGTGTGTGTGTGTAAACTCTGATTCCAGGCTTATAAATAAATGGTTCTCTCCTCCTAAGATGATTGGCTTAGTTCAGTCATTTGGCCTCCCTCTGAAATACTGTTTCTTTGATAATTCTCTTACCTTCATTTATATTTATTTATTTATTTATTTATTTATTTATTTATTTATTTTCAGTTCCTATTACTCTACAGATTTCCACTCTTGAAATTTTATACCTGAAGCCTGGCCATGAAATATTCAAAAGTCGCGTGGCTCCTACTGCCGAGTAAGCAGTTCGTTTATTGTCTCTGGGCGAGGACACCGCGAGGCCCTGTTTGTGGAAAGGGGCTCATGTGGGATGATTAGCTCCCGTTTCTGTAATGCGTCTGTGATATACTGCCTGCTTGGCTTCTTCTAGTTTTGCAAAACTGTGAAACTGCATATTGTAAGGAGCCAGTCAACTCCCGATTCTGCTTTATGAGATGGGACCACGTCCTCGGTGTCCTTCATGATGACTCCCTTTTCACAGAAGAAGCACTTCCCCCTTCTTCACAGGGGAACTCTGTCCTCGAACCATGTTCCTGGTGCCTGATGGCATCCCTGAGCCCTCACTATCTTTCTTACACTCTCCTTTTTATTATTATTTCTTTTATTTTTGAGATTACAATGTAATTACACATTTTCCCCTTCTCTTTCCTCCTTCCACACTCTTCCATATACTCATCCTTACTCTCTTCCAAATTCATGATGTCTATTTTGTAGGAATTGTTGTTAGCAACATGCATATATGCTATATATATACATCTATACTCCCAAATAATCAGTACAACCTGCTCAGCATGAATACTGTTTCTGGTGTGTATAGTTCAGGCTTACCTTTTGGTTTTGGAAACCAGTTGGCTGGACTCTTCCCTGCTTAACCATTCTATTCCTCATTCCATTTTTTTTTCAAATTCTTTGCACTACTTTTTATTTTTTGTCTCTCTTTAAATATACACTGTCCCCCATATAGGAACAAGAATGCTTCTTACTTGACTCTTTTGGTTACTTTAGTGGATCCAAATTAGCTCTCTGAATTGTTTTCTTTCTTTAGAATTGTTAGATTCTGGCCTGATCTCTGTAATCTAGTCTAAACCACAATATTGGGTCTGCAGCAGGCTGGCAATTGTCCCCCCGCCCCCCCCCCGTTCTCCTCATTCCTCCTCTTTCCTTGCCATTGTCAGTTCTTTCTTCGGAAACTCTCCACACTTCACTTCTCTATTATTTGGCATCGATTTTCTTCTCAGTTGCTGCTTTGCTTTCCCTATTTCCCTTTTCTCTTTCCTTCTCTGGTCCTCTTTACGTGACCCCAATAACATTGATTGCTTAATCCAAATTCTCAGCCCTTTCCTCTTCTATGACCCCCAGGTTCAATCCCCCTTTCTAAAGTTTCACTTATTAAGAGCCCATCAATAGAAACTCCAGGTTTGAATTAGCAGAAGTAAGTGTATGCATGTAGGCACAGCATCTATTTTCCTTCAATGCAATTTTCTTTTTTTTTTTCTTGCTCAGTTATCTCAGCCTAAGGGCTAGCTTTTCCTCCCCAAAGTAAAAGAGAACCGCATGCGGCTTCACACCAAACAAGGAAAACCAAGAAAATAAAAAACTCAAGGCGGAGTGGAACAAAAGCAGTGACAGCTCCCCTCAGCCACTCCACGGAACGTACTGCTTTCCTTCTAGATGCCTGTTCTACTTCCTAGCTTATGGTTGATATTGTTACTGACACAACCTCCACCTCTCAGTCTACTTAGGGTGTCGGTTGATTTTTTGGTCTTCTTTCCCTTCCTCCTATGACCCTCCAGACCAGCAGACTTGAAGGCCAAATGGGAAGGGAGAGTATGCAATCCAATAATGGGGTAGAGTTATAGTAATGAAAGCTTAGTGGGAAACAGTGACCAAAGCACTGATTGAGAAATAATGAGCTGCTACTTGTGAGCATCTGTAAAAATATGAAAATGCAGGGTGTTCGTTTCAAAATGTAATTTGAAGATGGTGATGGCAGAATCTAAGAGTGAATGCTCTTGCTTTCAACCCTGACGCCCTGCATAACTTCCTAGGTCACCTGTCTACATGAGTGTAATGTTGGATGGATACCTGTTTTGTTCAGATGGGAGGTGTTCCCACAAAAGGCTCATGTGTTGATGCTCAGCCTCCAGTTGGTGGCGCTGCTGAGAAGAGTTGGGACCATGAGGTCTGGGTACTAACTGGACTGTGAGTTGTCTCGGGAACAGTGGCAGAACTAATGGAAGATGGGGGCTGACTAAAGAGCACAGTCAGTGGCACACCATAGAAGGGTCCTCTGGCCCCGTCGCCTTCCTGTCATTCTCCTTCTGGCCACGCAAGATGAGAAAGTTTGCTTCACGCATGTTCCTGACCACGATGGCTTAAGCATCGTGAGCCAGCCAATCAGGCAGGGGCTGAAAGCTCTGAAACCGTGAGCTGAAAGAAAACCTTTTGCCTTCAAGAGATTTATGTCAACTGCTTAGTCACACTGAAGAAAAGTTTGCAAACATGCTACCTTAACCAAATGCCACAAATGCATGTGTGTCACTGTCAGACATGTTTTACTTCATGTGTGAAGGGCAGAAGTCCTGATGAAGGTATGGGCAGACCTTTTTGTGTACTTGGCATGTGCACCTCTGGGGTTACTGCTAATGGAGCCTATGGTTCTAGGACTCTGCATCGGAGGAGGCAGGACCTGGGGTTATGTATTTTAACCAACTCCCGGGTGCTGCTTCTGCCACAGAAACTTATTTCTTTGTGGAAAGCATTCCTCTTCTCTACTCACCGTCCCCCCTCCCCACCCCGCAGTCACAAACAAGGGACATGGAGCTGTTTATGCAATGTGCTGTCCTCTCTTGACTAACCTTCTTTTAACCTTTATGTACTAATTCAGCCTAGACCTAAGATGCAGGGAAGGATAGCAAGCCATGTATTCCTGGGAATGACAGGCAGGGAAAAGTATCATTTACACAGACATTTATGTGCATCTGGGTTCTTTGTTAGGGGACTACAAGGTGACATGTATATAATAAAGCAGTGATTCCAATCAATTAAAGTTCAGTTTCTCTCCACAACACAAAACGGTGCAGGACCCGGTCTCCATGAGGAGGCTAAACACATCACTGCTGCGGTCGGACGGAGTAAGAAAGGAGCTGACAAGTGTTTTTGCTTTGAACACTGAGTGCATTCACTTCGTGTGAAATTATCTCTTGGAATTTACTTTTTTTCTAGAGGAAAACTAAAATGTTTTCGGGGGATTCTGTTTTGTGAGGCTTTTTTGTTTACTCTTGTCCCTTCCTGCTTTACACACAAGATAACTTTTGATGCATTAAATTCTAATGGGCACGAACATG
Source organism: Alexandromys fortis (assembly GCF_014885135.2). Classification (NCBI taxonomy): domain Eukaryota; kingdom Metazoa; phylum Chordata; class Mammalia; order Rodentia; family Cricetidae; genus Alexandromys; species Alexandromys fortis. The sequence goes on from NW_026067907.1 coordinate 4,183,276, forward strand.
TTCAAAGACCCCTTCTTTGTATTTTATTCAGTGGCTGGGCTTAGTCTCCTACAAAATGCTTTCTAAATTCAGTTTCTTATCATGGGCTCCATCCAGAATAAAATATACAGTGCCCCTGGAGCACACCAGCTGTTTGTGTACGCTGGCCAATATATCTCAGGGAGAGGTCTGCCTGAAACATGGGCAATCGTTTAAAAAAATACAAAATAAAATCCCAGCAAAAACCTCAAGTATTTAGATCTGCTCAGTGGGAAGGAGAAGCAGAAAGGGGGAAGAGAAAGCGGCTTATTAACTGCCCCTCTTACTTTGAACTGTGGATTCCAAGGCTGTGATGCAGGCTTCTATTTTTACCTATAATATTTCAGGTCATACTCGTGCATGTTTTAAACTCAAATGAAAGAAAGGGTCTGAAAGATGGAGTGATTTTCTTTTAATTAAATTCTTTTATCCCATTTTCTTTTCAGCTAGGGATTCCAGGAGGTGAAGAATGCGTCTCTAAGTCACCACAATGAAAAACAGGGGCAGAGATGTAGAGTGCCGCCCACACAACCTTTGCTCAGGAGGGGACCCTCTTTCTAGAGTTTCTGTCCTCAGGGAATTCTCCTACGTGTTGTCCTCGCCTGCCTTTGGCAGAGGAACCATAACAGATGCCACTGTGTAGCTGCTCCGAGGCTTGCTGTCAGCCATCCTGACATCCATCCAATCAGATACACAGTAAGAACCTCACTCCAAATCTGCTAGATGCTGCATGACCAAGGATAAAGGATGTGGGACCCTACCTGCAGAGTCTTGTCAAGCGGCTTAAAGACACTGGCAGCAAAGCCAAGCATACTATGCCCCACAAATCCATATCTCACTCTCCCAATGGACACAGACCTACACCTTCTGAGTGGAACTCTTTCTTAGGCTTAGGCTTCTCGGTCATCCTCAGCAACAATACTGAAGGACACACGGTTTGTGTACCCTGTTCTCAACCTTGTCAACTGCTGGGAAACCAACCCTGCTTATTATTGACAGGAGTGGGGTCCAGTGACAGCGTTTCCTTTCTTATTGCCAGCCCTGACCGTTGGCTCAGTGTAAAGATCCCTAGAGGCACAATGCTCTATGAAGGTGAAAGCCTTCTCCAGCTTGCTGTCTGTTCTTCCTACTATCATTCCACTGGCTTCATGTGCCTTGAGGGCTCAGTTCTTATCTGGACATGTCTGTTTAAAAGCCTAGAGATCGATTGATTCAGTCATTCTATTATTGTGATATCAGAGTTGTCAGTGCAGTGGTAGATACGAGAAACAGTCAAACAGTGAAGAGGGGGAGACTCATCTTGGTTTCAGAAGTTTTAATTCATGCTCAGTTGCTGCTGCCACTTTGGGTGTGAGGCAAGGCAGAGTATCTTGGTGGAAGGACCGGCAGAAAGGAAGGGTGTTTGCATCATGAATGCCAGGAAGCAGAGTAAGAATTAAAAGATTCTGGGACTAGAAAAATACTTTCAAATGCCCAGTTCTATTGATCTACATCTTCCAACGAGGCCCTATACATTAAAACTCCACCAAATTCCAATAATGCTATGTCATGCTTCCATAAATGGATTAATCTGTTGATGGAGATGGAGCCCTCATGGTTCAGTTATGTCCCCAAAGCCTCTTACGTTGGCAGCTACATTTTTAACATAAGCCTTTAGGGGCATTTGAGATTCAATCAGGAGTGTCTATTCATCTAGGATTAAATTAGCTCCTGATTCAGTAGACCATGCATGGGACTAAAACTTCCTCTGGAGGCTCACAATAGAGAGAGGAAGACAGAAAGTATGGTGAAGACTATGATATAGCATGTCAGTAAAAATACTAAGCATAGAGTTGGACAGTTTCAAGGAGGGATTTCTGCATCTGGGTGCCTAGCCTGATGGATAGTGGACCAGCTAACCCATCTGCAGGGGCACCATTTATAGTCTAGGATAGGCAAATGGTATTTCCTAAAGTCATTTAGTGTATAATATACCATCATTACAAAGAGATTATCGAAGCAGAGTTTTTTTTTTCTCTTTTTCATTGAGCTTTACATTTTTCTCTGCTCCCCTCCTGGCCTCTCCCCTCTGTTTCAACCCTCTCCCAAGGTCCCCATATTCCAAATTTACTCAGGAGAGCTTGTCTTTTCTACTTCCCATGTATATTAGATCTATTTAAGTTTCTCTTAGGGTCCTCATTGTTGTCTAAGTTCTCTGGGATTGTGATTTGTGGGCTGGTTTTCTTTGCTTTATGCTTAAAAACCACTTATGAATGAGTACCTGTGATAATTGTCTTTCTGGGTCTGGGTTACCTCACTGAAAATAATATTTTCTAGCTCCAAAATGCCCCTTGACTGAAGAATGGATGAGGAAAATGTGACACATTTACACAATAGAGTAGGAAAAAATAACATCTTGAATTTTGCAGGCAAATGGATGGAATCAGAGTTTTTAAGAGAAGGTGATGTTGGTTATACTCTGAAGGTCTTCAACATGCTCACAGGAAGGCTGAATATGTGAGCTATAGATGGAGGACTGGGATCCTCCAGTAATGATCCAGGCAAAAGAAAATTCTTTACCATCAAATGGTATGTAGGGGTCTGATCCTCTGTGATCTTGTCCAGTAATGTCCAATATTGTAATAAAACTGAAGGGTTTTCATCAGATAAAATTCCTGTTTACCAGGTATTGCACAGAAGCAAAATGTCCAGGCATTATCTTCCTACTCTCATTTGAAAGATGTATCAAACACAACAACAATAAAAACCAACCAACCAACCAACCAACCAACCAACCAACCAACCAACCAACAAAAACCAAGCTTCAAATGTGTGCTACTCATTTCTGGTTCCCCATCAGAAAAGGACAGACTCATAGTAGACACTTTTGTGACTTTATTAGTACCTGACTTAAACCTGGGTGGCTTTCAGAAGTCTGTCGAATGGAAATTTTCTTGAAGAAGCCTGAGAGAGTTATTTCAGCAGCTATCAGATGCCTAACTGTGAACGTAAGCAGAGCTGCATAGCACACTGACCCAACCTGCTGAACAGCAGAAAGCTTGATTGAATTTCTCTGGGAAGCTAACCTTGTTCAACGGTACCAAGAAGTCAAACTACTGACATTAAACAATACAAGAGAACCGAGGAATGCCAGAGTGAAGACTTGGCGCTTTCCCCACGTTTCTGCTGAATGAATTGTAGCCTATTGCACAGTGGCCAAAGCCCAACAGCATGATAAGAATGACCTCACTCGATCTATAAGGGACCCTGGTCTCAGCAGCCCTGGTATTGTGACTACCTAAGTGTGTAGATACCCTAGGGTCACCTCCACTGAGAGTCTCATTAAGGATTGGTACACATCATGATCTTTCAACCCCTGCCTGGTAAAACCACTGAACCCAAATCACCACATTTCATCTTTTTGTGTGTACATATGTGTGTGTGTGTGTGTGTGTGTGTGCATGTGTGCATGTGTTGAGGCTGAAAGGAAACCTTGGATCTTATTCCTCAGGTGCCATCAGTGTCCTCTGGAGACAGTCTTTCGCTGTTTTGAAGCTTGCCCAGCAGTTTAGGCTGCCCGACTAGGAGGTCTTGGGATCCTTCTATTTGTGCTCTCTCAGCCCTGGGGTTTCACACATGTTCCACTATGCTCAGTTTTTTTTCACATGGATCTTAAGGGTCAAACTCAGCTATTCATGTTTGTGTGGCAGGAAATTACCAACTAGTTTCTCCTTAGCCTCAGATTCTCTTTTACAATAGAGATTTATAGGTTCTGTTCTGTACCTTCTGGACCAGAAGTTTTCTTGGGAAGCCTAAGAGGTCTATATTCTAACAAATCTGCTGCTTTGTGGGTTTTCTGTTTTATGGAAATTTGAGAACTGATTTTATGTCTTTCCTATTGATTTTGAGATGTGTTTGGCCCCATCAGAATACAATTGCATGACCTATAGGGACATTCTGGTCAGTGACAGACCACATGAATAATGGTGGCCACAGAAGATCATGTTGCCTAGTAGATGTCATAACAATCCTATTTCATGTAAATATTCCCAACCACCCGCGTATTATAACAACTGTGCTAGTGTATCCTATCTCAGAATGCGTTTCCCGTGTGAAGCATACATCAGTCATTTATGCTGGTCTATTCTGTGCAGATCTGGTCACTAGGATTTTGTTGTCATTTTATTAAAGTCAAAAGATACTTGAAGAAAAATGATCCTTTTTACTCATTTCCTTTTTGCTAGAGAGAGGGTCTCCTTATGCATCCCTGGCCTGGAATTCACTGTGAAGATGAGGCTAGGGTCTCAAACTCACAGAGATCCACCTGCCTGTGCCTCCCAAGTGCTGGGATTAAAGGTATGCGCCACAATGCCTTGCTTTCTACTTACTTTAAATAAATGATCTGATTATTGAAATCTTCATGTGTGTTTTGTTGATAGCTTCTTGGTCTTGACATGTGCTTAAGTAATTGTTTCAGACTTGATATCCATCCTCTAGAAAGAGGGTAAGAAAGCATTGCCCCTTCCAAAGTTTATGCCTTATGGTGATTTGCTTAAGATGTATTTACACTTTTACAGAATATAGGTATCTTTGACAACAGATGAACGCTTGCCCAATTTAACACACTTCATAGAAAATTCACCTGTTTCTAAGGACCTTTAGCTTCCTTCCCTTTTCTTCAATCCTCCCGGCTATGTCCACAGGTTACGCAGATCACCAAGATCAGATATAAAGGAGAAAAGGAAGATGAGGCTCATCTCAGTCTTGCATGAAGAAGAGGCTGTGGCAAACGTCTTTTCTTTCCCCCTGGTGATGAAGGGGTGGTGTTTATAGGCTGATTGCATGAATATGAGTTTCATGGTTTTTAAATTCTAGCACCAGCAGCGGGGTTCCTTCAGCAGAAAGCCTTGATTGAGATGCTAAAGGCAATGAGAAATAAGTGGAGCTGCTAATTAGATACTCTGACTGAACGGAGTGGGAAAAGAGAGCCCTGTGGAACAGCAGGGATGGCCTATGTGCCCAATATCTGACAATCCAAAGTTTCAGAGTGCAGAGGTAATAGATGGACTATAATTCTCTCTGGGCAGTTTGGATTTGAGGGAGTCCTGTCGGGCCAATAAAATATTGATAAAACAGGTATAAAATGAATCACTAACACATTACTCCATCCCTTAGTGAGTTAAAAGTATTGACAAATTATCTGGATGCTAAGGCTAACACATCTAGCGTCTTCTTAGGTTGTATAGTCCAAATGCCACATGAATAATGATGCTGATATTTTAATGAACTGCTTTCTTCTGTTTCCGTGCTTTTCTTTGTCACCAAAAAGGAAGCTGACGAGTAGCAGCTAAGAGTACAATGATGTGTTCCAATGCCAGGTAATTCAGTCACTTAGGATACAGCCATATCACTGATCAGACGTCTTTATCCTGTGTGACCCTGTCACAAACTCAGCCAACCTGGGCTTGTATCTGCTGTCTTTAATAGTCTCTGGTTTGTCCCATTTGTAGTAGAGCCGAACATTAATAGGTAAAAGCACATGTCCCTTCTCTTCGGCAAGGCATCCATCCAGAAAATAAGCCCTGTAACTAGAAAACTACTCAACAGACACTGCATGTTTGAAAAACAAAAACAGGTTAGAATATAAGATAATGTTCTATTTTTCACCTCCTGTTTTTCATATCTGCCTGCTAAGCCCTTTTCTGTTTTGGCTACCCTTTTGGTTTTGTGGTCTGGTTCCATCGTCAGAAGATTTGGGATGTTAGTTACCTTTATAAAATTGACCTAATAATTTATTTTTAAATCCATCATGCATATTAAAAAGAACTTAAACAGTCTTCTCTTGCTACATACAATGTACCTCTGATTTGAAGGATTTTACTCTAAGGCCAATTTATATAATCACATTAGTTAACTTTCTAAATAACTATTTTCTTCTTTTCTTCCTTAATATCGCCTGACAAGTCTGCTCCGATTCGTTTGCTCATTTAGAGACAACTAATCTTGGTGCGGTACCATTACAGTCCATACTCAACTAAGGTTAGTTAGTCCCGGGCATATTTCCTAAAAGAAAATGGGGTGTGTCAGGGGTGGTGGTGGAAGGAACTTTGAAAACCCAAATTTAGTTGTAAAACTTCCCATATCTTGGTTATAAAGCCAAAATCTTTCACTGTGAAAAAAAATTAGTTCAATATTCAGTATAGTGAAACAAGGTTCCATTGTGTTCCAAGAATGCCCTGCACGCAGTGAACTGGAGAGGAACAACTGGAGCGTGCAGGGAAAATTTGTTCTATAGATCTTTGGTGTCAGAGGAATGATGAAGGTTTTTTTTCTCACCCTCTTTTGCTCAGGCGTCCAGATTAGAGTTTGCTATGTGGCCAACCATTTGCAGCATAAAGTGTGCTTTTTCAGGGGCCAGGTTATCATCCAGAAGACCCCACTTGTAGAAATTCCCAGCCTTGTTGCCTCTCTGTATATAAAAGGTGTAGTCCTCCAGCTTCACCCATGACTCCGCTAGCGGGCCCGCCTGCTCAGTGGTCCTGAGTGTTACATGCATAGGGATGCCTTTGATAAATGTGAATCTGGAAATCAGAACCTGCTGATGCAGGCAGGAAGCTGGTAGTTGCTCTTAGACCTTCCACAGACATGCTCGGTGAAATCATGAAGTGGAACCAGGGAAGCCAATGGAAGTTTCTAGAGCTTTCTGGTTTGTTATTGGTTCTAGTCAGAAATCAGCTCCTTCTTGGTAGAAAGTGAGCCAGGAACAGGGTAAGAATCTCTTGAGTTCTGTTATTCAACACAGAGGAGCCGACTTTTCCTTCCAAGCAATCTAGCATCAGTCATAAGGACAATGGAACTTGAGTGCATGGCCTTACATCTAACCTGGAGTTATCATTCCTAAATACTTTCTTCAGTGTGCTGTGTGGGACCCTAAAGTAGGACACTTTCCAGAATAAGAACTCGTCGTCCCAAATTTAATTCATTTTTTTCCTAAGATGGATTCCAATCTTCACAGCATGCTGCCATCTATTTAATAAAAACCAGGGCATGCATATTCCCTTCATTAAAACCTCCGTGATAAAATGAGTTTTCAGTGTTTTATTATATTTAAAAGTTTCCCGCATTAATATTGTATTGTACAGACTCTAATTTTAGTCATGGATTTATTAAATAATCAACAAATAAAAGTAAATCATTTAATTTTTTATATGCATCAACTACTTTGTCTGATCAAGGCTTGTGATTATTTATGGCTGGCTGGTGGGAATCACAACCTTTTAACTATTGATATTTTTTTGAAAACACTAAAATTTAGACTGTGAGGCTCTTGAGTATCATAACAACAATATATGTTCTTACTTCTGACTGAGTGTACATGACACCCTCAGCGACTTAGTTGCAAGGCAAGACATAAAATACTATGGAGAAAAATATAAATGGGATGCATCGATAAATAGAGATAAGATTAGACTAAAGCAACCTGCTCACTTCAGATTTGTCAAAACCACACAGCATCAAATAAAGCTTTGATAAAATGCTCTGGCGTCAGAGTCATGGGGGTAAACAATTTTATAATGCTTTTATTCTTTAAAAAATGTTACCCAATATATTTGATCATATTCAATCACCTCCCCAGTTAATTCTAATCCCCACCTCTCTTCCCATCCAACTTTATTAATTCTCCCCCCCTTCTCCTTCCTTCCCTCCATTCCCATAGAGTACAGTTTCTGTTGGCTAATTACCGACTTTCTTCCTCCATGAAGCAATAAAAAGCTCCTCATCTAAGGGTGAGATTTCATGCCCACCTGCCTCCTTCATGTTGGGATTTTGTTTGCCTTGATACTGTGTAGGTCTTGTGTGTGTCACACTTATGAGTTTATATGTGTCATGTTGTGTCTGAGAAACACTGCTTCCTTGAAGTCATCCACCACCTCTTGTGCTTACAGTTTTTCTGTTCCCTCTTTCACATAGATCCCTGGGTCTTGAGAGGACTGTGATAAAGACATCGCAGATAGGGCAAAACATGGCCAATTGTGTGTTACTGTGTTGACTGACATCTATTGTCAAAGGAAGCCAGCCAATCTACGAGTATAACAATAAATCATTAGGAATAGCTTTGTTAGTATGTTCATTTAGCAGAATAGTAATGTCTTTTCACTTAGGGGCCATAGCTTAGCTAGTCACAGATTCTTGGCTTCATTGGAAGTGTTAAAAATGGATTCCATCTAAAAAGCGGTGGGTTACCCCTGTGATTTCATGCCAGTATTACACTGGTAGTCATATCTTGCCAGGCAGGCCATTATTTTCACTTGCATGGTTCATAGGGGGTAGAACTGATAACTACTCTCCTTCCCTGGTAGCTTGCCTAGCACCTTCCATCACTATGAAAGCTAGCCAGTAGGGATGAAAGGTCAAATTTATTACCAGCTTGATGTCTCCATGTTCTATGACTCAAGTCCGCGGTGTCTTTAGCAACAGGGTCTTACCTTCAAGTTGTGGAGAGTAACCAATAGCTGGTAATGTTTGGGTAGTCTGTGGGATCCTATGTTGGTCAACAACTCAAAAAGAGGTGGCCAATTCTTAAATTTTATTTGGTGGTGTATAGTGCTAGCTGGGATAATGTTCTCCCCATTTATAGGGTAATCCAATTTAAATTGAATACATATATATTTAACTAAATTAAGCTAGTATGCACATGTTTATGCATATTAGAATATATAGAAGGAAGTACTACTTCTACAGTAGAAGGTTTCCATATGGCTTTTTTAAAAGGCTTTTAATGTTTGCTACTCTTCCCTGTATTCCTCCATCTACCCTTCCTTCCTATCCCATACTTCCTTTAATCCTTCTTGTTTCATTCCTCCTTTCCCCATCGTAACACTATATTTTATTTTTGGAGGCTATTTTGAGGAAGGACATAAATATAAAGTTAGCTGGATTGAGAGACTCTGTAGACCCGATGAGTCTTGTGAGCTCTGATGCATAGAGTATAATGGAGGGGGCTTGTTTAATCTTTGTAATCTTATCTCCACCTTTTCTCTTTCTCCTTGTTTCACTCTGGATCTCATGTAGCCAGGGTATGTCTCAAACTCATTGTGTATCTAAAGATGATTTTTTTTCCAATTTCAGATCTTCTTCTCCACCTCATAAGCATAAGATTGCAGGAATTCACTATTAGATATAGATTTATTCCGTGTTTGTGCTCAAACTTTAGTGGATACTAAGGCAAGCTCTGTAATAGCTGAGCTCCAGCAAAGCCATGAGCTCAGATTTTTTTATGCATCCTTCCCTTCCTGATGTCCTCTTTCTGTCCCTGCCTGCCAGGTACTTAACTTATGTCCTTTTCTGTGTCTCTTCCCCTCCCTCATTCCCTTCTTTGCATTCCTTCCATAATTTCTCAGTGGTTCTCCTGAGGGAAAAATAGAGTTTCAGGTTTGTAATAACACATACTCACCCCCTGATGATCTGGAATAAGAACAGTTGTACTTAGCCCCAGGTCTGCAGCTTACATCCAGGCTGTGTGATCTTAGAGAGGTCCCCAGGCACTCTGGGCTTCAGTTTTCTCTGATGCTATATCTACTTGTAGAAATGGTGGAAAAGACAAATAAGAAGATATGTTAGGTTCCTATGTAAACTGCAGATGAGCATCTCCAAGTCCAGCCACGCTCTCATTCAGTCTCAGGTTTTATAATGACTGCTCTTGCTGCTTCCACGCCCCTTCTGTAAGCATGCAAACACATCACCACTGTCTCTTATCCACCGCACACTTCTAGATAGGAGAAATGATTCTTAAAATTAATAAGAACATCTGAAATGATAAGACCCAGCCTCAGGCTATGCAAATTGAACTGTAAGTCCAGGGAGCAGACAGCGTTCCAAGGTCTGTGTCCTGCCCGATTTGCAGGAGACACTCAGAGACTCCAGTTCACTCTTGCCCTTGAATCCACTCAGAAAATTCCGCCAGTGTCAGTTTTCTTTCTTTCTCTAGAACTCCCCTTGCGGGCCCAAAGGCCTAACTTTCTTGTTCTCTCTGTGTTTGGATCTTCTTCTGGCAAGTGCATGGATGCCATATGGTGTCCGAAGAGATTAATGCTTACTTCATTTTAAGACCTGTTTGCTCTTGTACGTTCCTTTTAAGGAACATCTGCCCCTTGGTGTGACTCTCCTATATTATTTGAAAATGTGCCATGCTCATTTATATTTTGATCAATAAGAGAACATATATATTTTCTGTTTTCTCTCGCTAATTCATTGGATTATATTTTTGTTTGTTTACAGGCATTCTGTGGTTTCCAAAACAGACTTCTCAGGACAGACTCAAAGACAAAGAAAATAGAAATAGCTGAGAAAAAAATCCTATGCTGCTCCTGACCTGGGTTACCATAACAGAATGAGTACATATGGCTAAGACTGTGCACATCTCAGCTCGCAGCACTCATAAAACTGCAATATCCCAGGACTGCCTTGCACGCACTCTGCAGTCAAGGGGTTAAGCAAGCTTTCTATTTTATGGGCCCTTAAATCCTGAGTGATGTTCTGTGTTGTGCATTACAAGGACAGCCATGAGAGTGTATATATAACTATTTTCCCCCCCTTCACATCACCTAAGTAAGAGTCTGAAAGCCTGGTAACATCCCAGGAGCAGGAAAAGCATAAAAGCATTTTCCAGACATGGGAAGTGGAGGAGCGGCATTATGACACCCCCATACTTTAGAAACTATGTCTGCACACATGCAAGCATACATGCATGCACAATCCCACACATAAGCATACACCTACACACTCTCATAGAAAACACGTTCAGGAAGGGTTTGCTTTTTGCAAAAGAATCAATTAAAAAAGAAAGTTGCAAAGATTCTTTTTTACAGTGTCAGTTTCCTTATACGCTGTGAACATTATCTAACGTGGAAAGATCTAAGACTAAGAGATAAACATTGCTTCTTGGTTCTTAGACATTTTTGTGATGGGATCTTGGTCCTTTTGTTTATTTCTTTAAAATTGAAATTTTAATTTTCAAAACTCACTAAATTTCTCATGGTCTGAGAATCTATAAGCCTTCTTAATATTACTTTTATTGTTTCTTCTTTGCAATTCATAAGAATTGCCATTGAAGTCATTGTGTCTATAGGATGTTTTCATCTTCAGTGTTAGAAAGCATTCCCTTCAGTGACTGACTAAAAATTCTAAGAGGCTACAGGTATGAGTGGGTAGAATTTATGCACATGTGCCTGTGTATAACATCATCATCACCCTTTTATTTTGTAAAAGAAAACCAACAGTGTCTGTGTGTATGTATGTCCACCTATGTGTGTGAGAATGTATGTGCATCCGTGTATGTGTCTCTGTGTGCGCGTATGTGTACCTGTGTGTGCAGGTGGATTGCCTGTATTCTCACACTCAAGCCAGAAGAAGTTGTTGGGTATTCTTCTCTATCATCCTCCACCTATTACTTTAGGTTGGGATTTTTTCTGGGACCTGAAACTTGTCTTTCCTTGGCTAGGCTGGAAGCCAGCAATTTTCCTGGACTGATCCCATGCAACTGGGTTAACAGATGTGTGTACAACATTCAGCATTTTATATAGATGCTGGAATCCAAACTCCAACCCACATGACTGTGTAAAAGAGCTCTGAACAACTGAGCCATCTCCTACTGTCCATCTTCTTATGTAGCATACTTAGGCCTCTACATTTCATCTTTTCTAAACAGAATGTTTTTGAGTGTGTATAAATGTATGCTATTAATGTTACCCTATTAATTCTATTTTTCACTTTTATTGAGGATTAAAAACTTACATAAGTGAATAAAATATAGCAATCTGAAGTAAATTGTTCAAAGACTATATACATATGTATGTATGTATGTATGTATGTATGTATCTATCTATCTATCTATCTATCTATCTATATATATATATCAAAAAGTGTGAAGTCATAGACAACACAATAATATCTTCAAATATGAAAGAAGAGTGCCAATAAAAATTGGGGCACTTTGTTGCAAGGAGGCCCACTTGTTGGTCCCGGCAGCCCAGAACCAAAATAATCACACAGAAACCATATTATTTAAATCACTGCTTGGCCTATTAGCTCTAGTTTTTTATTGGCTAACGCCTACATCTTAATTTACCCATGTCTATTAATCTGTGCATTGCCACGTGACAGTGGCTTACAGGCTAAACTTCCCAGCATCTGTCTCTGGTGGCTCCATGGCTTCTTTCTGACTCTGCCCTTCTTTCTCCCAGCATACAGCCTACCTTTCCCCGCCTAGTTCTGTTCTTCCCTGCCATAGGCTTAAAGCAGTTCTTTATTCATTAACCAGTAAAAGCAACACACAGACAGAAGAACCTCCCACACCAGACTTCCATGTACTTTTGTACAGGCTCTATTCTATTTGATTATTCTTACTATGTTTCCTTTGTATTGTATCTTTGTTTGGCTAGTGTTAGGTTGAGTTTACTCTTTAATCGTCCATCCTACTTTGTTTTCACGGTAACTAATCAAGAATACATCCAGTAGTCTTCAGTTATAAAAGCTTTTTTATTGTTATTTTTTCTGCCAATACTGCCTTTCCTCCACCTCTCTGTTGTCTATGTTTCTTGTGACGATGCTTTATATGACCGGGTCAGTTATGGTTTTAATCTTCCTTCCTCACTCGTCCATGTTGCAAAACTCTCAGGATTTCTTTGAGATGTTTTCTGCTTCCATAATTATCTCTTCAACTAAATCTATAATTGTCTAAAAACTGTTATTTTAACTCAGGTTTTATAACTATATAACAAATTATACATTCATTACATTATTTTCTTTTGGTGTTGTATTTTCATGTGCATTGCTTCTATGGTCTCTTATAGCTTATATTTTTTACTTCTTCATTTTGGAGCATTTTAGTTTTTTTTTTTTTATCAAATATCAGTGGTTAAATTTACAGTCTCTCGGTTACCACACTTTAAATTGTCTTATGTTCCTAAAATATCTCTTCTGTGGCATATAACCTCATTTTTACATGTCTCAGAGGCTTTGGTCTATTAATTCTTCTGATTCTTGCTTATGTGTTTTTGTCTTTCATATGTGTTGTAATTTGTCTTGGTCATCATACACGCATGGTGCTGGGGGCAGTAGCAGAGAGAGAGAGAGAGAGAGAGAGAGAGAGAGAGAGAGAGAGAGAGAGAGAGAGAGAGAGANGAGAGAGAGAGAGAGAGAGAGAGACACAGAGAGAGAGAGAGACAGAGAGAGAGAGAGACAGAGAGAGAGAGAGACAGACTTGTGGCATAGGCTTTTGAAATCTCAAAGCTAATCCCTCCTCCAAAAAGAATACACTTTCTAATCCTCCCAAATGCTTCATCAACTGGGGACTGAGCATGTAAATATATCAGCCTGTGGGGACATTCTGATTCAAACCACCAAATGATTAAAAAAAACATTCTAAGCTGGTAAAATGACTGAGTGGGTAAAAGTGCTTGACAAATCTCTGTAACCCATAGTGGAAGAAGAGAATTGGCTCCAGAATGCTGTTCTCTGACCTCTACACACAGACATAACATGTGATAGCACACACACATATACTAATAATAACGATAATAATAGAAACAATAAAATAATTTTTTCTTCTGCCTTTATTCAAAAAATATTTAAGGCTTGCTTTAAGTATGTTCCTGTAGGTGGGCTCTGTCCTGAGTTTTGCAAAGTGCCTGGGGCATCACTAATCCTAGATAATTTTTTTAGCTGCTGTTTTTGTTTTGTTTCCTTTTTTATTTTAATATTATTGTGTAAGCTGCTGATAACTTATTGAAGTCACTGGACCAACCTAATGATAAGTTGAACTGGGAAGAGAAAACTTTGGGTGCACATGGGAGCCCTAGTTATGTCATACCCAAATTCTATGCAAAATATCAATATTTATATTTTAGCATGACAATTACTGCAATGGTATCCAAATTTTTCTACCTGTTCTATTTACTTCCTTATTCTTGCCACTACCAATGTCATTTTGTACCTCAATATAAGAAGAACAGCATCTAGCACAGTGTTTAGGGCTGGCTATTTTCATCATATACATTTCTTTAGACAATTCTCCTTTTCTGAAGTCATAGAATACTCTCCTGTCTTTCAAAATTGATATAGTTTATTGCCCAAATCATTAATTATGTCATCGCCTAGCTCCAGTGGATTTCATATCTACATACTAGAGAAAGAAAGAAAAGGAAGATAGGTTAAAGATAAATTATAAGGTCCCAAACCCAAAAATCAGTTTTTTTTAAAATTTTTAATTGATTTTTTTAAAGCTATACATTTTTCTCTGCTCCCCTCCTTTCCTCTCCCCTCCCCTTCAACCCTCTCCCATGGTCCCCATGCTCCCAATTTATTTAGGAGATCTTGTCTTTTTCTATTTACCATGTAGATAAGATCCACGTATGTCTCTCTTAGGGTCCTCATTATTGTCTACGTTCTCTGGGATTGTGAATTGTGGGATGGAGACAAGTCTTTGTAATTACATATCCTTCATTATCTTATTGACTATGTAGGGACCTCAGATACATAAGGAAAGGGATGCTAATGGGATCATGGTCCATCTCTGCCACATCTTTCTTACCATTCAATGAGCACCCACATCAATACATGGTTGGCGATGTGGTTGTGATGTTTGTCTTGTTATCTTTCTTCCTGTGCAGGCTGGCTGTTTCTTATTCAACCCCAATGCCTAGTCTTCCAGTTCTTCCACCGACTCCTTCTTCAGCTTTGCCTCTTTCAGAAAAAGCAGTCTCTGCACAGTAAGTATCTTCATATAACCTAAAATGATCCCAGTTGGTTTTTATTCCAAATGCATATTTTTGTTAGTCTTGACATTGTTCCTTGAGGTAGAATGATGAAACAATGCTTCCTTTGGAGTACAAATCATTAAAAGAACAGAAGATGCTTTGCAGTCCCAGGCAACAGCCCTGAGTACTAAGAGCTTGCTTGACTTTCTCTGCCTGAAGCCTTATAGAATTATGTTACCCCCAACTGCATGCTTTGAACGCAGCTGAATTCAGGAATCTATTCTGTTTCTAGGTCGATGCCCACATGTAGCCAAGACACCTGGCACTATTGTCAATAGCCTACTGGCACAGCCCAGCACCGAGATCTCCCCTGAGGCCCACCATTTGCACTGGGTTGCTTTCCCACCTAAACTTAACGAACTGAATTGTGTTCAAGAAGGCTGCTGGCTATAAAGACTGTCCCCACCAAGTTGCTTGGATTGTCAAAGAAATAGAGATTCAGCAGTAGAGCTTCAGATCATGATGTCTGAGAGGACTCTTGAGTCCAATCTGGAATGGGTGATATGACTGGGTTACAATACAGCTATAATTAGAAACACATTTTAGGGAACATATATTTTCCTTAAAATTTAATGGGCTCATGAAACAATATGTCAATTAATACTTCAGTGTCCCCATAAATTTAACCTAGTTCTGATTTGTTCCATCATTTTATCTGTGTAAGTTGTATGTAGGATCCACTGAGCTGTGTCGTATAATCAAAGTTATACCAATGCTTTCTTTCTTCCATTGTATACTTTTAGCTCCTTTATCGAAAATGAGGTGTTCATAGGTTTGTGGGTTAAAATCTGGATCTTCTATACGATTCCATTGGTCAACTTCTCTGTTTTTATGCCAATACCAAGCTGTTTTCAATACTGAAGCTCTGTAATAGAGTTTGAAGTCAGGGATGGTAATGCCTCCCGAAGTTCCTTTATTGTATAAGATTGTTTTGGCAA
>NW_026067907.1:4201180-4244959 GCF_014885135.2 Alexandromys fortis
GGGAGACGGGGAGGGAAATGGGAGGCGGGGAGGGAAATGGGAGGCGGGGAGGAGGCGGAAATCTTTTTTTTTTTTTTCAATAAAAAAATTATATTAAAAAAAAAGTTATACCAATGCTAGGGAATGGCAGGTCCTACAATAGCTTGATTGCACAGTAAGCCATCATAACTGTAGTTTAATCCTCATAAGGATTATTTAAACCATAAAGGCCAATTCCCCCTTCTTAGACATGAGGGATTTCCAGACGCATCGCTGATGATATTGTGCTGGACAACAGAGCAGGGTCAGTGCACAGGAAATCAAAGCAGGGAGCAATGTCCCACGCATGGTATTTTTGGCAGATGTGGAACTCAATCAATACAAAGCTCCCAATTTAATACTTTCTGCTACACATAACGACACGATACCAGATTTTTGAACTGCAAGGCGACATATTAGAATCAATATTAAGCACAAGTGTGGGCTGGTTCCAGGAAAATGTCAGATGAAAAACCTGCGGAGGTCAATATTAGTGACCAAATTTTTAAAGCTATGCCCTATGCAATGCTGCCTCTAAGTGAAGCGCTTCACATTAGTGACACTGGTGGTATGCAAGACTCTCATTAAGGAATGCTGCTTAATAAGTGTTTGCCACAGTGCTGGATTTTCTCCAACCCTCTCCCCACCTTTTTTGGCATTTACTCACTTTGGAGATTCTGATGCATCTGGTGAGCCCTGTTTCTGTTATTTTCAGTTCCAGAGTGAGAACAGTAGAATGCATGTGTTGGCATGTCAGCCTTGGCAGAGGACAGGGGATGGCAGGCGTGATGTTTACATACATTGGTGACATTGCTAATGTGTCACAGAGGCAAACAAACTTGAGAAGCACAATGCCTTCCCATGAAACTTGTTCTCTCTTGTATAATCAAAGAACCATTTCCTTCACTGAGTATCGGTTAGAAGCACCACCTACTACCCCATCTTAACCAGAAATGATCTTGTGTATTGGAACACAAACTTTAAATGCAATAAAGAATTCAATTAGGATACATCTACCTATACTTGAGTGTCTATCTGAAAAAAAATTATATTGACATGTTTTGAAATTTCTGGAGTTTTGAGCCCCAGGGTGTGTTTAAATGGTTGCCCTTAGGTTTATGAAGTGTGTGGCATGAAGTCCCACACTTAGCAACCTCATTAGGTGATAGATACTTTCTCATCTGGAAATTGGGGAGAGCAGTAGCCACAGATGCCATGAGTCTTAGAGGAGACCATTTAAGAGGGCTTTTAGTAGAGTGTTTGGAAATCACTAGGGCTCAGTGAATATGGGCTATGCGCATCATATCAGCATATTCTTGTACAAAGTGACCCTTAGCAGCTCTCTACATGTTGGTTATTGATCTCAGAGCGGGTATTCCAATACCCCTAGTTCCTTGCTTGTTATTTTGGCCAAGTGTTAGCATCCACATCGAAGTCGTGCTGATGACTCTGCTATGCAACTCTTCCTCTTGCGAGAGTCTTAGTAAGGCATCTGTACCGCAGATCTAGGCAAGGCTGTTCAACCTCTTTGTTTCCAGACGTATAAAATAAACTGTGCAGGTAAGTGATGTGCTTCATGGGCTGCCATGTGAACAAAAAGGAAAGCGTGAAAATGCACTTAACAGAAAGAAAACCTTCATGGAGAAGATGCCATTCCG
Organism: Alexandromys fortis; assembly: GCF_014885135.2. Lineage (NCBI taxonomy): Eukaryota > Metazoa > Chordata > Mammalia > Rodentia > Cricetidae > Alexandromys > Alexandromys fortis. The sequence continues at coordinate 4,202,857 of NW_026067907.1, forward strand.
TGTGGCACCTACAGCCATCAAAGCACAAACATAACAGCAAGAAATCACTTCTCAACAAGGTCAGATCCTCTTTTTTATTTATTTATCCATTCAAATATTTACACTTCCTTCTCTCCTCCCAATCCCTTCCCACTCCCCCACGGTCAGATCCTCTTTAGTGGCAAATGAGTAAGCTCCAGAGTAGATGGCTGTAGGGGCAAGTGTGTCAGGGTTCTGTCTATCTTGCTCTGTGAGGATACTCTATGGTTCCTAGACCACAGTTGCCTGAAAGCTGCCCTTGCTGCTCAAGTAGTTGAAAAGGACACTTTTTGACCTTTGACTCTTAGAATTGTTTGGTGAATAAATCCAAAACAGCCCCTTCAATCTATAAAGAAATAAATGTGATAAATATGCAAAAAAATTGGAAAAAAAAGTCCCACTTGAACACATTTTCAAATCACGTTGAAAGGGATTCATAGTTTGACAAGGATGTGTGAATCTAGGGTCTGATGCAGAAGGATGCATAAAGCAGTTTGCACCCCACATTGTGGAAACTAGAGCTGTGCATCCCCCACCCGAAAAGAGTCCTTTGTCTTTCCCCATCACCATAATTAACTAGTTCCTATTCATTAAACAATGAAACAGACAATTAAATAGTAATAATAGTCCTTTAATTATGAAGGTATTGTTATCTGCACAGAACATGGAGGGGGGATTGCTGTAGCTGTGTTTCAAATGCTTGCCTCTCTGCTTTTTAAATACAGAAGGAGAAAATGTTCACCATTTCAGAGCCTCTAATAAGAAAAAGGGGCAGAATCTACACTATGCACACGACCGTTTCCAATAAGCAGGAGTCTCACTTATTAATGGAGTAAGCATTGATCAGGACATGTGAACTCTTAACGAGCATCCTCAGTATTTTTCGAGAGGCATCTCTAACCGTGCTAAGAATCATCAGCGAGTATTTTTAGGCACAAGGATGCGTGATTACGATCAAAGTCCTGTGCTTGACGACTTTCAGAGTTTGTTAAGCACCATAGCATGGGGGTGAAATTCAATTTGAACTGCTCCTCAGCTTGTCTTTCTTTCTCCCCTTTGGGTAGAGTGAGATTTTAACACCAGAGTTGGCTCCAGCGTTATTATATTTTGATACAATGGAATAAATTATCACATCTCCCGTTCTACAAAAACAAGCTGCATTTCCAAAATGTTTTGTCCTCAAGACTCACAGTTCGCCACATTGGAGATTTGATTTCTTGAGAAAAAACTGTTAATATAAACAACTTGGAATAAAACCACATACAAATTCCTTCTTGTCCACCCAGCCAATTAGGAAGAAACACACGGCCTTTATTTCATAATTAAACATACACTTAGCATCTACTAATGGTTGCATATGCACCAACAAGCAAGTGGATGGTCACTCTACCGAAATCACAAACTCTGTGACCTTGGACAAATGATCCCTCTTTGCCTCAGTTTCCCCTTTGTAATCAGATGCTACCCTGTAGTCTTTCCAAATCCAACACTTAGCATACCCCAGATTTAGGGCACACTCAGGAACTTCCCTTTGAGGTACATTGTATTTCTTAGATTTGTTCCTCTGATACAGAGTTTGATGTTTTCATGCCACGAACCACCGGCTCTTCCTAGAAAGATAAAAAGAAGCAATTATTCTTATTTTGCTCTCTTGTTTTCTTAATCATGTATACACTGGATTTGTGTGTTTCTGAGAGCAATGCCATTTTCCCACAGAAGGAGCTTCACCTAAGACTGTTGGCTTCATAACCACTGAGCAAGAAACAGTGGTTCTTTGGAAATCTGTATCAAGCTCTTCAATGTGCATCAGTTTCTTCTAGCAAGGACTGAGGATCCATGGGATCAAGGAGTCTCAGAAAAGGACCCATTAGGATGAAGGCTGAAGTCCTCATTTGCAGGACAACAGCCATCAAGGCTCCCCTCTGAGTTCAAGCTATGCTGCAATCTAAGGATGTAATCATGACAGGCCGTTCCCTAATCTAGGCAACTGGCTCCCAAGTCATGCTTTCTAAAGCTTAGAACTTCTCCCATCCTCAGTAGAGAGGCCCTTACTTTATTTTATGTATTTATTTTATACTCAGTTTTTGCTTCTTCCTTTCCTCCTTGTCCCTCCCTTCCACCTCCCATTTTACGCCCCCCAATACATCCAATCCTCTTCCATTTCTATTCAGAAAAGGCAGGCCTCCCATGGATATCAACAAAACATAGCATACCAAGTTGCAGTAGGACAAAGCACTCCTCCTTGTGTTAAGGTTGGACAAAGTGACCCAGTATGGGGAATAGGGTCCCAAGAGACAGCAAAAGAATCAGAGACAGCCCCTGTTCTCACTGTTATAAGAAGACCAAGCTATACACTGTCACATATATTCAGAGGGCCTGGGTCAGTTAAGTAGGCTCCCTGGTTGTTGGCTTAGTCTCTGTGAGTTCCTATGAGCCCAGGTTAGTTGATTTTGTTGGTTTTCTTGTGAGATCCTTGACCCGTCTAATTCCTATAATCCCCCACCCCCAGTCTCTTCATCAGGATTCCCAGAACTCAGCCTCATGTTTAGCTTCCTCTGTTTCCATCAGTTGTTGGATAAAGCCTCTCTGATGACAGCTGGGCTAGACACCAATCTATGAGTTCAGCAGACTAGAGTTAGGCATCGTTTCCTTGACATATTTTTCCTCTAGGCCTATTTGCTTCTATCCTAGGTCTCTGAGTCATCTAGTCTCTGGGCCTGGCCCTCCAAGCAGTGTGAGAGGTAGGCTTACTCTCATGACCTGGATCTTAGGCTGGACAAATCATTGGTTGATCACTCCTATAGTCTCTGCACATCCCGCAGACAGGACAGACTGCAGATCTAAGGCTATGTGGCTCGGTTGATGTCCCAGTCTCTCCACTTGAAATCTTTACTGATCACAGGAGCTGCCCATGTATCCCCAATTGCTAGAAGTCTTAGCTAGGGTCATCCTTGTAGAGTTCTGGGAGTTTCCCTTACACCAGGTATCCACCTGACCCTGAAATGCACCTCCCCCAAGAGTCCTTTCTCATATCAGTCATATATGAAGCAATTATTTGAAGAGAAAATCCCAAAAGTAAAGCAACCACAGTTCTGTCAGGAGTTCACATCTACTTCCGGTTTCGCTGCCGCTCCAAAAGACGCACCCTCAGGCTCCTTACACCTTCTTGGCCAACAAAGTGTGTGTAGAATACTAGCTGGCAAATAGTTAAAATGAATCAAAGAATTTCCAAAGTAAACTTAAATATTAGAAAATGTGAATGTGTGAAATTTTAATTTACAAGGTCGACTATAAAAAAAAAGATAAAATCACACAACTCAATGCATATTTAGAACTCTGGGTTATAGTTTTGCTCTTGCAGTCTATTAATGCACTAGTCATTAGAGTCCCTCCCCCCAGGCTGATGGTGGCTAAGTACAATCTTAAGTACAGAAATAATCCACTGTGCTTTGTAAGTCTGGGTCAAAACTCTTCAGTGTGTCTCAGTTTCTTCTGACAATGAGTGTAAATAGTCCAAGGAACCATGAGATGATGGTGTCTCCTAAAAGGACCCCTTAGGTTGAAGACTGAGCTTCTCATCTGTGGAACACCAGCTATTAAGGCTCCCCACTGAGTCTGAGAGACATTCTGATCTTTAAGGTATCACATAACTGCTGGAAACTTAGCATGTGATTTGTCATTTTTCCTGGATCCTACCAAGAAAGAAGGGCTTTGATCAATTTGTGGCCAATTTCTTTTGTCAAGGTTTATCATATTTCATTATTTCACTGCCTCAAATCATCTTTAGTTAATCAGTGAGCTCAAGAAATTTGAAGCAATATCGTCATTTCATTTATCTTCACAATATTCTTAGCTGATTTTCAATGTTCTAAACTACAGCTATTAAATTTTCAACCTGTTCTCCTATATGTGTGTGTGTTTGACTAATATAAAATTCCGTGTGCATTTGACTAATAGCTCATTATTATCTTAGTTCATGAGGACCATATTTTGTGTGTGTGTTTTGTTGTTGTTTGAGTTTTATTCTCTGCTTTGTTTTAATTTAAGGCCTTTTAAGGAAATATTTCCTGATTCATCAAACATAAGTCTTTTTTTGTTGCTTGACTTTCATCAGGGAAGTAAAGACACAGTACGCTTTAAGAGAAATAGAAAAAAGTTCTTTATATGCATTGCCTCATAAAACCTCCCAATAAGTGATATGTTGGGCATTTTACAAGTAAGGAATGACTGGCCAAGGCTCATCCAAACCAGACCAACAGGAATAAGATTGAAGTCTTTTTGCAATAGAGTGTTCCTTCCCAATATCCATACAACACCCAGACACGGTGTTACAGTCTGAGAATAAAGAGCAGAGATCCTGCAAGAGAGCAAGCCAGGTGTCATCCAATGCAGAGAAGAGACTATTTACTGAGGGTTCCGGCTGCCCGGGGATGCTGCGCCGAAGTGTTGACGTTAATCAGAATCCTGAAGCAAAGGCCGGTTTGGGTCATGTTGAAACAAAGAACATTCTAGGGCAACAGTTTAGTTTAGGACAGGATGAGGTATTAGGAGGTGAGGGATACCATGGCTGGAAAAGATGTCAGTCAAGTTCGGGGTAGGGCTCAGTAGAAAAGCAGATTCAAAGAGAGATTGGTCAAAAGTTGTCAGAGGCTTTGACATAGGGTTAGCCTAGGATTTTATTTAATTTGAGACACAATAGAGAATTTTAGAAAGCTTGCTAACAGGGGAATGGTATGATCCCAGCTGGGTTACAGGAGGTTGGATCAAGGAATGCTTATTGATTCTTTCAAAAATGAGAGCCCATGGGTCTTCCCGAGGCATAGCTTGATCATTATTTTCATTCATGTGTCTGAGTATTAATTCCCTGGTTAAAGCTGACCTACACTTCGAGCCGTTTTGCTAAGAACATTGGCTTCATTTTAAAAGATTTATTTTTATTTATGTATATATGAACACTGCCCCCCCCCAGTGGGTGTGTGTGTGCGTGTGTGTGTGTGCTTCATGAGTGCAGGTACTCATGGAAGCCAGAAGGTGGCATCAAATGTCCTAAGATTCCCCAAGGCTTGAACTACAGGTAAGCTATCACTCCTAAATGCTGGGTCATCTCTCCAGTCCTATGAACTCCATTTTAACCCTGTTCTTGTATTGCAGAGATTCTGCAGGTAAGGGACAATAACTCTAGCTTCTCATGGTAGAGAGAAGTTCCTCTTAGCTTTCTCTTATGACATTCAGAGGGAAACAGACCATTCTGTTCCAAGTCTTCACTGGCTATCACTCTCTCCTGTTTTGTCCTTGTTTGAAAATCAAGCATGAGACCATGCATCAGCCTTGACCTCCTAGTCACTTTTTCTTGCAATTACGCTTTGCTGAAGGCCTTGTCTTTGAATCTAAACTCCTCTCCCATAGTCTGAATTGTTGAAATAGGAGCGGCAGGGCTGCGTCCCCGGCACCCGGCCGCCCGCATGGCTAGCTTATGCCCGAAATAATTACACAGAAACTGTATTCTTTCAAACACTGCCTGGCCCGGCTAGTTCCAGTTTCTTATTGGCTAGCTCTTACATATTGTTCTAACCCATTTCTAATATTCTGTGTAGCCCATGAGCTGGCTTACCAGAGAGGATCTTAACCTGCGTCTGTCTGGAGTGGGAGCATCATGGCGACTCTTCCACTAAGCTTCTTTCTCCCAGAATTCTCTTCTGTCTACTCCGCCTACCTAATTTTCTGTCCTATGAGGGCTGAGGCAGTTTCTTTATTATTATAAGACCCACCTCCATCACTGAATAGCATATGTTTTCCCTAAGTTATCTCCTATTTCTCTCTTTCTCCACTACTTTGGACAATACAATTGCTCATAATCTTACTAATTTATGAGGGATTATGCTTAACAAAGAAGCTATGATAAAGGAAAAATCTTTCTTTTGTTGTTGTTGATAACTGGAAAAGAATTATATCAACTCACAAGATTTCTATGTTCCTCAAAGGGGGCCATGCATTTTTAAAACTTTAGGAAAATATTTCAAAGTCTGAACTGACAAAGGCTATGTAAGAAATTGGGCAAGTGTGTGTTTGCTGTATGGCTAATTGCTTCCAGGCAATCTCTGCCCTCTTTTTTAACTTTCTGGGATCACTGTTCCTGCCCAGAATCCCCAGCTGCAGAGACAAATTATGACTAAATGTGGAGATGTAGATGGCCTTGATATTGCTGTGCCTGCAACTAGGTAATGGTGGCAAGGATAGCTTGGGATACTCTGCTGGCCACAGAGCTCACGCTTTCCCAAATTGTTTCTGACTTGACTCCAAACCGAGTCCTTATTAAATTCATTCTCAACATCGAGCCCAGATTAGAAGTCAATGTGGGTCATTTGGAAATGAACGAACCTCCAAAGAAGAGCTTCTGTTCAAAGCTGGTCTCCAATCATTGCTTTGAAACAAAGTAATAGGAATGACGACTCTCTCATCCCATGCTTGCTCTCCTGCAGGCTTGAGACTGTCCCTGGGAACCTTATCTCACTCAGCCCCATGCTTCCCAGGCGTTGAGATTGTCCTTCTTGCATAGGATGTTTACCCTGATGGGATTTGACCCAGCTGGGATGCTCTCCCAAAGCCCCGGTGTCCCCAGATGCACCAGATGACACGTCTATTGCCAGCTTTGATCTTAGACCAGCTTCAGTTTTTGACTTATATAAATCTTCAGGGAATTGTTAGGGAGGGAGAAGCCCATTTCTCTCAAGACACAAAGAATTCCACTACATTTTGAAGAGGCTTCCTGAAGGAAGGAACACAAATCAAGCGCCATGGGGTCACCCAAAGGAGTTCTTTTTTTCTTGTAAGTCCTCAACCCGGTTATTCTTGGATGAACAGGGTTCCAGGCAGTGGGAATGTTTAAGGGAGGTCTTTCAGTGCCCTAAGAAAGAGTTAATTCTTGATATCAGAAAACAGTTAGATGTGATGGGAACAGATTCCAACATTTAATAGGATCTTAGATGACATGTTGTATAAAATTTTCAAAGTGAGATTCTTACATACATAATTTATCTCTGTAATTAAAAAGCCTAATTTAAAAAATAATACAGATGCAACACATAATGGTGTGATTTTTTTTGTCACAAAAACAAATTATTATCTTGATAACGCAATACTATAATTTACGCTTGCTACAAAACACAGCCCTTTCACGAACTGCATGATAAATGTTGTCTAATTACTTCCCTTCACGTTCTTCTCCTCATCCCTTGGTTTGCTTGTGAGATGGTAAGACTTCAGGCCTCGGCTGCGGGTTGAGTCCTCTCTGTCAGTTTTTATGGGGTGAGGCCAGAATTGACGAAAGCCCCTTGGTTTTATCCCAACGGTTAAGCAAAGTGAATGTCATTTCTTGCTTTAGTATGAATGGCCATGCTGCAAAAGGTCTCCAGGGGAGCTATGTTGTGTGTGTGTAGGTTTCATTGCTAATTCTTCATGCGTTCTGCAGATGAGAACGAGGGACCTACTGTTATGGGGGTACTTTAGCCGTAAATGACCATTATATTTCCAAGCGGCCCCTTCAGCTCCCCTTGCTTCCTTCCTTGTTACAGCACCATAATTCTTGGGCGGGAAGGGAGTGTAAATAGCTCTCCCATTGCTGATGCCACTTTGCTGCCTCCAAATTGATGTGGATGCCCCTTAGCTCTGGAGACCCCGTGCCTTTCACCTTCACAGCGCGGGCGTTCATTGGCCTGCAGCTCGGGGCCTGAGAGAAATCCTTAACAAGGGTTCTGTTCTACACTCCGCAACATATAAGAACTCAGCTGGTGGATGGAAATTTCAAACATTTTGGAAATTTACACCTTGTCACTCTCTGAGGGCAATGATTTCAAGAAATTATGCCATCCCCACCCACCTTTGCATACTGAGGCTGAAAACCCAGAGCTCCTCTAACTCCAGCTAAAGTGCTGAAGGTCAGAGAAGTCGAGAGGAGCCAATGCTTTGCGAGCATTTCCCATTATTATGCTAATCATATGCATGGTCTTCCTGCACTTACACATCCATTTTCATGGCCAAAAGGAAAAAAAAATACATTGGCGTTTTAAACAATGCTAAGATTGTAATAAAACAGTGACAGATGACGGGAAACCTCAAGTAGAGACACATTTTGCCCTTGGCTTGTGGCCCTAGGGAGAAAGAAGTAAGGAGAGAACCTAAAATGTTATTTTTAAAAGTCAAAGTGCTTTTTCTAGTGTTTTGTTTTATTCTTGACTTTGATATTCACACTGAAACTCACATTTAAAAAGGGATGCTAATTCCTAACAACCTGTTTTCTTACTGTTGGCTTTCTCTCTGTTTGTGTGTGTGTGTGTGTGTGTGTGTTTGAAAATAAATTTTAGGATATTTATTAACACATTTTCTATGATTCTATCTTCTGCCTCTGACAGTAACACTATTTATGATGAGTTATCTGATTTTGTGAAAATCCAAACCAATCATGATTTTTTCCCCTCAAATGTTCTGAAAATAGATACCAGTGAAGTAACTTGCTTTTTGTAGATTAAGAAAAAAAAATAACTAATTTAACTCCTTTTGTCTTTTTAATTCTGTAATATGTCAGAAATAAATAATCTTTGTGTCACACAAAGATACACAAACAAAGCAAAAGTAAACTGGTATTTTTTTTCCACCTATAACACGGCGCTATACAACCCAAGTGGGGCTAGAAGCAAATCAGGGGAGGGAACTCACTTAGCTTTTATCCCAAAGTAGATGCTGACTTTGTTTTGTTTTGTTTTGTTTGTTAGAGCCTGACCTTGCAATCTGATATTTGTTAATCAGTCAAAGTGCTATAGATACTCTCAGTAATGCCTAGGTGTTGGACAAACAGATACTTCCCAAGATGCCTGAGGTTTATGGAATATTGGTTCTTGGTGAACTAGCTCCTTTGGACAGAAAATAACCATTTTTTTTTCAGAATGCTATTCATTTCATAAATTTTCTTTTCTAAAGCCCCACAGGTGAGTTTAATCAATGACTTTTATTCAGTATATTATACTGCTAGCAGAGTCTTAACTTACGATGGCATAAGAATTTTTATTTTATGATGGTGTAAAAGCAACAGACTCAGCAGAATTCACACTGGGACTCTCATGCTTGGGATTTTCCCCAGGTTAGCACTGTGCGTTGTTCTTGCCTCACTTCCCACAAGCCCAGGAAATCCCAAAGACTGGACTTTGTCATCAAACTATGAGGTTCATAGGTTAAGTATTCAGATGCACCTCAACAAGTCACAGGGTTACAGCCCACTGAGCCCATTGCAAGTAGCATGTATGGGTTCCCAAGACAGGCAATAGAGTAGAAAAGAGTGGGACCTGCATATTATGGTTTCCAGCCATGGATTCCATCAAACTTGGATCTATAATATTTGAGAAAAAAGCAAGGTGAAAGAAGAGAAACAAGCATGAGAACCCAGAGGGTTAGGGGTAGGAAGAAAGGAAGAAAATATACGACTGGGTGGTAGTGGCGCATGCCTCTAATCTTAGCACTGGAGAAGCAGAGGCAAGTAAAGGTCAAGGCCAGCCTGGTCAACAGAGATTTCCAGGGCAGGCTCTAAAGCTACACAGAGAAAGAGAAACAAAATATGAAGAACGACAACAAACAAACAAAAGAAAAGAAAAGAAAAGAAAGAAAGAAAAAAAGATAAGCTATTGCACCTGTATAAAACATATATGTCTTTTTCTTTGACATGTCATAAAAACTCTTATGACAACCGTGTGTACTGTATTTACATTATGTTAGACTTTATAAGTAATCTAGAGGTGACCTAAAGTACATGAAGAGACTGACAGGAAACCATTATGCCGTTTTCTGCATGGAACTTGAGGATCCTCAGATTTTGGCATAGGATTACTGGCACAGAGTCCTGCAGATCCCCAGGGATCACAGCATGCTAGAGAGGATATTGGTGCTTCCTGGGCAGGGTGAGACAAGGGGGGAGCTGCTGTTGGGTGCCTGGCATCATGGTAGAGGGGAATCTCTGCACATACTGCCACCCTCGGGAAGAACCAAATTCAAACTTCAAAGCACAGCTCCTGTTGTGTGCACACAAGCCTCACCAAATATAAAATGAATCTCAAATCCAGTGATAGGAAACTGGGTACTATATGTTGATTTGTAGTATTTCCAGTTGGATGTGTTGAACCAGAACCCCGTCATCATAGCTTCCTTCTCTGCTGTACAAAAACATGCGAACAAAAGCAACTTAAAGGAGAAAGGGTTTCATCTGGGTCACAGCTATCATGAGGAGAAGTCGGGACAGCTGGAGCTGGAAGCAGTGGGTCATATTGTATCTGCTATCAGGAAGCAGAGGTGCAGGGCGAAGACGTATTAGGGCTCAGCTAGACTCTTCCATTCTATACACACTAGGATCCACTGCCCGGAGGACAATTCTGCCCACGATCAAGCTAGATCTTCCTACATCATTAAAGTGAGAAAGATAATCCCTCCCAGACATTCTCAAAGAGTGACAAACCAGATAATCCCTACCAAGTGTGCCCAGAGATTTGTTTCACTGGTGGTCTAGATTCAGTCAAGTTGACACCACCATCCACGATACTCATCATATGTCAAAGATCTTCCTTTGTTAATAGGAAGTCCTATTAACAAAAATTGGAAATTAACATGCAATGGGGGCCTGTATTTTTGATATGGAAGATAATCATAAGAGAACGTTCTAGAACATAGGGGAGAGTATCACTTCTACAGTATGAGGGGGAGGGCCCTTTAGGGCTTCTCGGAGTAGGCATCCAATGGTATGAGCCCAGCAGATGAGTGAAGGTGTCCTAGTAGAAAGACGGCAGAGAAAAAACCATAAGCAGAGGAAAGGGTGACTCCTGGGACAGACTGAGGACATGACATAAAAGCACACTACCGAACCTTTAAAGAAATGTTTGTTAGATCAGAAGCCCCCAGGATGCAGAAGCAGTAATGAATGTTTATCATTCCATCACTGGGAGACAGAGAACAGAGAGTCATCCACAATGACACCTTGTCTTAGCAAAGCAAACCAAAACAAAATGGAGACTGTTGGGACTAGCTGAAAAGGCTGTAAGTGTTTAGCTCCAAGTCCTAGAAACTTCACAGTGTTACCCTTGATCTTCTCTACCTTCCCTCAAAACCACAGCCCCTGGCGTTTACACTAGCAGTGTGGTCACTTAAACCTGTCTCTCCATACTCCTCTCCTAATAGCTCCTCCCACAAGTAGAAAACACCACGACTGTTTCTTTTCTTTTCTTTTCTCCCCACAAACCTGGTGCTGGGTCATGTGTGGATTCAGAATACTGTTAGAGCCAGCTCTAAAGTGTCCACTGTCCCTGGAGCAGAGGGTACCGCCACAGGACTTCCGTGCATGCTGTTGATGTTGAGGGGTATCTTGCGGTGGACACACTAAATTTGCCATCCATTCTCAGGACTGCTAAATTAAGCAAATTTACAACTCCTGGGATCACGTTTCTGGATCAAAGTGAGACTGGGGGAAGCCACAGGGAAACTTGTATTCCACAGAGGAGCATAGTAACATGTCAGTTCAACTAACGCTGCTTTGCCAAACAAACTGGCTTTCTCCATGTGGAGAGCAAGCATGATGGGTTATATCAGGATTCTGCAACTCGACCCTAGACTGCTACCTAATGGTGAAAGTGCGAGGCGTATGAGAAAACAGAGAGGAAAGTTGGTCTAAGGTATGAGGTTGTACACGCCGATACATGGAAGCTGGCTTTCCCTGTTCGCGTAGCCTCAGCAAGCCCCACCTGCATCCACATTGCTCGGTATCCTTTCTGATGACATCCACGATCACTCTATGCTTCTCTGAGCCTCCAGTAACCTCCCCTCCTTGCCACATAGCCTGTACATCCCCTTCTACCCTCAAATCACTGCCTTAAAATAGGGACACAACTTGGCTTACGGTCTAGTACCCCAAACACCCCCCAAGTTACTATGTTTTCAAATTCCAACAGACCGGGTGCCTGTAGTATCCTAGGAGAAACTCTCCAAGAACATATGTTAGTAACTATGTTGTCTCCCTGGGTTTACTCTAATCTCCACCCTCGTGGCAAGAGCCTTGTGTGTTGGGTGAGGTCAGGGCAAGGGTGAGACTTGATAGGCAACTCAGGGCATTAAAACCCATCCAGACTCAGAAGAAATCCTATTTCAAAGTAATTTTTTAAAAACCAAAATTAATGTTACAATTTGCACCAGGAGCAAACGTTTAGCATTTTAAATAAAGACGAAATCAGTATTCCTTAATTTACTTTTTGCCTCAGGCTCCAATATGGCTTGGCACAGCCCCATGGCTGAGCCTGTCTTTATTTAAAATGTTGACATTTTGTTCATCATGGTGTTCTGCATTAATTTCGCATTTTAAGAAATATTGCATTAAATTTAGCTCATCAGAGAAGGATTTTTCAGTACTCTTGGGATAACTCCACACTTGCCGCCTTGACCTAGGACCAGATGTGGTGCTGAAGCCGGCTCTTCTTAGGTAGACACCTTAAGTAGATGCCAGGGCTTGCTTTTGATAACTGCGCATTAAATCCTGCCCTCTCTACTTTTGGACTCTATTGAGGATAACTCCAAAATATGAGCCCACGAATCTGTAAAATTTAATCTAGGCTGTGGGCTGGTTATCAACAGTCAGCTCGATTTCTTCCCCTGTGTACTCTCAGTGGTTGAGAAAATGGATTATTATCTGAAGGCATGCCAACTTCCAAGGCCCGTTCTTCAGTCTCATGCACGGTAACTGACATTTCTGGAAGGAACAGTCCCAGATGCTTTTATTTCCTTTCAGTATGTATTAACTACCTGCTCCGGGTCAGGGGCATCCACAGGCGTCATCTGCTGTCTTATAGACCTTATTAAAGCTGGGAATGGGCCAGGATGAGCAGAGTGATGGCCCATGAAATCACAGAACTAGGTACAAGATAAAGAAGGAATCCTGATGGGCGAGCAATCGCAAACGTAAATAAAATGGGTCCCCTAGCTTCGCTCTCCACTCCAATAGCCAACGAGCATAAAATAAAGATAAGTTTCCGTTCCTATTTACCCATTGAGAATAGTTACTTATTTCGGAAGAATATTTGCAAGGCTGCTTTGGTGATATACAGCTACTTTCGCCTCAAGTCAAAGCATTTTGGAGATCAATTTTCACAGCATCAGTGGAAGACAAGGGATATATATCTGTTAGTTGCCCCGGATTTCACTCCTGACAGTGATTGAAACTGCCAAGACCACCTCTACGGTAGCCCGTTCCCACCTGACATCAGTTACCTGAAAAACGACTGTAGATTATCAAAGGCACGCGAAGCTTCCAGAAAGGCCACCGGCAAGTCGATTTGGCATCTCCCTCCCGGGGACACGGTGTGGGTCACATTGTGTCAACATATGCACAGAATGCCACGCGGGAGGGAAGGGAAGCTGTGCTGAGGATTAGATGCACAGTGACGCCTCATTCACCGCTGTGCCTCGTGCCCTTCTCCTGACGCTGAGAACAGTTTGCTGTTAAGAAACATTTGTTAAGCACGTCTTATGACCTGTCACTGTGTCAGGACACCAACATGGATCAGGTATGCTCTGTGGGCCTTCAGGATTGGGAGGAGCAAGCAAGCAGAGTAGGAGAGTCCCAAACCATGCCAGTATGTCTTATTCATGGACAGAGCAGGAGTGTGTTCCAGGCTGCTTTCAAAGCCAGGGATAATTTAGGTGCCCTCTTTTCTAAAATGAGACTCTTTCTTTATCTAATAGTTTGTTGGGAGGGTTAAATGTTGTCACATATGCAAAGCACTTCTTCCAGTGGTTAGCACACACTAAGCCCTTGGTGAGCATTAGCCGTCATTATTAATATGCTATCGTAATGAGAGGATTATGTGCAGACTTCTGTGCCAGCACCAAGCAGATGGATTCCCCACCCCCTCGGGATGGGATGGAATTCCTGGGGCCTTAGAGGAAGCAGCATGTGCAAAGTCACAGAAGAATGACAAGAGCTAGTGTGTGTGTGTGTGTGTGTGTGTGTGTGTGTGTGTGTGTGTGTGGTGGATGGGGAAGGGGGACAGGTGGGTAGGCGGGGATTGTCCACTTTCTCCAGTCCTTTGGACTAGAGATTCACATAGGAACCAAAGTAAAGTGACAGATTGCAGACCTGAAAGGGCCGTGAGGTTGGCAACAGAGGTGTAGAAGTTACTGACCATGAAGGGGTCAGATAAATGCATGGCTACACTGAATGACCTGGACATCCCATATAAGGAAAGCAAGCCACAAGGCTACTGGGACTTCTTTCTGCTTCATACAGATCTGACAGCAATGCTTTTCACTTGATAAATATTGCATTAGCTGATTTGACAATCCATTGATTATTGCTCCTGGGCTATTTATAAGGTCTGACACTCTGCTGTAGAAGGACCATTGCCTTCATTGAATCTCAACTTCGGTTGTTGGATAGGGACAACACATCCTCCCATGATTCCCCCACTTAGCTCCTAATGTCTGCCTGTGCTGCAACTCCACATCTTTGTTATTGAAATGATTACCTTGAAAACGGCCAATTTAATTCCTCCAAAAATAAAAGAAAAACATTCTTAGAAAATCATTAGGATGGTTAGCATGAAATTAAAAACGTAAGAAGCATCTCTTATTAGAGGGAACATTCATCAGGAGGAGAGGATGTGTGGTAGGTGATACGGGGGCTTGGAGAATATGGGTGGGGTCATAGGGTTCATTTCCTTTTGCAGATTAAAATTCTCTTTCGCATTGTCCTATCTCATTTGTCAAACACATTCAGGACACACGTTCTGCAAATTGCTACCTTAGTCTCAAATTAGGCGGCTTTAATCAACTTTCTCTTTCTGTCCACAGTGTCTAAGTTGTACCAAATTTGGGAATCGGGTTTTAATTATGCTATCATTATTAAGGCAGCAGGTGGCTTTTAATGAGATCTTGAAACAGAACTGTTTCCTCCGTGTCCAATCAAAAACCCACATTTGCTGCCTTGACAGAAAATATGAACTGTTTTCTCAGTTGTGGGGAAATGAATCCGTGAAGATGATGCTTATTCTGAAAACTGAAGTTTCTGATTGAACCTGCTTCCACGCTTTGACGAGGGGGGCATAACACTTTTTGGAAATAAATAATAGCTATGCTTGCCCCAACTAAAAGGAAATTCATGCAAATTAGCTTCAATCTGGGGTGAACAATTAATTCTGAGCTGTGACTAAAAAGCTTTATTTTTCAATTCTCTAACAGTTTTATTGGGAGAAAAAGCTGAATATCTGTGAAAATGCACACACTGGTTCAGCATGGAAGAGAATCCTAGCAATGAGGAGTCTAAATAGTTTAGCTGAACCAGGAGCTGCTATTATCTCCCCAAACCCAAAGAGATCTGTTGGATTTTTGGTGCTGTTGCTACATTTTTGTAGCTCAGAAAGTTCAGTGATATTTCTCAGAGATTATCTTCTCTGTGTTTTTGTTAAAGCTTGTTAGTTTAGTCGGAAGAGCAGCCCAGATCTTCTGCCAGGAGGATAAATGCTCAGATTGAAAATTGTTTTCTTCAAGTTCACCATCAAAGCCTCTGCATAGAGTATGAAGTAAACAGATATCATTTAACACAAGAAAGATCTCTTAGCTGCCAATGTAGTAAGAACTTTGATTTGCCAGCTTTTGGGAATTTCATTTTTTATATACACATTCCTGTTTAATTCTAGATCAAAAGATGTACAGGATGAAATAATCTGATTCTTGGCATTCCAAGTTGGTACCGTACATGAGGTTTATGCCTCCCCCTTTGTGTGTGTGCATACGTGTTCCAAATTGTGGTTGCACATAAACCATATTGCCTTTGTGGAGGTCGGAGGAAAATCTCAGGACAGGATCTCATGTTCGCTGCTGCACTTACGACAGCAGTGGACCCTGGAGCTTGCAGAGAATGACCTGTCTCTGCCTCCAGTTCTTCTCTAGGAGCGCTGGCGCTAAAGAAGGTGATGCCACCTTCAGCTTTTATACGGATTCTGGGCTACTGAGTTTAGCAGTCACCTGACTGAGTACCAGCTCCCAGCCCAGTCTAAGCTCTTTCCCACGAAACCCATTCCCCATCTCGATCCTTCTCTCTTAGCCTATTTATTGTGTGTCCTTACATCAGCAACAATCGATAAACAGTATAGGTCTGCTTGGCTTGTCACTGCGGAAGATGGGGTGTCCGAGACTGAGAAGCCACATCTAGCAATGCACCATCACAAGGGAGAGACATCAGTGGCAGGAGAGGATACTTTCATAACACTTCATGCTCCACACTGCTAGGATGTGGCCATGACATCAAATCCACTCACCTTTCATCTGGCAGCACTCCCAAACAATTGTATGGGAGATTCTTGAACTTTGGGAGACATATTCAGACAGTTCTACCCTCATAGCACGTATCATAATTGCTTAATCTTTCAATGATTTAGTTTGCCATATCAAGAAAAATACCTAAAATTAGTGATTTGTTTGGTAAAGGAACCATTGGTAGGGGTTTTCCAGTTTTTTGATCAATTCAAACAGTGTAGTGCTAAATTTGTGAGTGGACAGATATAGGTCCCCAAACAAATGAGATTATCAAACAAATGAGCTCAAGACTCTTCCAAATTCTCTTTGTGGTGTCTTACCATGTATCTGTTTGTACCAATACCAGCTTCCAATAAAGGTCAACAAGGAAAGCCTTAGTAGGCACCCATATCAGTCAGGAGGGAGCATTTGTAAGCCTGAAAGTAGTTAAGAGGGACAGAGAGAAGGAGGCAGACATTAGTGAACTGGGCCACTGTGCTGGGACAATTTCTATGGCAACTGACAGAAGCTAGAGTTGTAAGAGGAGAGGGAACCTCGATTGAGAAGATGCCTTTGTAAGATCAGCCTATAGACAAGCCTGCAGAGCATTTTCTTAGTGACGATGGGACAGGACCCAGCTAAAACTGTGGGAGGTGCCATCCCTGGGCTGGTAGTCCTATGCTATATGAAAGCAGGCTGAGCAAGCTTATAAGGAGCAGCATCCCTCCATGCCCTCTGCATCAGCTCCTGCCTCCAGGTTCCTATCCTGTTTGCGTTCCTGTCCTATTTTATTCAATAATATAATATGGAAGAGTAAACCAAATAAGCCCTTTCTTCCCCGAGTTGCTTTGGTCTATCGCAGCAATAGAAACCCTAGGGCCAGACTACTTTAAACAATGTCAGCCCTGGAACCAGTGGTCGCAAGTGCAGAAAGCCAGGAGCAGTATGTCAGTGAGCTGTATTCCTTCATGTTCTCTGCTTCAGTTTCTATCTTCAGCTTCCTGCCCTGGGTTCCCTCGATGATGAAATACAAGCTCTGAGCTGAAATAGTCTTTTCTTTCCAAGTAAGGTTTTTGTTAGTGTTATATCACAGCAACAGAAAGCAAACTAGGGCAGAGAATGACATCAGAATCATTAGAGAATTCAGGGATCAAGACTGAAAACAAGGAGCTGATGTAAGAGTACTTGAAAGTGTAGAACTAAGTCTTACCGGTAATGGAGTGGCTAGTCACAGGGACCGGCCGTAATCCAAGAACACTTGAGCCACTGCATGGAAGGTCACATTCAATAACTTTATCTTGGAAAAGCCTATAGCAGAACAGAATTTAACCCTGATTGAATAAGGAGAAAGCAGAGAAGAAAACAAAAAAGAAAAATCTCAGCTAAATTCTTAGATAGGGAGATATAACCTTCTTACGGTGTATGGTGCTAACTGTGGATTTATGGGGAGAGGATAGTGAAGTCCAATTATTGTCTCCAAGTTTATTTCTTTCCTTTTGAGTATTTATCAGTCTTCTTTCCTCTACCTTTCTTTTAAAATCTCTTCTACTCACTTTTTATCTTTGTATTTGAGTAAAGAGCACTTGGTAAGTAATAAAATTTTTATTCAAATACATTGACATATAAGTATCACAAATATTCAGATAGGTTTTTCTTTGGTCTAATAGCATACAGTTTTAAGACACACATCCTCCAATTGGTCAATGACATGAAAAATATTGCCATTTTTTACATGATGCATATTCTTTTTAGGATGTAAAAATGACACAAGATGTTTCAATAATGAAAAAACAGGTTTTTTTTAAAGTTGTGTTTTATGGTATAATTTTAATAAGAACATCACCAATAAAAATATAATTAGTTTACTTCAATTATATGGGAAAAGAAACATTTTTACATTTCATCTGACATTAGAAATTTAAATGAAAATTATAGACTTTCCCATAAACACATTAGTATTCTCATAAATCTATCTCCTTTTTAGGAATTTCCAAGAGTCAATATTATTTATAATGTTTCCCCAATTTCATAATGCAAGCAATTTAGAAAACTAAATTTTATTGGTAATAATTGGCTGAGAAATTATAAGAAGGCCCTCTAATGATCAGAAATATTTGAAAACCTGTGGGGTTATGATTGTCATGATACGATTTTCATTTGAATCTCATTCACCTACTTTTTCCTGGCTTATTTATTCTTTTATTTGTTTGAGACATATTTGTATTACTACATGTGCATGTTCCTGGCCGCATAGTAACCATTCCCATTTCAAAGAAATGTTTGTTTGTTAGTTGTCCTCAATTTTGTTTTTTTTTTTCCAACTTGGCATAAGTTAGAATCCTATGTGAAGAAGGAACCTCTTGGGAAAATGACTCCATCAGTTTGGGTATAGGTAAGTCTATAGTGTATTTTCTTTGTCGATGATTGATGTTGGAGGGCCTAAGCATTGCAGTTAGTATCACCCCTGGGAAGGTGGTCCTGGGTTGTATTTAAGTAAAAAATGTTGCCTGAACCATGGGTAGCAAATCAGTAAGCAACCCAGTGATGAACTATAAACTGTAAGACGAAATAAATAATTTTCTTCCAAAGTTGCCTTTGGCCATGGTGTCTATCAAAACAATAGATTGCAAACTATGACAAACCCCTTCATTTTCTTTAGGCATGTTAAATTGCCTCCACTGTTGGATGTTGGTGAGTTGAAGCAGCTCTCTCCCACCCCAGAAGCCTATTGCCTCCAGCGTGTTCTTTTCTCTACACATTCCTACCATCAGCATGAAGCATCCAATGTCGAAACATGTGATACGGATTGTTCAGTCAGAAATTCTCTTCTAGAGGGACAAGCTTCACAGACAAGCTTCTCTGGGTATTTGTGGTCCTTTCATTCCCATGATGTTGGTGTGCCTAGGGGAGGGGCATGCCTGGAAAATGGCCTTCCTCTGAAACCTTCTAGTGTTTCTTGATTCCTACTCATTCTAAATCTTCCTTTCTGTCATTTCTGTGAGACCCTTCTCATTCTTACATTGACCTCCCCCTTTTCCTTTAACCAGAATTCACTGCTGATATGGACACAGTTGGGAACAAACAGTACCCATGTAGATCGTTTTATATTAGACTCCTTATGAGGGGACATGGAGATTAGGTTCCTCAGCATTCTGTTTCTCAAGCCACCAACATTTAGGTTTGTCAAATGCCAAGAGAAGAAAGTCCCAATTAACTCCCTACATAGTAGGACTCACATGGAACATTTGACCCTCTCTGTTTCCTCATGTAAGTGGACTTATGTCAGACACAGTGGGACATAAAAACTCGTTCATTCACATAGGCATGGCTAGAGTTAATATTAAAATTACCTTTATATCTTCTCTAGCTCCCAGTAATGGACAGCAAACATGATCGGCTGCCGTGATCAACTCGGACGTTCAACAAGTTAATGCAGGGACCAATTAAATTTCCTTGCCCATCAAAAATCCTACTTGACATTATTTTTGACATTTGATTATAGTAAAGAAGGGTTATAAAAAAGGAATTAAGGCACTCAATACAACTTAAAGAGAAACAGGTCCACCACAGCGTATGCTTTCACTGTTATGAGAATGTCATGAAGGGTAAGTTTGACTTTCTCCCAAGTGTCTATAACTGTATCATTTTCCCAGGCAGCCCCTCTTCTGGAGTTGAAAAGATTTTATGCACACATGCCAATAATGGTTTTAAAATAATATAAATACCTACTTGAAGATGGATACTAATGTCCTCTTTGGAACTATTGTGGTCTATCAGGTCAATAATATTCATTTAAAAATAACTCTCCAAAAGTATTCTCATACAATGGTCCCTGAAGATAATGAAAGGGCCATTATGGTTTGCTGAGTCAATAATCTATATTTTTAAAACATACTCCAAAATTCATTTCCTTTTCTATGTCAATGTCAGTTTAAACTACCACAATTAATTATTGGTAGGAGGAGAGCTGTAAGGGCTTTGAACTTCACCTGTGACTTTAAGTTCTCACAATATGTGAGGCAAGGCTAGCCCCAGTCGCTCAGAACAATATAAAGATGGAAAAATGACAGGGTATAATGAAACCATGGAAACCATGTTTTTTTTTTTAAAGCAAACCCAAAACTTGGGGGCTAGGAAGATAGCTAAGTCATTAGCATCATGGACCGTTCTTGCAGAGAACCCTAGTTTGGTTCTCAGCCCCCATGGCAGGTGGCTCACAAATGGTTGGGACTCCAGCTCCAGTGGGACTGGATGCTTTTAGTTTCCACGGGCACTTGCACTCATGTGCATACACATAGACACTCACAGAGAATTAAATATAATTAAAATACATATTTTAAAAAATGAAATTAAAAACATCTGCAATTTTAACAGTAAATTGGGTAAAAGTAAGCTTCTATGCTCAATTGCCCAGGCTGTTGGAGGTGATTTCTAGCATTCTGGATATTTTTTTCTAATACTTCATTTTAGAAAATGCTTATATCAGATCCTTAAATATAGCCAAACCAACATAAGCATGGCCAGGGGGCTCAAAAATAGCATCCTCTGAGCTATAATTTCACATCTATTTGATTTGTGAGAGTCAGAAACCCTTTAATGTTTAAAATATAGAGATTTAAAATACAGCTTATGTGTTTGGTATCTGACAATTGAGACTAAAATCGCTTATATTTTTATAGAAGCCGTGCCAAAGTGTTAAGGACTAAATTGCTAAATTTATTCTAGAGGGAAGCATTCACTATTGGAAATAAGGTTACTTTTTTTTTAAACATCTGGTTTTCATGAGTGTGTGCATGATTTAAAATGCTGGAATTCTGTGATTTACTGTATCACTTCTGGTCTGCAGTTCGTGTTGGATGCTCATGAACATGAGTCATTTTCCCTTCTTCCTCTACAGTAGTATTTCAATGGGCAGTTTCTTCCCCGTTATCTCTATTACATTATCTCTATTATGGGTTTGGAAGGATACTACTTAGTTTTTTATCTTAGTGGGTAGAGGACAATGTGTGTGTGTGTGTGTGTGTGAGAGAGAGAGAGAGAGAGAGAGAGAGAGAGAGAGAGAGAGACAGAGAGACAGAGAGAGACAAAGAGAGAGACAGAGACAGAGAGAGATGAGTGAGGTCCCAAGTCTTAAGTAAGATGTATTTCTATCCTAACCTTCTGTTCTTATTTACTGGCTATAGTAAGACCCTGGAACAGAGAGATGGGTTGGTGCGAGGAAAAGACATGGGTATGGACAAGGAAAAGAAGAGGAACTTTGAGGTATCATGTATCCACAGCATGGAATCAAATGGTAGGTCTTGGGGTAGGAGTTCAGTGCCTGGAGTGGACGGTGGCCAACTTTAGAGTGTATGGGCAGACTTTGACATCAATTAGGCCTTAGTTGGAACTGCCACACTTACCTTACAAAAATCTGCATTTGGGTCACCAAGAGTCATCAGTGAAATCAGAGCCTTCTCCATGAGTCATCTGTTCTCCCAACTAAGACTTACTGAGTGTCTACTTTGTGCTACACTGAAACTGTCGGGGGGAAGTCTGGGCAAAGGCACAGAGCCCTGCCTACAAGAAGCTTCACGAGAACTATTGATTCAGTCAGCAGAGACAGGAACGTCAAGTTATAACATCACAAGGACAGGTGGTTGATGACACAGTCTGTTGACTGTCTCCCAAAGGCTTCCCCTAGGACTCGGATTTCAATAGAAACAGAAGGTGGGAAGCTGTGGAGCTAATCCTCCCACTACAGTAATAACATGTTTTCTGGATATTTGTTCTATGGTGTGGGCTCGGTAAAAATGCTTTAAGTGAGGGTTTATTACGAATAAGAAAAAATTCATGCTTAAGCCTGGTTTGTTAGTCTTGAAGTGATAAACAGAGTCTGTCTTTCTCATGAAAGGCCAGTGGGGGGCAGCAGGGAGAAGGTCAACCTGGTTGGGAGATTGATGAGCCCAGTGGAGTCTTGCGTGCTAAGCTAAGGCATATATGGTCCTCACATAGCCAAGAATGAAAAGCGGTAGTTGTGGGGATTTCAGACTCAACATTTATAATTCTTTAGGTTAGGTCTTTTGGCAACAACTGTTTTATCTATCATAACATCAGTGGAGTTAGACAGCGTTCATTTGAGTTCAGACTTCAGGTGGTATAAATCTGCCTGTAGATGTCACCAGCAGGTACACAGGACACTCACAGCTGTCACATTACTGCAGATGAGGAATGAAGCTTGGCAGAACACACAAACCGAGATACAGCTCAACATTATTTGGCTCAAGAGTCCAAACTACAGCAGGTGGCTGGGGACCAGGTTCCACTGAAGGGGGCAAAAGAGAATGTTAACTTCAAACCAATTTAGCTTCATCTCTGTGACATTCAAATCCAGATTTTCAGCGCTGAGATGTCTGACTAGGGTGACTGCTGATTAGTTAGGTTTTCATCTTTCATTTTATAAAAAGCCCAGATTCCAGAACAAGTTACAGAGAAAACACAATTACAGATACACATTTACGTTCATGTATGGGATATGCCAGAAGACACCTGGTTGATGTTCTAAATACTCTTCAAAGTGAAGATGGGCTTCTCAAGAGCTTACAGCAGAGTCTTGAAAGCTTTCTTCTGACTCCACTCTAAGACATGTGGGGTAATTACAGGCCCTCCTTCCCCAAGACAGCCATGATCCAACAGTCTGAATCCCAGATTCCTGCTCCTTGCTCGTGGTCCTCCATGGACAACAGGTAGATCTTGTAGTGCACTGGAGAGATGCAGGCCAAGGCATTTGACCTTGGTTGACCTCAGTCCCTGTAAGGTCTCCAATAGAGAAAAGATGATGTTCAGAAGTTTGAGCCGCTAGGAAGAAAAGTCAATTTTTTAAAAACATACGTACTACTAGAAAACCTCATCAATATTTTCTCTATGAACAGTGTATAAGTCCACCTTTTCCCACAAGGGCCAGATTCTTTATAACTTTTAAAAATAAGTTAAATATTTAAAAAATATTTTTTAAAAAATTATCTGAAAACCAATCGCAAAAGTAAGTTGTAGCGGCCCATCATTTCTTCATTGGCTGCAGTGTCCGACGCCAGCTCCCTCTTCCTCCAAGCGACTGATCTAAGAAACTCTCCTTCAGCAATGAGAAAAGAAGAAGGAAGTGTGGCATTTCTATCACCAGAGACATCTTTCTTCTTTTTCGCCTTGTCACATCTTGGACAATGAGACAGACAGACGCATAGATTCATGAACCCTGGCTTTCCCAGATAAAATCCTCACTAGTCCATTGTCACCATTCATCTTCACTACTTTGATTTTTCTCCTGGCGGATTTGCCTCATCTCGTTTAGGGCCCTCAATGCTTTTCTTTCTTCTCCTTTTCCTCTCAGTTCTGATAAAAAGAAATGTAAATTCCCATGGAACTGTAGGGCTTTTTGATTATTTTATGGTCAGAGAATATTTTTCCTCAAATGCTAAGGACGGTCATTTACTTTTCAGTTATGAAAGACAATTTGTCTTCAATACAACTATTTCTCACATTAAAGGAAGTAACACCCACTGTCTCCCCTTCCCTCTCAAGTCGTGATATAAAATAACCCTGACATAGATTTATTGATAGCTGAATCCAAAGTAGACTGAACATTAGCCAGCAGAATTCTGGATTTCCTGAGTATACATTTTTTCCCCGAGAATATATTGAACTTTATATAAAAGTCTGAAAAGTTAGAGGTGAGAGGGGAATGCTAAGTGTTGTTTTCAAATAATGATCCGGGTTTGTTTGGGAGGTCGTGTTTGAATTATATACGCTTTAATGCTCCTAAATCAGAGGGGAATTGTTCCTGCCGACTCATCAGCTTTTTTAATTCTATGAGACAAATCCCTCTGGAAAAATGAATATTAATAATTAGACAGTATCCAATTAGGGGCCACAGGCCACTGCTAATCCCTCAATTTCGAAATCCAGAAAGCGCATGGAGCCCTGGAACCTTAAGCTGACAAGCCCTATTAACATAAAGTTAATGATAATGGCTTGGTGTGAGAGATTTCAGGTCCCTTCAGTAAGTTTGTTGACATCCTCTTTTTTTTTTTCTTTTTCTTTGACTTCCACTTTCAGCATAAAATTTTCAAATTGCCCTTTGAAATAAACTTGTAATTTTCATGTTGCATCAGTTTAAGAAGCTGCAGCTTGATCAACTCTTTAACATGAATCTCTTTGCTTTCAAATTAAGCATGCACGTAGGCTAGTCTCCTGAAACCCAGCAAGGAATGATTGTGTTTCTAGTTCAGTTGGAGCTGCTGAGCCAGTTTATCCTAGTATTGTAGAGTTCTGCTTGCATATTAACTTACTCAGCATGTACGTGTACCTTGTAGGGCAGTCCTTGCGTGAGCCAGGAGCTCCTAGGAACTCCATTTTAGAGAGAGAAGACAGTAGCAGCTTCAGTAAGCTAAGTGAGTTTTGCAGTTCCATAAGTAAGTACCAGGTGATTGACGTCTGGTGGCCATGTGTGTAAGCCTGAGCAGACTGTATCTTCACTGTGTCTCTCCCCTACCAACCTTCTTGCTTATTGGTCAGTCATGCTGCACCCTAATAAGGCTCCTGCGGGTCCCTTCTTGGGACTTCTGCTGCAGCAAACTAGAAGAAAAACTCAAGAAATAAGAAATAACAGGGGTGAGGTGACTCATTTTCCTTAAGGCTGGAGAAACCATGTTTCTTTTAAATGTAGCTTAGAGCGTTCCATGGTTCTTAGATGAATATATTTCCTCAGCATTCTCCTTCGTCTAGCAGGTCAGATACAAATCTGAAATTAACTCAGGTCTCTTTAATAGACACCAAAACTGGAGTCATCATCTCGTAGCTTATAAATGTAAATAAAATGAACCAAATGCTCCAGGGGATGAAAGCCCTCTGCCCCTGAACAGTAAAGGGAAGAGATGGGAATGTGTTAAGACCGAAATGACATGGTACCCACAAGTAGACATAGGCACTAATAAGTAACGAATGACTTTCTCTTAGGTATAGCTGACTACACAGATGCTCTGTGTCTGACTACATACAGAGTGTTACTTCTTCACTATTAACCAAATTCCAATCAAATGCCAGTACCTCTTTTCACTTCCACAGTTCAGGAATTCTGCTCATAGATGCACTGTATTATTCTTTTCATTGAAAATCTCTTTAAGCTGGATTTCTGGGCCATAATGTTGGGGACTCTGGACCCCCAGACCCTGAATTTCCTGTGACCCCTTGCCTGCTGGAGTAAACAACTTGTTTTCCTATGCTTGTAGCTTCTCTGAGCAAACAAGTTATTTTGCAGGTGTTCTGAGCACGAGACCCTCAGGAGTTCCTGATGACAGGGGAATGGTTTCTGATGGCTTGCAGCTGAGAGTTCGGGTGTGGCCATTAGTCAAGCAGACCTAAACAAGCTGCTCTGGAACACAATAAAAGGGGCATTCTTGGCGTTACCTGTGTCTCTCTCTGTGTGTGTTTCAATCTCCAGGCCCTTGCCCAACTCACGACCTGTCCCATCCCACAGTGTATAGGCAGAACACCACACCACAGAAGAGTTGTATTTGTGCTTTTGACATGCATGGGATAATCTGTTTATTTGTCAGTAGTCCTTGACCAGTCTTACTTATAAAAAAGAGAGAGAAAAATTAATTCTATTATCATTTTCAGCTGCCTTCCTATAATGCTTTGTGAAATGTTTATTTTATATAATACAAAATTTGACCCAAGTCATATTAAAAACACAGGTGGAAGACAACTAAGAAACAGGTTCCCTCAGTGAATTAGTTAAGCTTAAGAGTAAGGATATTGTCTTATGTCGAGTAGAGTATAGAGACGCAGGCATCATTGTACACAGCTGGCAAGATTAAAGAATTGGAACAGCAGCATTTTATCACTAGCCATCAAAATATGCTAAAGTGGCCCTAGCTTTGGGTCTGGCAATTTCTTTTCCAGGCAATGATAAGATGATTATTAGAGATAGCTATAAAGATGATTGTCCTCGGATTCTACCTACTCTGTAAAAACTCAGTGTGTTTGTTGGGCTGATTGTGGCAGACTCCGTCATGTAAAATATCAGGCTGCACAGAGACGCTGGTATAAGAAATTGTTCACTATTCTCACATAGCCCTTTTAAGTGTAAGAAAGGGTTTTTTGGAACACGATGCACGGATGATACAGCACAATTCTATCGGGATCTCTTTCTCAGAAGGAAAAAGTTATCTGAGGCTTACTCTGTACAGTTTTTGTTTGCTTAATGGTCTGAACTGGGGTGTCACTGTGTAGTGTAATCCTGTCTGTTATAGACCTGATACCTAGAAGAGGCTGACCTGCAACTAAGAGAAATCCTCCTGTCTCTGCCTCCCTTGTATTGGGATTATAGGTATATACCACCATGCCCTGCTTGCACTTGACTTCTGAAGCATTTTTATTTTATTAATATCTTTCTCTCTCCCTTCTTGCACTCTGTCTTCTTACTCTCCTTTGCTGTAAGGGAATCTCTAAAAAGCCAAAAAAAAAAAAGTTATCTGAGGAAAACTGCAGCAGGCAGCCATGCATTATTTATACCTCTGTGAGCTATCTGCTGCCCTTGACTTATTTTATACCTGTGAAGTATAGATGCCCTTTAATGAATGCTTTGTCTTTAGACATGCAGATTAACTCAGTTCAGTGGAGCTTTGCTGGTCAGCCTTCCTTCCTGTGGACAAAACCAGCTGTGGATCCACTTCAATTTCCTTAATTTGTGTTTTTCTGACTCTTCTCTCTTGACCTGCTTCTAACACCTTTCCTGGTTCTCTGATTTAATTAACAGGCTAACTCAAATGCCTGACAAGAACTCACTATATATCTATGCAAGAGTCATGACTTTACCTTTTTGGAAATTACCCTTTAACATTGATTTTCTGCTTTTATAAGTTGAGTACATATTACCTTTTTTGTTGGGAAAGCAAATGCAATTTAAAAGAACCTTGTATCATGTAATAGCCTCGTGTTTTACTTTGTCAAAGTGCCATTTTTATGTAATATATCGCATGAATTTTCTTAACATTTCAACAAATTAACACTTATTAAACATATGGTATTCTCAGACACATATGCTTCATTGAAGCTTATCTGTAGATGAATAATATGACAGCCATGATGTTAAGCATCTTATAAGATCTATTTGCAAATCAAATATCAAAATATCTAATATTTCATGATTAAATAGTCAAAAACATAAGCTCTATAGATGTAGATTATCCGTGTGTTTTAAGTCCTTGTCTCCTGGCTCTCACAGATCAGAAGTATATCAGGAATAATATCTCAGACATGAGAACCGTTGACGTACAGAACTCTTAGGTTCACAACAGGCTATTTACCCTCAGAACTAGGAGAATGAAATAGAATGTTTAGGGTTCGAGAGACATCTCAGTGGTTGTGTGCTTATTGTGCAACTGTGAGGACCTGAGTTCTGATCCAGCATCCAAGCTAGGCATGAAGGTCTTACAAGCACCTGTAATTCTAGCCCTTGGGGGACAGAGACAGGAGGATTGGTGGGGCATGATGGGTGTCAATGTAGTTGGGTATAAAAGTGTGCTCCAGGGTTGGTGAGAGACCCTGCATCTAAACAATAAGGCAGCAAGTAATAGAGGACATGTGGTGCCCTTCTTTGGCTTCTATGTATTCACCTGTTGCATGCTCCTGAGGGCACATACATGTACACACACCATAGTCACATGCAAACACAAAATAAATAAGCAAATAATTTTAAAAGATATGTAGTCTTTAATAGAAAGAATCTTGCATGATGGCACATGTCGGTAATCCCAACACCTTGGAGCCTGAGTCAGGAGGATGAAGGTCTTCTTCAGCTTCATGGTGAATTTGGGACCAGTCTGGGATATAACAAGTCTGCATTATTCCCCTTCAACCTTCCCCCTGAAAAATGGAATGAAGAAATAGATGAGATTGTAATGTTAATAGTACATGCATAGTTGTTTTTCTTTTTGTCGTGAGCAAATACCTGGCAGAAAGCAAAAGTGTGTGTGTGTTTGTGTTTTTTTTGTGTGTGTGTTATGGAATATTCATTTACACTTTGTGAGTTGGTGATTCCCCCTCCCAAATTTGTCTATATGTGTATATGTGTCTGTCTGCATATGTGTGAGTGTATGTTCATGTGTGTTTGAGAGAGAGACAGAGTCAAAGGAAACCTTGAGTTTTATATATGGTATTTTCTCAGGAATCATCCACTATTTTTTTTTTTTTTTGAAGACAGGATCTCCCATGGACAGATAGGTTAAGATATCTGGTCAGTGAGCCTCTCTCTACCTCACCAGAACTGGAACTGTAAGAAAAGGCCACAATGCTCAGCTGGTTTCCCATGGGTTCTTAGGGTCAAACTCAGATCCTGTGCTTGCAAGATGGGCATCTTACCAACTGACCGTGTCCCCAGCAGTTCACTTCCTAAAGGTCCTCAGAACCTTCCAGAACAGAACACCAGCTGGGTACTAAGTATTCCCACACCTTCAGAACCTGATACAGGACTGAGTGGGCAAGGTAAACTAGCTTGATTATGTATAAAAACACGCAGCTTAAGTCTGAGACCACCCTACCCTGATTACCCTGAGATTTGTTTTATAAAAAAATAAAATACTTTTATTTCAAAGTATATATTATGAAGTCAAAAAGTGAAGGGAAATACTTCTATTGGATATCTGAAAAATTAATCTTCCTAAGAAAAGTTGCCCTAAGGTCCCATGGCTCCTAGCTCCTTCTAGGCTCTTCCTTGAAGGGATAAGGAATGTTGTGGAATCTGTGGGAGCTTTCCTTGCCTGAGGAAGAACACGTGGGGAAGGATATTTGTGTCTCCTGGTCTTTGCCAGGTTGACAGGCTGTATCTCATAGCAGTCTCACTGTGGGCTCTTGGGAATTCTATTTCTTAGGGGAATACACTGTTCCTCCTCCTTGGGCATGGTGTTTGGGTGCAGAATACCCATCCTACTTCTAGGTACCATTCATCAGAGTTAGTAAGGGTAAATGCAAGAATGTAGTGTGGGCATCACTGTGTACTCAAAGCTAATATTCACAGCTAATGGCACACAACATCAGACACCCTAGGAAGTTATTGTCCCCTGCAAGAATCTCTTGAAAACTGAATCCCTAGTGGTAGAGCTATGGACGCTGGAACTTAGTGGCAAATGTTCGGGTCATGAACAGGTTATGGTCGATATTAAAGGGCTCTGTCTGTGAATCTAATCTATTGATCTCTCTTACCCTATAGTTGGCTTCCTTCTTTAGGAGAAGGCAGCAGTAAGAATCTTGCTGGCTGCTGGAGTTTTGATTTTTATACCTGCGAGTCAATACATATCTTATCAGAGCACAGATTAATAGAAAATGAATGAAGACAGTAGAAACCCCACAGTTAAAGATGTACTTTAACATTGTCACAGTGTTAGATTTCTTTATCGGTGGCTCCTTTTCTCCAGGGTCCATGAGCATCTTACTTCTGGTTTATTTTTAAGATCTAGAAACAGGTGACATCCACATGTGGTCTTCTACCCATGCATCCTGTTGCTCCCTTGAAGTATAAGCTATGGAGGAGTTGCCCCTGGATTTGCATGGACTTTGGCTTTGAGAGTATACCAGGTCCTGGATTTCACGCTGCTGTAACATCAGCTAGAAGTAAATAGGAAACCAGGAAAGAACAGAAGTCTCAAAGGCAACAGTAGTTCATTCTGTCGTGTCAGGGATTTCAGAAATGTCTTTCAAGTCTCTTGGAAGGTCTTGATGTTGTCTGCCATCAGAACTCTGTGCTGGTACATGGGTTAATCCCAGAAATATTCACTGGCCCATTCTACTGCAGTTTTCTCTTTTATTAAATAGTTTATCTTTCTGCTCATAGTTCTTCTACAATTTAATTGATCTTTCAAAAAGATTTCTTTTGAGAGAAAAGATTCTCTCTCTCTCTCTCTCTCTCTCTGTGTGTGTGTGTGTGTGTGTGTGTGCCTTCAGAGATCAGAAGGTAGCATCTGACCCCTAGAAATGTTGATACAGATGATTGTGAACTGCCCAATCTTGTAATTGGGAGCCAAATTTGAATCCTATATTTGTCAGAATTCTCTAAAGGAACAGAACTTACAGAATGAATCTATCTATCTATCTATCTATCTATCTATCTATCTATCTATCTATCATCCATCCACCTACCTATCTACCTATCTATCTAGGGGATTTATTAGGATGGCTTACAGGCTGTGGTCCAGCTGGTACAACAATGGTTGTCTACCAGTGGTCCAAGAATCCGGTTGTTCAGTCCACAAGGCTGAATGTCCCAGCTGGTCTTCAGTATATGCCAGAAGACAAACGAAGGAGATTCTAACGTCAGCAAAGGAATGGATTTGCTATCAAGAGTGAGAGCAAGCAGGCAAAGAGGGAACCAGCTTCCTTCTTCCATCCTTTATATAGGCTGCCAGTAGAAGGTGTGGCCCAGATAGGTGGATCTTCCCACCTCAAAGATCTGGATTAAACTTTAAAAACCCACCAGAGGTGTGGGCAGCCATTTCAGTTTCAGTTAATTTCGGGTGTCAAATTGATAACCATGATTAGTCTTCACATGCTGTCTGAAAGAGTAGCAACCACTCTTAACGGTTAAACATCTCTCCAGCTCTATCTACAGTATTTTGAATGGTGGCATTTTCAACATTTCTTTTTGTGTTTTCAAGCATCTTTTGAGACTGATGAAATAACATCCTGTTCATAACTCTAACACTTGCTTTTCAGATTTACCTAAGGTTTTTATTCCCCATGAAAATTTAGTATTTCAAATTACAGAAAAATCAAGAAAATACTGCAAAGTATAGCCTAATGGAAGAGGAAAAACATCATCTGTATTCTTAAATATGAATAATTTTGTTCATGATTTTGTGACTTTTACTGTAGTAACTTACACTACTTGAAATATTTTTTACAACAGGTGCCTACTTGGGCCCCCAGCTGGTGGATCTGGTCTTTGACAGGTGACTGGATTACGAGAGGGCTGATGTATCCAAAATCTCCAGGCACCGTTCATAGATAGTAGGAGCTTATAGAGGTAGGGTCCAGCTGGCGGAACTAGAGCACAGAGGTTGTACTCTGGGGTCCTATGTCTGGTCTTCAGCTCCATTCTCCATCTGTCCTTCTACTTCCTGGCTGCCATGAGGTGAGCAAGCAGCTCTACCAATCTATCCACGGTGTTTCGTCTTTGAAACTGTGGACAGAGACAAACCTCCCTCCAGCCTCAAGTTGATTTTCTCAGGAATTTCATCAACAGTGACATTAAAACTGACTGAAACATCCTCTGGACAGTGACATATTGCAAGAGGAGGTCCAAGAAACTAGATCTGCATCTCATATGCTATGTTCTACAGCCCTATGACTAACATCTTCCCTTTTATTTCCTGCAGTATTCATGGACAGACTAGCACAAGGGAAAGGCAGCAAAGGACCCTTGGAGTTGATACCTGGCTGCTGGCTTTGTGTCTTCTCTTTGTTTGTTAGGATTTTGGTAATTTTGTTCTTGCTAGATTTTGCTTTTGCCCTGTAGGAGGTATGGTTAGCTGACTGTTATTTTAAAAGTGACAAGAATATAAAATTAAACCCGAATGAGTTCTGTAATTCTAAGTGACCTATGCTGGCTATTTAAAAATCACTATTTGTTCTTATTCTAAGAAGAAATACATGCTCATTTCTAAAAAGTCAAAAAAATATGAGTAAACACAAAGAAGTGTTTTTCTCCCCAGAAAGCAATATAATAAGCACCAAACTAGAAAACACTGACCACCCATCTACGCAGCACTTGCTGATGTCTCAATAGACTTACTAATTACATCTGTAAGCATTTAGTAAGACATGTACTTTATCCTAGTTTCTCTTCGTGACAAGAGAAACATTCCATTTTCACAAGGAGCATACATTCCGATGGAGGAGAAAAGATGATAGACAGTAAATAAAATGTGAATAAAGTCATTTTGTGTTGTGACTGAATCTATATGAAGAAATGAACAGAGTAAGATAGCAATTGTAAAAGTAGGAAGATCTATCTATCTATCTATCTATCATCTATCTATCTATCTATCTATCTATCTATCTATCTATCTATCTATCATCTATCTATCTATCTATCTATCTATCTATCTATCTATCTGCTAACTAAGCATATATCTACTGATCATCAGATTCATGTCATTTATCTATCTATTCATTATTTTATGCTTATTTTTCATCTGTTTATGTATCTCTGCATTTAGCACCTATATATCTGTCTACAATAATGTATCATCTATCATCCATTTGTATATATATATATACCATCTATCCATATATTTATCTATTATACTTGTAGATCAATTATGTGTGTATGCAGGGTTTTCTGTATATGTATCTGTCTTCTATCTATTATTCTGTCTATCTATTTAAAATCTATCTTTCTATCTCTATTATTCTCCATTCATCATTATGTATGCCCTAGAAACATTTTTCTTATTTATTCTAAAATTTTTACAAGAGGAGAAAACTATATTCTTAACAAAGGGATAATTGTATTCTTAACCTACTCTCTTAAAGTCACAGCCTCATGCTGGATGATTCTTGTGGAACCTCATTTAAACTGTGTATCTTAGTTTTCTTGTCTGTTAAGAAATAACTTGTGGACCTTTTAAAAAGAGTCTATCATGAAAAAAATTTATCAGATCCATTAAAAAGTCTATAACTTTTAAAATATTTATTGTGAGTAATCTAAAAGATTTTATTAAGATCTCCAAGAAATCCACAGACACCAGCTGAGTACAGCTGGACTCAATGCCCCATGCTTCTCTGTACTCCAATATTCTATTGACATCTTTTCCATGGGAACATGGTGGATGCTACTTATACTAACATCATAGCTAATATATTTGGGTCAATTCAGGATGGGAGAAATATTTTAGAGTTTCAAATAAATTTTCTTTCAGTTCTCTCTAAACTCTTGAATCTTCTTTCTGGTTTTAGGGGGATAGTGGGTTCCTGTAATCTCTACAGACTTTCAGTTTTACTCTTGAGGAGTGAGTATACTTAACACCAGTTGTGCTTGTGGATGAGTGCATGCACGTGCGTGCGCACACGCACACACACACACACACACACACACACACACACACCACATACCTCAGTCCTCATGAACTAAAAATAGCATGACTAAATTGGATCCAGCATTGTACCCTGTGGTCTGGAAGTGATGATTTTAATTACTGATCACAAAACAAATAAAATTTGCGTATGCTGGAAGCTGTGAAAACGAGAGGGAGCTGCCTCCCATCTGATGAGAACCAGCAGGGCGGGCAGGCCCCAGCAGCAAACAATGAAGACACTGATGATAAAAAGTAGCCCTGGTTTCTGGAGTGGTGTAGTGAAGACATTCTGATTCCCTGATGTTCACATTGTTCATTCTGAAAAACAAATGATCCCATTTCTTTTTAATCCATTCTTCCTGATGGAAAATGTGATCAATAGTAACTGTATTTATTTATGCAGAACTATATACTTCATTGACATTCTTAAAATGAGTTTCCAACATCTGGAAGGAAATTTCTCCAATACATGTCAAGAAATTAGGTCTCTCGTTGCTGACATGTGTTACACAGCATCTCTGACACTGTGGAAGGTGAGTGCTTACGTTTCTTTGAGGCTTTTCTTGCAGGCTCACCCATTTGCTATGATTGAGAACTGGCATAGGTTTCCCTTTCCAAAAACAAGAGAGACGGAGACCTCCAGTTTTTAGACTAAGAAAGAGAGTACACTGGTCCGTGGATTCTAGTGACAGGGAAGAAAGAGACTCAAGAGCTCACGCTGGAAGCCTCCTGGTGACATGTTTTTTCTAGCCCATTGTGTTAATAACTTTAGTTCCTTGCATGGCCATACAAGACATCCTATAATCTATGCACATATCAAATTGTTGATTCATATTTTATACTCATCTGAAGTCGCCTTCCCCAGACGCTATGAGGCAGGTGTTTGGTCTAGCCTGCTCGCTGTTCTGCATTCTAGCACAGTTTCTGCCAGCTTTAGAAACACTAATCGTAATTATTTGAATGAATAACTAGATGACGGCTGAGTGAATGAGTTAATTAATGGTGATGTCTAGACACTTGTATAATTGAGATTTCTAGTGATTCTTTTTTTTGATCTGTTTCTTTTACTTGTTTATTACTGGTTTGTGGGACTGGTTTTGAACCCCAAACCTTGTGTATGTCTATAAAACCAACTCCAGCTCCCTCCAGTAATTTTAATTTTATGCATGCATATTTTCATTACATTAACTTCTCAGACCTCACATATATGCACTAACTATTTTTTATGTATTTGTGTGATGTGTATGTTTGTAGGTCGACACACTTCGTAAGGCTCTTGCTACTGCACACATTCCTAACAGTGAAATCTCCTTGGAGCTAAATATATCGAGATATCTGGAATCTAGTTATT
Organism: Alexandromys fortis; assembly: GCF_014885135.2. Lineage (NCBI taxonomy): Eukaryota > Metazoa > Chordata > Mammalia > Rodentia > Cricetidae > Alexandromys > Alexandromys fortis. The sequence continues at coordinate 4,237,645 of NW_026067907.1, forward strand.
ATGAATATTACACTGATAGGGGACCAAACAGATTTTTGCTTTCTTTTCTTCATTGTGTTAATACAAGCAGTTGACTTAAGCAAGCCCAGCCAGAATGGTCCTAAAATTCTCCTTACCATGTTCTAATGATGGGCAAACGAAAACAATGATAGTTGTGTGTGAACATCCATGAGGAGATGGAGAAGCAATTCTTTTCCTCCCAAATGCATTTACAAAACAGGAGGTAATTGAGGCTAGATCAAATTCAAGCACATGGTTTCTGATGAAGGCAACCCTTTTTTATTCATATAAAGTATTTATTAGGTATTGGATTTTATAAACAGCTTGGTCTGGAGTCTTTATTTTAAAAAGGTTATCCTGAATGCATTTCCAAGCTTCCTGTGGAAGATTTCTCATAAAAGGAAGCAGAAAATGTATAAATGTAAACAGGCTAATTGTATGCAGATATAAATTATGGATGTTGGTCTTATGAAAAAGCACTGCAGATTTGCAGGGGTCTTACTCAGCAGCTCTGTGTCTTGTCTAAGGGGATATTTAGTATGGCTGTGATGTGCAGAATTTAAAACAAAACTTTGAATTCTGGAGCATAAAATATAGCTCCTTTGTGTTCAGACCACACTGGTGGGAGGATGAGGTTTTATCTCATTTTATTGCTGTTGGCATCGGCACTCATTAGCTCTGGCATCCCATGTGGACTCTTGTCTTTGGATGCTGAGTAAGGCAAAGGCTCGGGAAGGGTGTGGCTATGCTGTGCTGTTTCTCTGTGACCCCCTGAGTAGTCTACAGAGTGACTATTGTACAGGTGGGCATCTGGAATCTGGGGTGACCCGGGTTACTAAAGTTTCTCCCTTATTCACAGAACAAATGGAAATATGGGATAAGGGATGGCTTGTGACAAAAGTCCTGTTAGATGGTCCAGATGTGTAAATCCATGATGTGACTGTCATTTGTCAGATTTCTGTCTCCATAGCTTCTGATGTACCAGCTTCTGCTGATGCTTGGCTTGGTTATACTCCCCAGTTCAAATCTGAATTATTAAAGAAATGCCCATCACACCCCAATATACTGAAGAGACATAGAAAATGAACAACCTCCCAACTGCACACGAACTCAGAGATTTATGTGGACAGCATAAGCCTTAAGCTGATATGGGATGCAAGTACTTCCTAGTAAAGAATTACGAAAGGCTGACTACTATTCTAGGTGTCTAGGGGGACAGCAAACAGGTCTTAAATATAAACTTGGGTGCGGCGAGGGGACAGGGGCTCACTATACAGTCAAGGTTTGCCTGGAACTCACAGGAATGTGCTTGTTTATCTTCCCAATGCTGGGATTAAAGGCATCTGCCACCATGCCCAGCCTGAAATATAAACTGTATTCTAAGTGGTGAATGCTAAAATCAACATCTAAAGATGGGAAAGTCTAGAATACACGGCAATAAAATAACATTCAAATAATTGTATTTTGGTGTATGGCACATGAGGGAGGGTGTGTAGTGGGATGCCCTCGCCTATGTGTGAGCGTGTGGGGGCTAGATGTCAAAGTCACGTCTTCCTCTGCTGTTTCCTACCTTAATTCTAACACAAGGGTTCCCCTCAAGCTGGAGGCTACCTGGTTCGTGCAGACTGACTAGAGGTCAAGCCACTCTGCTCCCCGTCTCTGCTCCTGTCCCTTAGCTCTCAGTCTACATGCCCGTGTGGCCACACCTATTGGTTTTGTTGTTTTTAAGTGGGTGTTGGAGATCTAGATGCTAACTCAGGTTCTCCTGTTTGCTCAGAAAGCACTTCCCTCACTAAGTAGGATAATTATTAATATAGTGGCAGCCTGGTTACTAGGACCTGAATGTTCTAGAGCACTGTGTAGTGTGTATCTGTTTTCTTCTGTGACTGATTGAAAACCACAAGGCTTCCAATGGCTCCCATGATCGGCTCCTTTCCTTGTGCTGGGAACTGAGTCTCTCACGAGTGTTTCATCACAAGACTGTCTTCCAAATCACGCAGAGGATGTCTGGTCTTGATCACTCTCAGTTTCCAGCTCCTTGCCTACCTAGTCAAAGGGTTCTTATGGGAAATTTCCCTTAGTAGTAGCCAGGCGGTGTTATCAGACCATGCCCCATGTACTTAATGGGTTTCCTAACTTGGATGGATTAGATTGTGTCCAAGGCCTCCTGGAGCCCTTTTATTTAGATTTCCAAGGTTGTCGAAATGAAATGAGCCGGTACTAAGATTCAACCACTCAGCAGCCAGTCACTGAGTACCTACTGTGATCCAGGAAGAGAACAAGACAGGCATCCATCTGACTTTTTTTTTTCTTTTTCTTTTTTTTATTGAGAATAAGAAAAAAAAGTTTCCACCTCCTCCCAGCCTCCCATTTCCCTCCCCCTCCCCCCAGTCTTCTCCCCCTCCCCCCTCTCTTCTCCCCCTCCCCCCACTCCTCTCCCCCCCCCTCTCCTATCCAAAGAGCAGTCATGGTTCCCTGCCCTGTGGAAAGTCCAAGGTCCTCCCCCCTCCGTCCATGTCTAGGAAGGTGAACATCCAAACTGGCTAGGCTCCCACCAAGCCAGAACATGAAGTAGGATCAAAACCCCTTGTCATTGACCTTGGCTTCTCATCAGTCCTCATTGTTCGCCGTGATCAGAGAGTCCGGTTTTATCCCATGCTGTTTCAGTCACAGTCCAGCTGGCTTTGGTGAGCTCCCAATAGATCAGCTCCACTGTCTCAGTGGGTGGGTGCACCCCCCGTGGTCCTGACATCCTTGCTCGTGTTCTCCCTCCATCTGCTTCTCATTGGGACCTTGGGAGCTCAGTCCAGTGCTCCAGTGTGGGTCTCTGTCTCTATCTCCATCCATCACCAGATGAAGGTTCTATGGTGATATGAAAGATATTCGTCAGTAATGCTATAGGATAGGGTCAGTTCAGGTTCCCTATCCTCAGTTTCCCAAGGGACTAATTGGGGACATCGCCTTGGGCTCCTGGGAGCCACTCTAGGTTCAAGTCTCTTGCCAACACTAAGGTGGCTCTTTTAACTAAGATATGTGCTTCCCTGCTCCCCTATCCGACCTTCCTTTATCCCAATCTTCCTGTTTCCCCAAGTTCCCCCAATCCTCCCCTTCTTACTTTTAAGAATGACATAACTTATGGGTGGCTATGTTAAGAACTGACTGCATTACCAAATTGTTCTTTGTAGTTAGTGTTCTTTTTATTGCTACTGTTCATTTGGTTGCTTTGACTGGGTCTCACTCTGTATCCCACGCTGGCCTGTGACCTACTATGTAGTCCATGCTGATCTCCAGCTTGCATCAATCCTCCTGCCTCACCTTCCCAAGTGTTGCGATTATAGGCATTAGCCACTATGCACAGCTCTTTATGGTTTGGGGACATCGGATGAACACGCCTGTAAATGGTTTTAAGACGTGAAAAATGCATGCCGTTCAATGGTGAAATGAGTCCCTAGTGTGCTCAAGGGCTGGGCTCAAGCTCTGGCACTAATACCTCAAAGCCAATGATGTGTAAACAACCATCTCATTCTACTTGAAACCTCGGTACTTTAGTTGTTTATCTCAACTGGTTCAACTGTCCAGTTAATTACTAAGGGACTGACTCATTGCACTGTACTGTGCAGGTTCAAGGGTGCTACTTAGGAAACTGGAAATATCCTTTAAAAAAAAAAAAACAACAGAAAAAAAAAAACGATGTAAGTCCTTGCCAGCTCCAAGCTGAACGAAGTTCCTGAAGGTATTGGAGAGTGGCGGGGCTTCCTTACATTTTCATGGACTTGAATGTGCCATTCCGTACCACCCAAGTAGGTATAGTAAGACACCCCACTCTGTCCCAAAGCAGGCTTTAACCCTACAGGATGAATGCACGGGGGACAGGGGACACATTTACAGGGCTTAAGGGAACACATACTGAGTTAGACACATAATCCCAACTAAAAAAGTGAGCTCGTTTATTAAACTCTAAATTTTACAATGTATTTTTATTACTGCTAAAATAGCTCTGTAAATATAACAGCAACGTTAATAATAGCTATTGTGTCTGAAAATTATTGCTAAAATAATTGCAATTCAATGAAATTTCAAGTAACTCAATGGCTTATTCTCCTTGGATGGAAGCTAAACTTGTACATAAGTATTTTTTTTTTATGTGAACAAGTTCTAACAGGATTTAGGAAGGCCACTTCCGTATGGGGATCTTTGGAGTTGATTTATCACAGATAGTTCCAGAGAAGCAGAGGGAATGCCTCTGAATTTGCAGTAGCTGCCACAGCTCTTCTCTGACCTCTCACCTACCTGGAGTATGCAAAAAGGCTGAGAGCTGGAGTCATTGCTCAGGTTAAAAATTCTGGGCTTTAATGAGTAGCCACTAAAGAGCAGGTGACCTCTGGTTTGCACAAAGACAAAAGAGGAGTCCTGGGTACCAGAGATGCCCACATGATGCAAATGCGCCCTGGGATGCATCAGCCCTGAACGCAAGGGTATCTGGGTATCTTGGGAAGGAGGCCTGGATTTACCTTACACTAAGTAAAACACTGCTCTTTTTCTTGTGCAACTCCAGTCTCTAGTTAAATTTGCACATAAATTTAGACTCCGCAGCATGATCAGTAGATTAAATGTAATGATCAGGGGTTCATTATTTCTTTTAAAGCTGTTTCCTCTTATTGGTTTAGTGCAGAAGCTGGAAAGGCTGTTTATCTATATCAAAATGTCAAAACTATCAATTCTGTCACTCTTGGTTACTAAGCCAGACCAATTTAAAAAGTTTAAGCCCCCCCGAAACACACACACACTAATATTAATAATAATGGGGTGTGTTCACTTTCCGTTACTGTAACAAATACCTCAGATAACCAAGTTATAAAAAGAAAAGGTTTTGCTTTTGTTCATCTTCTTGGAGGATCCAAGTCCGTGTTTGCTGCACATTGCTTTGGGGTCTGGAGTGACAGGGTCCATCTGAGTGGTAGTGGGTAAAGCTGCTTACCTCAAGACAAGGAAGATGAAGGAAGAATGGCTGAGCTTCCTCCAAGAGCATCCTCACCCTCTATGGCACAGATCTGGACTCCATGGCTGACAGCAGTCACCCTTATTCTCCCTAGTTCCCAGCTGTATACCCCGCCTCTGACACACGGGGAGCCATTTTTTTTTTTTTTTATGGCAGACTATCATATGATGTTCTGTTAAAACTTCGGTACCACTGGGCTTTGTTAAGAGCTGGAGATAGCTGTAAAATGCAAAGCGGAGGCCAATAGACACCAAAATGCAAAACATGTTTGTGTACGGCAGTGCTGTGAAAAGCCCCCCTGCTGGTCCCCTGTCTGTACCTTATGGCTGCGAGGAAGCGAGCATATTAGTTACCCTGCTGCATGAACAGTGAGGTTTACAGTGTGTGTAAACTCATGATTTCTGTTGATTTATGTGATTTGTGGCTAATGTATTCGTCAGTGAGCACTCTGAATAAATACATAGGAAACAGGTTTTTAAATATGGAGACATAATATACTAAAGGAGTTTGAGTTGCTTATCTTAACACCCGTAACCTTACAACTTAGGATGCGTCATTCAGAACAGCGATTATTTCGGTCCCTCTGCTATGATGCTAACGTGCTGGACACAGGATAGGCATAAAGGAATATTGATGAATTCATTGGCTAATTACAGGAGTGTGGCTTGCTTACATGGTTCTTAAGAGGTAGCCACTAAGGCAGAAGGATTGCTGCCTGGGACACATATAAGTTCCAAGACAACCCAGGATACATAATCACTCTATTTCACGCCCCCTCCCCCCCAAAAAAAAACCCTTAAACAGTGTTTCTTAAATAGCTGACCTATCTCTCCCACACATTTGTTGACAGCATCCTTATTCTTTACATATATTTGTTTAAACTAGAAAAATGATGTTTGATAATTTTTAGCATGCATCTCTTGTTTTGGGGGGATATGCGGAATATGCATGGATGCATATCCATTTGTGTGTGTGTGTGTGCAAGTGTGTGTGTGTATGTAGGTGTGTAGTAGCATTTCAATTGTATTTTAATAAATAAAACTTGCCTGGGGATCAGGAGAATAAAACAGCCACGTTGGTCAGTCTTACAGACCAGGCAGTGATAACACACACCTTTAATTGTAGTAGCCACACTAGTTTGCCATAGAAACCAGGCAGCACATGCCTTTAATAGCAGTGGTGCACATCTTTAATTCCAGCCCTAGAGAGGATTATAAGATGGGAGGAGACAGCTCTCACACTCTCACACAGTCTCACTCCTGCAGGCAGGATCGCCATTTCATACGGAGGTCGAGGTAAGAATCAGTGGCTGGCTGCTTTGCTTTTCGGGTTCTCAGGTTAAAACCCAATTTCTCTCTGAGTTTGTATTAATCATGCTTCACCGGAGCCAGGTGCCTTCCCTAATGGCTCTCCACTTCCTGAAGCAGGGCCTCTTGATGAACCTCACAGTTGTATAAGTGCCTTATCCACTGAGCCCCAGCCCCAGCTTGTCTCTCGGATTCTGGAGCATCTATTTTCTCCCATGTTTTGAGGACATGTGAGGTGTCCTGACTGGCACTGGTCCAGCTATCTGTACTTCCACCGTTGCTCTATGGTGACTTAATACTAGCCAGTGTTCTCAGATGTCATTACTCAATCTCTGCTACCCACGTTGGGACATGGAGAAAAATTAAGTAATCTTCTGAGTAATAGAATATTCTTCTGTTCACATTATAGCCAATTTTTAGATAACAAAAAAAACTATCATTTTATTCCTAATAAACCCATAAAACATGTTCTTGGTCTAGTAGTAATTAGACAAAATGCATATTTCAGAAAGAAATAGCCCTACTGTGACTCGCTATTAGTGGATGCTTTCTTCCCATTCATTTATTTTGCTACTCAGTAGTTTTATCATATTCTTAATTTATAAATTTAGCTTAAAGCAAGCCAAAGAAAAATAAACAGTGATGATGTCTCCTACCTGTATAGGAGCTCAGAAAGCAAGGGGAAACTTTTGCATATTTACAATTGCCAAAACTTTACAAAGTAGAAAAGACAAATATTATCACCCTTGTTTTACAGATAGAGGCATCTGGAGAGGCCTATGGCTTTTCCGAGGTCTCCTGCCTAGGACATGGTAGAATGACTTCTAAGGTCTAAGGGTGCACCGTAGTGCTCACAGGGCACAAGCAACCACTGGATAAACCCATCCACTGACACATTAGATTCACTTGATTGCAAATTCTCCACTTTCTATCCCTATTCCCTTCTCTCTCCTCTCCTCTCCTCTCCTCTCCTCTCCTCTCCTCTCCTCTCCTCTCCTCTCCTCTCCTC